>NC_080671.1:190090603-190401603 GCF_030247195.1 Topomyia yanbarensis | reverse complement strand
TTTGATCTGCATAAAAAAAATCCAATTAAAAAGTTTCATATCGTATCAGTAATTTATCTTAATACGTCTTCCAATTTTTGAGATGGTCTCCCATGGGTCACTCATCATGAATCTGAATCAAAATTTAGTGTAGTTTCAAGATATATAGCGCTCATCTTGCGCATTTTTGCGTCGAAGTTGGTATATCTATGTTTTTGAAAATACCCATATGGAGACGCCTCATAAATCTCCTTACAAATTAATTGCCTAAACAACATCATATTACTGAAATTTTTTTACTAGTTTTGTCAATCATTTCTGCTATCTGATGAGATTGGCTACTATGATTAATGTTTATATTAACCCTTTAACGACCAACGCATTCAAATGGGTTTATATGAAAGTCAAAAAAATGAAATATGGAATATCAAAACAGATAGCAGAAATGGATTCAGCGACCCAAAATTAGCCACATAGACCAATTTTTATAATTTTGTCACAACTTTGTATGAACAGGTGCCACTGTGCGACGGGTTGGTGCTGGATCCCTGGCATGGTCGGTGGTACGGATGCCTTTGTGACTGGTTGGTGCATGCGTGAATTGTTCACATCGCTTGAGTGGGGATACACGTGAGTACTGCTAGTCGTTGACTCTTTAAACCTTGAGTCTTGCTCATGGCAGGAGTGTTACTGAAACCCGGGAGAACATTAATTGTTTTACTCGACCAGTCATTTTGGCTCTTGGAAATCACGAATCGCTCCCTAAAATCGGAGTGGCTTCTTCGGATCGAGATCCACTAAGCCATAGGATGCAGACCTGTCAGCCCACTAAAAAAAATCGGAATTTTTCCTCCTCTCGTTTTTTCAATTTCACCTTAAGTTTGTTTAAATCAAGTAGAATTTTTATGTGAGATTTCGCCATTTCTGGTTTGAGGGTTACCTGTCTAAAACACGAAACTAGATGAAACCAATGCGAAAGGAATGTCAAATGATATGTGCTTAACGTTAAAATGAAGTAACAATAACAAAATAGTTTCAGTTTATTTCGACTAATATTATGGTGCACGGACATTTTTTTGCCTTGTGTTAGTAGTTCGTACGACTTTTTATTGCTTTTAAATTTTTAAATTTAAAGCCCAAAAACTGTTAATACTATATTTCTTCTTAGTGGAGAACAATTTTTGTTAAAACTATTTTTTGTCCATTAAGTAAATTTTTGTTCAAAACTATCTTTATGCGTGAAGAGCAGAAAACATGTAACTAAATTAGTTATGGAATTTGTGCCTCGACAGAATCCGACACTAACTTAGCGACAGGACTAAGCTAGCGCCGGGTTGACGCTAGCTCCAAAAAACGGAGACACAGTTTTTGTTCCTGTTAGTGTCGGATTCTGATTGTTCTCCACTAAGGAGAAATATAGCATAGTGTATCTTGCATTGACTTGCTAAGCCAAACTAAGTGTTTCGATTTCATTAGTTCTCATCAGCTTAAAATGATCTCCTTTTCTTGCGGGTCACGTTTGATTAGGGATTTGCTAAGGAACACAAATTGTATCTGTATGTTTTTTGGAGCTAGCGTCAACTCGACGCTAGCTCAGTCCTGTCACTAAGTTAGTGTCGGATTCTGAGGAAACCAAGTCCAAACTTATTTTGATTTACTTTTTTTTCTCCAAAAATAGAAGAATAAGTCTACATTGAAGTGTTTGAATTTACATTGCAACCAAAATATATTTCAACCATAGGGTCTGTTGATTAAACTATATAGCTGAATCATATGTTGGTTGTTTTCATGTAACTTTAAAATGTTTCACAATATCGCCTTAATGTCAAAGAGAAAATTGCAGGAAAGTTTACGGGCCTTTTGAAAAACCTATTATTGTTGATGGAGAAACGTGACTAACTTATGAAAGGGTCGTAATAAAACAAAATAATTGTGTTGTTAAAACAAAAGTTAAAATATCTCGAGAACTACTACATTTTGGAAAATTTTTGTTAAGAGCATTTCGATTTAAAATGGCGTTTAGAATCATATTCAAAAAAAAAATTGTATTTTTGACTTCAAATAGTAAGAATTATAAAAAAATGTCAAAAGTTGCTGTTATGAAAACTTTTTTATTGAAAGCTTCTCCAGGATCCAAATACACTAAAAAGTTGCTTTTACGTCTTTAAAACGATAAACATTAAATTTTTGACATTTTTTGATGGGGTAACGCGAATAACTTTTAAAAAGAACATAATTACACGAATTAATTGTTTTTGAAGGAGCAAAATTTCAAATATCTCGAAAACTATCGCATTTTGAAAGATTTTTGTTGAACGCATTCTGATTTTAAATGGTGCTTAGAATTATATTCTGTAATAGAATTACAATTTCGTATGTCTATTAGTATGAAATTTAAAAACATGTACGAAGTTATTGTTAGGAAAACTTTTTTACCGATTTTTTTCTCCATCATGGAATCACATTAAAAATGTTTCTTTTCTCTTTAGGTTTTTGGTAACAAAATATAAAAAAATTAAAAAATGGGTTTTTTTCGCAATTTAAATTTTTATCATAATTTTTTGTTTTTTTAAAAAATGACACAACATTTTTTTCAGTGTATATTTTTTCAGACAGAAGTATTCATTCCCTGTAACTCGTTCTCAGATAGTTTTGCTGTATAAAATACAGTAATCGAACAAAAAAAAATTGAAATTCATACACGTAGAAACGTTTACGCCCTTTTGAAAAGTTGCTCTTGAGTCAAAATAATCTTATTACCTGTGGAAAATATTTAGTCTTGCATGACGGTGAAACGTGTAAAGTTTCATTGGAATCTAAGATGGTCGGTCACGATTTTAAAGATTTTCGGACGGATCTTCGTGGAAAATTCCTCAGGAGAGAGATAGAATATCGAGATGTTCGGAATAATTGCTGAAAAATGCCTGTTCTACAGCTTTGCAGATCATATCTATTTCCTATCTCTCTCCGTTGGAAAGTTAGTGTTGGCGCCCTCTATGCGGTAACATGTGGAACTAAAATTTTCCAACCGAAAAATAACTCGAACATACTATTCAGCTAAATGTAACCATTATCTCTCAAAAATGTATAGTTGATGGGAATCGAGAATCGATACATAACATGGGTCTTTTCTTGTCACTCTAGTATACACACGAAGATTCAAACATGCTAGCATACGGAACATATATAAGTCCAAGCAATCGAATGCAGTAGCATATAAACGCTCGAATCCTTCGCGATTCGTCACGCACACTTATGCCCGCGGTTTCGCAAACACGAAATCGCCCGGTGATTGCTTGAACGTTTTCGCACTTATACATTTATAAACGCGCTTTTAAGCGAGAACATACCAATGATCGTTTTCGCGCGATCGTGAATTGGTCACTTCCGGAAGCCACTACTATCGGTCCTAGCAGCCTATGTGTTCAGGTGGACCACGCTAACAAATAATAAATAAATTATGCTCGTATACATTAGACGACATGTTTTAGGATGACATTTCCAGGAACGTTAGTGATATGGGGAACTCACTGTCTTCTATCACCTCAATTGTACGCTTCAAATTAAATATCAGATTCGTGGTTCGAGCATACATTCAAAAACCCACGCGAATATGCGAATTACCACAAAAATACAAACACTCGATCCCTTCGCGATTATACAAACTCCACCAAGGCGAACATGCAATCGCAATCATCAACACACACCTACGCCCGCGGTCTCGCAAACGTGAGAACCCCCATGTGGTTAAGCGTAGGTTTTAGCGCTCATACATTTATTAACGCGAACATTTCCTTACGATCATGCATTTTCCACACTCCATACCTACCATACACTCGATACCAGAATCACGGCCCGCTGCAATCAACCTTTAGCAGTGTTTAACATTTTCCGTCTCCGCTGCAGTTTTAGTGAGTGATTCTGATGAGAATCCAGCTTCACAGCTCTCAAAAAACTGATAGTTCAAACGCTCTTTTCCCTTAATTTGCTTTTAAGTGTCATCCGTGAATGATGCTTTCGGTACTACTAGAAGCAGGTTTCTACCACATAACAGGATCAAGGAGTCGAGTGGGTTGAACGGAAAGTGTTAACTAACTGTTAACTAAATATTTTAAAATATTTTTTTGAAATAGAGTATTGCTAACGTTTCAATATAGAGGTCTCGTTCTGATTTTTTTATTGCTAGACGCTGCCGTTGTAATGAACGACAAAAAACTAGATTTTTGAGCTATCTATCATCCAATTTGCATCTAATTCCATGAAATACGACTACTATGAATAACGAAAAAAGGGGTTAGTGAAATCAGTCGTTATTTACGCTATGATTGCTCGACACTATTCGACAGGCAAACGAATACATTATTACGTTGTTAAGACAGCCCCTTTGGATGACTTTGAACGATGTATACGGATAAAAGAAAATTGACTGTTTGAAAATTATTCATTCCGTGTTATGTAATCGTGTCGTACGGACGTTGGCAGCAATAAATCAATTGGATCAGGCCGTTGACGGTATATTAGGTCGAAATTTTTTCTGCGGTAAATTAAACTGCCAACTTATCGGTCGTTTATAGCGCTACCAATACTGTACTCAAAGAATTTTATTATGATTTCTAGCCGACTCCATATTGCAGCCTTAAAATCTGTATCGCATATAATCTGTACAAAATAAAATTCGAGAAATCTGTATTTTTCTAGGTGAATGGTGACAACGCTGCTTGCATTAATGTGCATCAACAGAGCAATGAAAAAAATGACGTCATTGCATCATAACCGAGTACAAAAGAAACCGCAGTTTGTTTTCACCATCAATATACTTTGAAATATGGGAACGCGACACTGCAAAAAAAGGCGAGACTATCTTCATCGACGAGGAGTAGACGAAGGGCCAATAGGAATACCGGAGTTTCATTGAAGGCAACAACAACAAACACTCCTGGAAGGTACAAGCCACCGTTCGTTTTCTCTTGCCAGGAGAGGCGACCAAATATGCCATTTCGGAATTTACCAAGGATACCAGTTCTCAATATGTTTTGCTGTCTATCGAAGCATCAACGTATTATGGATTAACTATGAAACAACAAACAGTCACACGACATATATGATGTCTAAAATAAACCCGTGTGTAGTCCCGGGAAGCAAATACAGATGCTCAGGTTTGTTGTACTAATTTAGATGCATCGTCTAACTTGGCCCCAAATTGGTACTAGTTACTGACGAGATGAATTCAAAACTCAAAAATTCAACTTAAATTATGTTAGCTGCTGTGTTATGTATGCACCATTTGGATACTAGTTTAGATTCATCATCTAAGCCGTAGATGCTATTTACTGTATACAAAAATCCAACTTAATTTATGTTAGCTGTTGTGCCCTTAAGTATAAATTGGTTTAATCCATTTTTTCCCTTTTGGAAAAAATATCGTAGTAACAAATACTTGGCAAAATAAATAAAAGCGTCAAATACAACACTTACCCTCCAAATGAGCAACGATTTTACGTTATAATACCACTGAAAGAACATGAGTGAACACCCGTTTTGACATGCGCTTGGAAGTGATGCCAAAGTGCATTCGATGTCGATGGTTTTCCTTTATCGAAGTCATCAATTGATGCAACCGCAACGAAATTAATCACTTCCCCGACATATAGTAAATGGACCACCCGGCGAACACCAAGATTGGAATGGAACAAAATCGTAAAAAAGCAACTGAAGGCGCTAAAGTAAAAGTTAATGATTTTTTCCTCCTTTCCCTCTTTCACTGCTATAAGCACTGTAGTGTTTTTAGTCCGGCTGTGCACGTGTGAGTAGCCACTAGATGATGCGACGGCGACGCTTATCGTCACCACTATCTGGATCCTCCGCCGTGCCATTCCCACAGAATCGTTATTTGGTCTGGGGAAAAGCGATGCCCGCGTCACAAGAACCATCAAAACGAACAGATATAGATACGTCTTCGCCACGTTATATACTGCGCGGTGCGGTGCTTCTAGGCGCAAATTATTCGACAGCGTGGGGAGGGAATTGGTTGGATCAGACTTATTTCCGCGGTAGCTATGGTATACAAAAAGTTTCCAGAGCGAAGAGCGAGGAAATGAAATGGAAAAAATAGCAATAAATTTGGGGGAATCCTTCTGGTTTTATGTTACGCGTTCCGGTGAGTAAGCGAACTGTGCCGAAAGATAAAGGAAAGTTTAATGCTGGAGCTGCTACACTTTTAGCTAAATCATGTTGAACAAGATTAGGTACCGTATCGGCGTTGCTTTTTGTGGGGCAGCAGGCAGCACTCCCCACAGCCAAAGGTTAATCACGTAATTTATGGTAACGGCAGGTAATACTTGGGCGTAGAGTTCACGCCTGTGTTAATTAGCGTTTAGTATCATTACCCGGCAGGAAACTTCGGTTGGAAGTTTGTAAAACATGTACTAGCCAGGGTGATACCGTTGAAGAGCATTTTGGATTGTTTTAAGTGGTTAAGAGATTTTATAATTCCTCATCTGGGTTTCCATTACCTAATAGGGTTTTCAGATTTCTTCTCCGATGTTGTGTTACCCGTTTGTGTTTCTGCTCATTATTTGATGTTGCAGCCTAGCTATTCACTCTTCGCCTTATAACTGGCCTGCTTACGTCTGTCGCTCTTATCGGATCCTGTCGAAATGTGAACCGGCCAACATGATTTACTTTCCTTCGTAGTCACCATCGCAGGGTTTCTTCTTCGAAATTGGTAGTCTTGCAAGATATCAGGATACATTTTATACATTAAATAATTTGGTTTCTAGCTTCCACAACTTGAACCCATTAATTTGCCTGTGTACGTTTAGTTCCCAACTTTGTTGGATGTATTAGGATACCCTCCCCTAGGTTGATGCTGAAAATTATAGTGGAGGGCCTTTTCCCGAAGCGCAACCCAACCGCATGGCCACCTACACCGTACGTTGATGCAGGTGGGGGAAATGCTGGTGACAATCGAGTTTCAACGACAAGCTCCTTATTGTGGCAAATGGGCTGAAAGCGAATAAAGCTCCCGGATCGGACGATATCCCCGTGGCACTGAAGACTACGATCCTGGCGTTTCCGGACATGTTCAGGATTGTCCTACGGCAATGCCTGGACGATGGCTACTTCCCGGATAGATGGAAGATCCAGAAGTTGGCGTTACTGTCAAAACCAGGCAGATCCAGCATCGTATCGGCCTATATGCCAGATGGATACTCGGCAAGCTCCTGGAAAGGGTCATCCTCAACAGGTTGACGACCTACGCTTAAAGGGAGAACGGACTATCGCAGAATCAGTTCGGGTTCCTGAAAGGGCAAAGAAGCAAGAGCGCCGTGGTTACGATCGACGTAAACAACGCGTTCAACAGTGCTAGCTGGGGGGCGATCGCCGTAACACTGCACAGAATGGGGGATCCGGACTATCTGTGCAAGGTTCTAAAGAGTTACGTCCGAGTACTGGTCTACGAAACGAACATGGGACAGACGTCGATTAGGGTGACGGCGGGAGTACCTCATGGCTCCATAGTCGGCCCAACGCTCTTGAATATAATGTACAATGGAGGGTTAACACTGGAAGTGCCCAGGGGAGTTGAGATCGTTGGCTTTGAAGATGATGTTGTCCTAAATTTAACGGGCGAGACCCTTGAGGAGGTGGAGATGGTGACGGCAAAGACAATAGGCATCCTGAAAAGCTGGATGGCTTCCGTCAAGTTGCAGCTGGCTCACCACAACACCGACGTAGTGTTGGTCAGCAATCGTAAAAAAATCCAACGTGTCGAGATCAGCGTCGGGGGACAATTCATCTCATCGATGTGTGCGCGGAAGCACCTGGGTGTGATGGTCGACGATCGGTTAAATTACAACAGCCATGTAGACTATGTATGTGAGAAGGCTGCTAGGACAACTAACGCGTACGTAAGTATCATACCGAATAAGTGGCAGCACGAGACGTTTCCTGGCGGGCATGCCGGCCTGGGCTGCTGCGCTGAACTCAAAACGAAACCAGACGCAGTTAACAAGCACGTTTCGCCTAATGGCTGTTCGTGTCGCGAGTGCGTACAGAACGATATCGTCGGATGCGGTTTGCATAATTGACAGGATCCCCATCTGCATCACTCTGGCTGAGGACGTGGAATGCTACAAGCGGATAAATGCACGTAATGAAAGGAAAATGGTCCAAGCGGACACGTTGGATAAATGACAGCACGAGTGGGATAACGCGGAGAAAGGAAGGTGGACCCACCGACCCGTCCCAAATGTGTTTGCTTGAATACATAGGAAGCATGGAGAGGTGAACTTCTATTTGACGCAGTTTTTGTCCGGGCATGGATGTTTCCGGAAATACCTACATCGGTTTGGACACGAATCGTCATCCCTTTGCCCGGAGTATGTGAACGTGCAAGAGACACCGGAACACGTGGTATTTGAAGGCCCTATGTTCGAAGAAGTTCGTAGAGTTATGCCTGGTGTGACAGTGGACAATATCGTTGGAGAGATGTGCCACGACGAGCATATCTGAGATGCTGTCAACACAGTGGTTATGAGTATACTCTCCGAGCTGCAGAGGAAGTGGCAATGGGACCAACAAAGTAGCGCCATTGGCTAGAACTCCGCCGGGAAATAACAAATCAGGTTTCGGGAGAAATTCCGCCGCCGGGGAACTCTCCGACAGTGAAGACTAGGTCCATCGCCGGGGACCAGTGGAGTAGTACGCGACATAGCACCGCGACGGGGCGTCAGGCTACACCGAAATCACAGGACCGACCTTGACTACCGGGTAGCTGGTGAGTAGGGTAGATCCACCGCCGGGGATTAGACCGTGTCGAATAGGTAGTAGTGGGTCGTTGGTGCGCCAGTGAACCGGAAGCTACGCTCTACCCGAAATCGCTGAATGATCCTCAGCACCTACTGGTTGACCCGTTGAGTAGGCTAGGTCAACCACCGGGGACTAGACCGAGTAGACGAAGCGGGAAGCTTAATTGCTCACAGAAACGTACATTGGTATCGGGAGCAATCTACCACCGGGAAATTAACGGTAGGGTAGATTCGTCGCCGTGGATTACCTGACAGAATCTTGACAAAAAGGGAAAC
Organism: Topomyia yanbarensis; assembly: GCF_030247195.1. Classification (NCBI taxonomy): domain Eukaryota; kingdom Metazoa; phylum Arthropoda; class Insecta; order Diptera; family Culicidae; genus Topomyia; species Topomyia yanbarensis. The sequence continues at coordinate 190,392,538 of NC_080671.1, read as the reverse complement.
TAATTGGCTCACGAAACAAACACCGGTAACGAAAGAAATTCCGTTGTCGGGGAATTCTCATTCGGAGTAGGATAATATCTAAGTAGATCTCGATGAAGCTGGGAGCTAAATGGCTCAAGGAAGCGGGTATCGGTGTCAGGGGAAATTCCTCCGTCATGGAACTATCGGTCGGAGTGGGGTGAGTTCACCGTTTGGGACTATCCAAGTAGATCGTGATAAGGCCGGGAGCTGAACGACTCACGGAAACATGAGCTAAATGGCTCAAGGGATCAGCACCTAAGCGGCTACCGGGAACAAGAGTTAATGCGACGTAATAGATGGAGACAAGAAGTAATAGAAGAATCGAGAGTTAAATCAAAGCTCATAGGTCGAGCCGTTCCATGAGGCTCCAAGATAGAGCAAAAGAGAGAGGTGCGATGAAAGCACAACGATATCCCCCCACTAAGTAATACCTTGACGTAGTTCCGTAAGGAAGACGGGCGTGAAAAGTAAGGATTGTTTTAGTAGTTAGGCACGAGCGTGAGTCGTGAGTCCCACATAGTGCCAATACACTACAGGCCAGGCTTTTGAAGCTTTTTTAACTTTACTATAAAAAAACCGCATACAATCATCTACGGACACCTAAGCCTGCGATCATGCAAATATGATTAAGTGGATGTTTTAGCAGTATTAAATTTATAAACGCAATCTCAAGCGGGAACCTACAACCTACAAACATGTTCGTGCAATAATGAATCGGTCACATCTGGAAATCTCTTCGGTTTTAGAGGCCGAGGTCCAAACGTTCTGTTCAACCAATAAAAAATGACGCTCATATTCACTAGACAACATGGCGACACGACCGGGAACTCTAGTGAAATGTGCAAACTCACTCTTGTAGTTTCTGAACCATACACTGACACTAAGTACCAGATTCACGGTCCGCGTGATTTTGCAAGTACACACCCGAATGATCACATGGTTGTAAAATCGAATTCATACTCATGAAATTACACGCTAGCACACGCGACATACAATCGCACACGCGATCGAACACGTTTACATACAAACGCTCGAGCCCTTCGCAATGATACACGCAATCATGAAGCTCCTCCGCCCGCACATCTGAACCGTACACTCAATGTTACATTCAGAATCACGACCCGCTGAAATTGGCTTCAAGCAGTGTTTTAGTGGGTCGCATTCCCGTCTCGTCTGCCGCTACAGTGAGTAATTCTGACAGGAAGCCCAATCCCGAAAACCCAGCTCTACAGCTCCAGTAAGAAAACTCTGAAAAAAATATCTCTTATTATGACCTTATATTTAGTTAAAACGGAATTATCTTACCTTTGCCAGTGATATTGGTATTTAAAAAAAAACTTTTTTGACGAAACGGTACTCATAACTTTTCAATGCTGCCGTGGGTAAAATTATTCACCCTAAAACAATCTTACAGTTGTCTGAAGACTACTTTAATTTTTAACCAATTCCGCAAAAGGTAAATGAGTAAAACATTTTTTAAGCAACTCCAATAAACACTATACACCTTGACTTTAAATTTCTTGTAAATTTGTCGTTCATCAACTTCATTGAAAGTAGTATGGCTCTACGTAGAATGATTAAAAAGTATTTTTTGATTTTGGCAAAATTAGAACCAACTTAACTCCTATATTTCAATTTCCTATTGATTTTCTATCAAGACCGAAAATATCAGTAAAAGCCGAACGAATTGCGCGCCTTTGTGTTAATTGGTTTATATGGCTGTGGTCCACTATGAGCTGGATAGCGGATTATCATCTTTTTCCGGAGAAAACTAGATTAGAGGCCATGTGGTGTCCTGCGCGATGTAACACATCTGCCAAGAATCGATCTGCTGGGTTATCGCTCTCATATAAAAGAGGGCGGCAGACAGCAGGAGTGAATTGGTATCTTCGTGACGAGGACTGAATGGCTGGCGTGAGTAAAATTTGCTAGTCGCGCACGGATGCTCATGGTTTTTCCCTTACTGTTTCAAAAGAATCTCTGACACAGTGGACACAGTTTTTTCTTCACAAAATGTAAAATTCAAATGATGGTCATGTGACATATGTCATGACATCATATGACTAAATTGGGGATTTGGTATAGGAGATTTTAAGCCAATGTGTTTAATATTTTCTAGTTGCTGTACCATAAGTGCTGGCGTTGAAATGTGTAGATCGACAATGGTTGGAGTATAGCAAAAAATCTTGTGAAATGCCTCGTGCAAGCATACTTGACACGTGATTTACATCCGTCCCCGCAACTAGCGATGTTGGTGCTGTCCCAGCCAATACGATTGTTAATAATACGGCATACAGCTGTCTATTGTTGGGTATATTTGTCGCATAATGAATTATCATCTTCTGATGATGTTAAAAGAGTTGTATTGTACTGTGACAAAATGGGCTTCCAGTCATAATTGGCAGTCATGAAAATAAGCACCGCTTAGATATCAACTCGAGAGGTTCTGAATTCCTGAAACACTTAAACGGCACGAATCTGCATGTACTGTATGCAGTTCTCTCAACATTTGCACGATCTGGCAGGGAAGAGGTGCTAGATATAACGCTCTGCACTGACAACATTACGTATGAGTTGGCAAACTATCTCCTCTTATTAAACGAGTTCAAACCGTCGATATACGATCATAAATACATGTTCCTTGATCATTTAAATATCTACGAACTCGGACTTCTAAGAAGAGGGCTTGACGACTAGGTTTCATGGATGTTTTCCAACGATTGTATCTACAAGGGATTTGACCAATGTCGTGGATAAAACAAACTCACTCATAGTAGCAGCATACCTAGAGGCTTGTCCGCTTCGAGTTATGCATGTTTCTAGAAAAACCCTTTGGAGGAATGCTCAAATCGCTAGACTGAAAAAGTTATGCATACGTGGCTAGTAAATTAAACAAGAAAAACCCTTTGGAGGAATGCTCAAATCGCTAGACTGAAAAAGTTATGCATACGTGGCTAGTAAATTAAACAAGTTTTTTTTCTGAAATTAATAGACTTTCGAGTCAGTTCAATTGGCACCGCTTCGAGAAAAATTGAATACTGGATTTTTTTGTTTTCTCTTTCTTTTCTTTCTCACTTCTCTCTCTCTGTCTTCTCTCTCGCTCTCTGTGATAATCCTTGTGATCAAGAAACTAAAGGGTTTCGCATGGCTGGAGCTCCGAACCACGTAAACCACTTAGGTGAAACAATATTAAGAATCGAATTCTTTTCAAGAGTTGTCTATTTTGCTCGCCAGAGACACAGAGGTTTTTTTAGATAAATCAAATGTTATCCAATATGAAACTACTTTCAGCAATAATATCACGTATTATTTAGTTTTCATGTTGAGAGGTGCCGAACAGATGTTTAGCCTGGTGTATCGTAGCTCTAATGCATTATCAAATCTCGGCGATAATTGTGAAATTCATCTCATTAGTGTAGAATTATTAGTTTACATGCAGTAATAAACCAATATGTACCGTACACATGTTGTCTGCATTGCATAAACTGACTATTTATCGACTCCATATAATTTTATTTTATTTTTCTAAATTGATAAAATCTGCGAAAATTTATGCTAGCCGGCCGATATCGTTAAGGGTAATCAGCTATTCAAAAACTATGTAATCGTTACACAAACTACATCCATAATTCAATTATGATGGAAAAATAACTGCACTGATTCACAGCGTATGTTTGGGAATGTCAGCTGGCCGCACAGATGTGGTCCCATATCACGTCGCTCGCACCGATCACGTACCTTTTTACCCATCCAATAAACACTACATATGCCAACAAATTACCCCACATAGACACGAAGCATGTCGAGAAATACCACAACTAAATTATTGATTCAGAACGGTGCCGATGTGCCTGGAAGGGCACAGTCTCCCTCACATGAATATTTCGCCAAACAAAAATGTGCCGATTTGTTTCCCTACGTTCTCATTATCAACACAAAACATCATTACGATTGTGTGAGTCTAGCCTGTACCGCAACAATTTCCGCCTCATTCGTTACGAATTCACTGACTTTTCCTATAGCAATCAGCATCCTCACCGGTAAGTGAGTGACAAAATCTTCGAGTACGACTGCTTGTGATAGAAATTTGCTTACCTTTTGCATGCATACAGCAGACCCCCAAACCTGGATCGGCATCACGTCAGGTTGTGGTTCCCATCAGGTTAGCATGGTTGGCGTGCCTGATTCGACATTCATCGTCGCACGTGGGAGCACATCGTCACGAGGAGATTATCTGTACTATTACCATAAATTAGAATTTCGAAATATTCGCTTAATTGAAAATTCCATTCTACTATTCTTCCAGCTCACATCAGCGTAGGCCGGTAGCAGACGATGACAAGAGAAACCGTGCTGTTAACTGCTGGGCTAGTAGTACCTACCTACCTACTTTCTACCGTTCTTGCGAAGACAATCCCGTCGGTAGATTTCCTGATAATTTGTGTCGGCCTACCGCAAACCGTAGGAAGCGTTGCCGTTCTTCTGTTTGAATGCCATTATCGTTTTGCGGAATTCGGTCGGAGTGTTTGTTCCGGCTCACCAGTTGTCGATTGAGATGGTGGATGCTGCTGACGGTCGGTTTAGTTAGTTTTCTTGACTTCGTAAGCTAGTACCTTGCGAATACTTGTTCTGCAGAGTACCGGGCAGCTACCGCAAATTCAAATCTACTGTACGGTACTGTATAGTGCATATGCTGTACAAGAGCGACTGACGAAGGAAATTCTTGTGGTACTCATTTCGTAGTAGAATGAAAATGTTGGTTGCTAGGTCTGGCTTCATCATATCGTTGGATTTGTTTGTTAGAGAGACGAGTTGTATGTGCCTGCCTTTCACTCGGCTAGTGATAGATGAATTATTTTTGTGTAAAACTACGTCCTAGTCTATGCCGTCTAGTTGCAGTTTATATTTGTGGCATTGAGCGGGCAGATTGATTTGATTGATCTTACATGTGTGAAGCTACATAGGCGTAGCTCGACACATTATGTCTTTCGAACATTCAATCTACTGTATAGACAACTTTGTATAGTGTTGTTGGTAATTTAATTATGACTAAATTAACATGCTTATTATTTTTCCCTATCTACTAGACGAATACAATATTCATTGATATGTCATATCAATCTGTCACTAGATGATGAGTAATGATAAAGATAGAAATGAAAAAGATTTCGAGTTACAGTAAAACATTGTACTTAAAGAAATACATTTACCAGAATTCAAAGCGGAGAAAGGCTATAAAACTAACAATGCACGAGTTTTGTGAAAACATCGCAAACTTTCCAGAGGCAGCTCGCCTTTAAAAAGCCTTATCAAAGGATCACACAAAGGGCCTAGAGCAAGTGAAATAAGGCGATGGTTCTCTCTCAATTGACAATAGTGAAGTATTGAATGTTCCAATGAACGCCCACGTTCCTTGGTCGGTTGCGAAAGACGAGAATTCGACAAGTCAGGATTGTGATGGACTCTATCCTAATACGATTTGTGAGGCATTACAGAAATTGGCGTGTTAGATTTGCACTCCATCTCTAATTAAATGGGGTACACCTTCGAACCCTACAAATCCTCCTGATAGAATTCTTCCAATATATCTTCACAAATCCGTAGACATAATTTTTCCGGAACATTGAACAACCTGAGATCTAGTTTTATTCTTTGGATACCCACCTATAAGATAGTTAGGGTAATATTTATTCCAACAGGTGAAAAGCCAAGGCCTATATACCTATTAGTTTGACATCAATACTTCTGAAACTGATGGAAAAATCAAATGGACTACTATATTCGAATGGAGCACTTATCAAAATTTACACAAATTACTGCAGTATTTAACGGAAACTGATTGGAAGCTTGGTACGTGGAACGTCAGAACACTGTTAAAACCTCCGCTGTCCGTACTGCTGGCTCGATAAATGCAAAAAGTTGAGTTGGAGATTGCAACTTTTCATCCATATGCAAACAAGAACTCCGCGCAGTAAACCCAACTGCGGGTACTTTGTTCAAGTACCACACCATCAGATGGAGGTCTGCTTGTTATGATAATGGGCAGAGGAACTTTAGTTTGTTGTACACGTACAAATTCGATGATGTGACGGAAAACTCATAGAACTGAGCGTCTGGACAAGAACTACGGAGAATGCCTAAAACATGTCGTAAAACTAACTATCGCGTACTCTGTAAATCGTAAGGGAAGAATTAATTTGCCCCGTTATTGGAAAAAGGAACCTTCACTCAACCACCAACAACAATAGCTTGAGGTTGTTCAATCTCTCCTCAGCCAGTGCATGACCTGTGGGGTAGCATATATTTTACACGAAAATTTCGTTTAATATTAATATTAATATTAATATTAATATTAATATTAATATTAATATTAATATTAATATTAATATTAATATTAATATTAATATTAATATTAATATTAATATTAATATTAATATTAATATTAATATTAATATTAATATTAATATTAATATTAATATTAATATTAATATTAATATTAATATTAATATTAATATTAATATTAATATTAATATTAATATTAATATTAATATTAATATTAATATTAATATTAATATTAATATTAATATTAATATTAATATTAATATTAATATTAATATTAATATTAATATTAATATTAATATTAATATTAATATTAATATTAATATTAATATTAATATTAATATTAATATTAATATTAATATTAATATTAATATTAATATTAATATTAATATTAATATTAATATTAATATTAATATTAATATTAATATTAATATTAATATTAATATTAATATTAATATTAATATTAATATTAATATTAATATTAATATTAATATTAATATTAATATTAATATTAATATTAATATTAATATTAATATTAATATTAATATTAATATTAATATTAATATTAATATTAATATTAATATTAATATTAATATTAATATTAATATTAATATTAATATTAATATTAATATTAATATTAATATTAATATTAATATTAATATTAATATTAATATTAATATTAATATTAATATTAATATTAATATTAATATTAATATTAATATTAATATTAATATTAATATTAATATTAATATTAATATTTAATAATAGCACATCTTGAAGCAACCGAGTGACGACATCTAAATTATCCATGTTTTGATATTTATTTATTTATTAACAGATTAAGGCCGAAGTGGCCTGTGCCGTATACAAAAGATTCCTCCATTCCACTCGGTCCATGGCCGCGCGTCGCCAGCCACGCAGTCTGCGAAGGGTCCGCAAATCGTCTTCCACCTGGTCGATCCATCGTGCTCGCTGCGCGCCACGTCTTCTTGTACCGGTCGGATTGCTATTGAGAACCGTTTTCACCGGGCTATTGTCCGACATTCTGGCTACGTGCCCGGCCCACCGTAGTCGTCCGATTTTCGCGGTATGACAGATGGGCGGCTCCCCCAACAGCTGATGCAACTCATGGTTCATTCGCCGTCTCCATGTGCCGTCTTCCATCTGCACTCCACCGTAGATGGTACGCAGCACTTTCCGTTCGAAGACACCAAGTGCGCGTTGGTCCTTCACGAGCATGGTCCAGGTCTCGTGCCCGTAGAGAACTACCGGTCTAATCAGCGTCTTGTAGATGGTCAACTTCGTACGACGGCGAACTCTGTTCGACCGAAGTGTCTTGCGGAGGCCAAAGTAAGCACGATTTCCTGCCACGATGCGTCTACGAATCTCTCTGCTGGTATCATTGTCGGCGGTCACCAGTGAGCCCAAGTACACGAACTCTTCAACCACCTCGATTTCGTCGCCACCGATGCAAACTCGAAGCGGGCGGTTCTCATTCTCTTCTCGTGAACCTCTTCCTATCATGTACTTTGTCTTCGACGTGTTGATGGCAAGTCCGACGCGCTTGGCTTCTCTTTTCAGTCTGATGTAGGCTTCCTCCGTCTTCTCAAAGTTTCGTGCAATAATATCAACGTCATCGGCGAAGCCAAGTAGCTGAACGGACTTTGTGAAAATCGTACCACTCGTGTCGATCCCTGCTCTTCTTATTACACCTTCCAGCGCGATGTTGAATAACAGACACGAGAGACCATCACCTTGCCGTAACCCTCTGCGTGATTCGAAGGGACTCGAGAGCGTCCCTGAGACACGTACTACGCACATCACCCGATCCATCGTCGCCTTCACTAATCGCGTCAGTTTGTCCGGGAATCCGTACTTGTGCATAATCTGCCATAGCTGATCTCGATCGATAGTGTCGTATGCGGCTTTGAAGTCGATGAACAAATGATGTGTGGGCACATTGTACTCGCGGCATTTCTGCAGTACTTGACGAAGAGTGAACACCTGGTCCGTGGTAGATCGTTCGCTCATGAAACCAGCCTGGTAGTGCCCCACGAACTCTCTTGCAATTGGTGATAGTCGACGGCATAGTATTTGGGAGAGTATCGGCGTTCAGCAGGGTGATTGCTCGGTAATTACAGCAATCCAGCTTGTCGCCCTTTTTGTAGATAGGACACACGACACCTTCCATCCACTCCTCCGGTAAAATCTCCTCCTCTCAAATCTTGGTAATCACCCAGTGTAGCGCTTTAGCCAGTGGCTCGCCACCGTGTTTTAGTAGCTCGCTTGGTATTTGGTCAACCCCAGCGGCTTTATTATTTTTGAGCCGGCTGATCTCCTCCTGGATTTCTTGGAGATCCGGAGTCGGTAGTGTAATGTCTTCCGCGCGTGCTCCCAGGTGCGATAGATGGTTGATAGATGGTCGACAATTCTCCGATGTTATTGATGCCATTACCTTTCGAAGATCGTCTCTCGGATCTAACCGTTTTCTGGTTATCATGGTGTGTCAAATTCGTGCAAGTCTGGAACCTGTGTAAGGGAACCATGCGACTGAACATACTTTGACCGTCGGTTGAGGGCCACGGCTATGTAAGGATAGCTGGTTTAAAGTTGAGTGTGACACATCCTGGATACATTTCGGGAATAAATCTTGCGTACTCATTATTTGTTTGTGAATTTTAAAACAGCGTACAATTCAGTAAAATAAAACGAAATGTGACAGCTGAAGCTTGGGCATGACTTTTCGACAAAACTGATTAGGCTGATTTATCTGAAGCTAGACGAATCAAAATCAAGCGTCAGAATAGTCGGAGAAAGTTCTGACTCGTTTGTGACGTTCAGCGGATCCACTTGTCAAATAGTTATTCAATGTAGCGCTTGAAGGTGCGATACAAATATCTTCACGAGATCGCGTTTGCTTCTTGTCTTCGTGGACGACCACAGAGCAGTGCAACAGGCGTGTAAGCTTTTTAAAAGAGATACTCCGAGAATCGGATCGATTGTTAATTCTGACAAGACAAAGTATACATGTCAGGTTGGCGACCATTCATAAATTACGTAACGCGTTTAGGGGGGAGGGGTCCGAGAAGTTGTGACATGTTGTGAGATATGGGGGAGGGGGAGTAAGCTAGACCGTTACGTAACATGTTTTTACTGAACAAAAAAAAATTTTTCGAAGAATTTTTTAAGTAATAAGGGCAGGGATGGGATAGAGAAATTTGTGACAATTTGTTACATAGGGGGAGGGGGAGTCAATTTTGGGCAATTTTAGCGTTACGTGATTTATGAATGGTCCCTTGTAGAAAACGAGACAGTTCGAAAGTGTTGGTTTCGGGTGGAATCTATGGAGTATGGTACAAGGTTTTCGGTGAGTTCTTATATATCTTGAAACACTATGGATTTGTGATAAATATTTTTTTTTGTTATAACGACATTCAATTCGCAAAAGATTGAAACATATGAAGTACCTTCTACAGCAATGATTCTCAACCTGGGGTCCGCCGGGGAGCCATTGCTGGGAGTCTGCGAAGAAAAATATATTTTCCGAGTGCATACTGAAATTTCAAATCTTGTTTCCTAACAAATTGAAAATAACATTGATAACATACAAAACCGATGGTGATTTCTAAGGGGTCCGTGGTACGAAAAAGGTTGAGAACCGCTGTTCTAGAGGATTGGTTACTTCAACAAAATGGCCATTATTTGTTGAAAAGCAAAATAGGAGCTTACACGCCTTTGCATGGAACAAAATTGTTTTACATTCCGGAGTGTCTTCTATAAACAGACTAAGGTGCCGCAATGCGTAATCCACTCTCCATCTCTTTGTGAACTATTCGTGGCAAACCTAGTGGAATGTCTGGAAGAAAAAGGTGTGATACCAGAACGCTGGTGCAGATACATTAATGATATCTTCTGCATTGCCAAACGTAAAAATGTATCCCAGATGTTGGAAGCCATTAACAACATCCATAAAAATAACAAGTTTACACATGAAGAAAAGAAAGATGTCAAATTGCCCTTTTTGGATTTCCTTGTAAGGGTCCTTGACTTTCGAAATATATAGGAAATCTTCAAATACCGAAAGAATGATAGTAAATACTTCAAACCGTGGCCGCTTTTCATTGCATGGTCTATACAATGCTTAGGTTACCTTTAGGGTAAGAAGCAAACAATGTACAAAATATGTTCTCACTGCGAAAAAAATTATATTGGACTCTTGGTTTGTACATTAGAAATTCGATTTAGATAGCACATCGTCGAAACCACTAAAGCTTCTAGGGAATCGGTTAAGGATTTACCATTTTACTTGAAATCTAAGGTACCAGAATATTCCTTTCCAAAAAAATGACCTTACGGAACGGAGGTCTTAGCGGAATGTACGTACTTTACATAGGTTTTCTACCATTTCAACATAGTGGAATTAAATGGTAGAAAACATAAGTAAAGTGTGACTCAACTACTGAAAATTCAACAACAAGTTCCCAATCCTTGGAAATTGGATGTAGCTGAGCTTGGAAAGTTACAAAACATTCCTCTTCGTCTTTACTCAATCGAGATCGAGGTAACGGATATTGATGGCTTTTCAAAACATATCCGCACGCAAAACATGGTCAGCTTCACGCATCTAAATACCTAATGATCCCACTCTACCTATTTCTGTATAAAAGACGTCGTATTTGAAATACTAGCATCTGACGTTTGGCAACTTATTTCTCAGCTTTGTTGAATCGAATATTGTGTAGTAAGTGTCTGATTCCCAAAAGAAAACTCGCTTACCGCTGCTCATCTCTTTCGGCATTTCGACGCCCTCGGTCGACCGTCTCATAGAAGAGATTTCTTTCATTGAATCCTCAAATATCAACTACCTGAAGCAAAAATAATATATAATATAAAAAAAATTATTAAAAAATCCCTAATTCTATAATTAACTAAGGCTATCTGACGATTATAATGCAGAAACTAATTATGTGAGCATCAAGAATACGCCAGACAACCTTAATTGATCCCCCTCAACACCAGTTTGGCCTTACCAAGTCGTAACATGGGTGGCGTTGTGAGAGCTGTCGAATAGAAGTTGAGAACAGTTTGAAACAACATCTGATGTTTCTCCAAATGTATATGATCGAGATACTATGCCTTGGATCCGCCATCGAGTCTAGTTTGCATACCGCACATAACTAGATTCACTGTTCTCCGTTCACCCATATGATTCGTATAATTTATATCTGTATATTATTTCATTTTCATACTAAGGTTCAACTGAGCACGCTGCAATAAGCGGCCACCTTGAAAAACGAAAAAAAGCAGTTTTTTCACACATCTTTGAGAAAATCTTCATGAAAATGAATCAATGTATTCGGGGCATTGGTAGATTATTATCGATTAAATTTTATAAAAAAATTTCCAGCGTTGTGAGAAAAAACTGCTCTTTTGTTTTTCAAGATGGCCGCTTTTCCTTTTTTTCTCAGTTGAACCTTAATGCTGAAATATAAATTCTACTTGTGGTAACAAACGAATAAAACCACATATTTAACATATGACACTCATCGAATAGGACATGACGCATCGAAGAAAACACACTACTACATTGTGCGATGATTTATAACCTCTTGATTAAAAAATGTATATGTATGCATTAAAAATTCATATTAATGAAAACAAAGATGAGGAATATTACAAAGTAGACCAATCACACTAAACAGTATATCTTCTCAAATAAAACAATATCCGCAGATAAAACTCGCGGAAGAATATGGTCCAAACAAATAATGAGTTTCGATATCCGGTCTATTTTTTTACAAGGTAAAATGTTCTTTATGCATATTCTGTAAAAACGTTACTAAACGATTGTCTATTGAACTTTCTATTGGTATTTTTAGCACTACTTGACGTAAAATATGATTTAATATAAATAGTCTACTATCAGTCCGCTCAGATACAACAATGCGTATTCCTCCCACATATAACCTATCTGATTGTTTATTGATCGATTGGTTACACGAATACATGACATCAAAACATCAAATCGCATTATTTTGGTGATAAGTTGTTCGAAAAGAGTATTGCTCAACTGGCAGCGAAACATGTGAAGAGGTGATTAAACAGACGGAGTAAGTCATCCAGCGCTAATTCAACCATTATATCTAAATGAAGCGTACTAAGTACCGAATGTCATTTTAATATTATTAATAACACTGCACGGACGTTTCTTTCACAATATAGAAGATTCTATTTTACTGACGTCTTCCATTTGTCCGAACCACGGTCTACGCATATGTATGCCATGCATATAGGGAATCCCATACAGCATGGGACAAATATGCGTACAACGGCAGCACAGATCAGGCAATTTATGTTTATTTATCTGACTTGTCTCTTTCTCTAAACTCGTTACAGGTCCAAACGTCTTCACTTTGCGCCCGCATGCCGCTTGTGTTTGCCCAGCCCCGATGCGCTAAGTAAATAATCATAACACGATTGCTGGTTTCGCATGTGAGTACATGGATAACATTTGTGTTGAAACTGTTGTATTCATTCTTTCGATTTGACTTTTATTTTTATTTTTTTCTCTTTCTTTGGGATTTCTCATTCCGGCTCTGTCATGTCACTGCGCTTGCAGTAGCGTATAATAAAGATACTTATTGTTCGTTTTGGAAGCAGTGCCATTCTGTGGCATTATCCTCCTCCCGCTCACGTGTGTATACCCGGTATTATTGTAGCGATGATTTCTTCCGATTCGTATGAATACATACTGCTGTCGTTTCCGCGACTGTCCGTTGCAAAGCATTTGTTGTATATTTGCGAAAACCCATGATTTTTGCTTATTTGCCACCCAGGAGAGAATACCGGGTGGTGTACGTATGTTTGATGTGATCCTGAAAAGAAGAGAAAGGGCAAAAGAATTAGCATACATAATTCTTATTATATGATCACAACTGTAGTAGCAGAGACTCAATTATAATAGTAAATCATACTATAGAATCTTTCTGTATTCCTATAAAGTTCAATTAACCAGCGATAATTTATTTATACATATGACAATTTGTTTGAGTGCAGTGTTCAGGAATATTCAGGAAGACAAGATAAAAACATAAAGTTTTCAGTTATTAGGTCTCAAAATCGCTTCAAGGTTCAACTGCCTCATGAAACAGCCATCATTAAACATGAAAAAAGGCAGTTTTTTCGCTGCCCTTTACACAATATTTATTAAAATACAATCAATGCGTTCAGGGCCTTGTTGGAAAAGCACTGATTTTTTTTTTTTTCAAGCATGGCCACTATTCGAGACTGTTTGAGTTAAACCTTAATTATACTTTCAACGATTACGATTGAAACGATATACCATTCGAACGTTGCGATTTCTATCAAAACATTTACCGTTTTATGCTATCTATCTATCTATCTATATATATAAAAGTCAAAGTTTGTATGTATATGATTTATAGACTCCCAAACGGCTTAACCGATTTCCGTAAAAATTTATACACAGTAGGTATTTGTTATGGGGCGTGTTTGTGTACTATTAGTTGGAAATTATATGCGCGCCAGATGGCGCTTTGGAACAAATTGTGTTTTTCTCCTATTTCGTTAAAAAACGCAGCAACGCGCGATGGGTATTAGCTAGTATGTTATATTTCTCCTTAGTGTTTTTTTTAGTTTTGGGTTTTTTTCATTAAGGAGAAAATTGTTTTAAACCACATTTGCGCGTACAGGGCACAAAACCTCTAACTAAATTAGCCATTGAAGAGGCGTTTCGAGTTCCTCTCATCAAAATCCGACACTAACCTAGTGACAGGACTTTTTGTGTTTCTGAGCAAACCCCTAGTCCTGCGTGATGTCTCGCAATAAAAGCTGTTCTGGTTAAGCTGATTAGCAATAATTCTCAACTTGGTTTAGCTTAGCAAGCCAATGCAATATGCACTATGCTATATTTATCCTTAGTGAGGAATCGTTGAAATTAGTTGAACATATTTTGTCCCATGGCAGTTTTTTTTTTAATTGCTAAATGTAATATTTTCAATGTCTCCGTGGTCATGTCTTGTGCAAAATCTTGTATTTTTTGAAAATAGTATTACGCTTTTTGCACAGAAGGGTTAAACTAATCACAGAAATTTGTTAAATCTATCAGCACTGCAAATGTGCCACCAGTCCTAAATATCTCCGAATATGTTCGACGCAAAGATTTATTGTCTTTAACAGAATTTTTCAGAATGATTTTCGGAATTACACAAACTTTGTCGGACAGACAAAAAGCCGATACAAATCATCTAACAGTGACATTTCACAATTCTGATATCATTTATCACATTTTTTATTGTATTTGCCCAATCAATTTCTATTAGCTGATACAATGCTTCGACTGATACTAGGAATGTTTCCCAATTAGAATTCTAACAAATAACAGCTTTTTGATGAAACGTGTACCACTAAATTGTGGCAATTCATTTAGTAAATGCAAATAACACATGTGATGAATAGTGTCGGAATAGTTCAATCTCACCGTTAGGTAAACTAAATCGGGTTTTTTGACTTCCCAGCTACCACTGTGTAATTCAGAAAATTGTTCTGAAAAATTCTTTTGAAGATTAAAAGTCTCTGCGAAAGGCTCTAAACCATTTAAGATTTAAACATTCGTGTTCGTGGTATATTTTCAGTGTTGACAGAATTGATAAATTTGCGCGAAATATTTAACCCTTCTATCTTAAAATCGTAATAACATTTTTATAAAAAAAAATCCCAGCAAGCTACAGCTTTCGGCAAAGCAGTTAACCACAGTTTGCACTACTCTTGTACTTTTTCGCATGCAACCTTGAGCCAGTCTAAAGTGCATACCTAGTAACCATCGCGTTGTGACTGTAGCTGATTGCGCGGTGACGTTCGGGCAACCTTCACTGACACGGTACTCCGGCAAATCTCGTTTGTTTTGTTTGTTGTTATCATTTCAGCCGACCTGTTTAAACTTCACATTCATACAGCTTTCTTAGCACAAACAGATGAATCTAATGGAAATGAAAAGAAGCTCCATTCCGTGAATTTCTACAGCTCTTCAGGGCTACTGTCTTTTGTTCTCGTTTCGGCTTCAGCTGTGTGCAGATTTTCCGCAGCACTCGGTCTGCTCTGGATGGATGGGTGGGCGCGAAAGATGTGATCCCTTTTGTAGCGATTCAACCCGATGGAAACGTTCTCGGAAGAGTCGTTTGGAAATGGTCGTTAGCCGGAAAAGTATTATAAATTGAGATAAATTACAGTGGTCGAGAAACCGTTTGTTGTGGTTGTTAAATGTATGCGTAAACTTTAATATTTGAACATGATTTGTTTGGTATAATTTAGAAGTTCATATTCAATGGTACCAGTCAGTTTCTATCCGATTGTAGCGCCGCCGGAGAAAGCAAATGCGATGAATCTTTATGCAGATCTTTCGAGCACCAACCGTTAAGCTTGGGTCTTCCAGTGGGCTGTGGTACACTAATATAGGAACAATGTCTTAAATTATGAGCTGTCTCCGAAAACAGTCGTTTTACTATTCATGCTGTACTGTGTATTTTTAATATGGCACAGCGAATAACTGTTATTCTTCGTTCCTTCGTAAACTAGGTTGGATAGCATTTCCTTTGCCATCTTATGAAGCACGCTGCATGCTTATCAATATACAAACATTGAAGGAACGTCGTGAATTTGCAATGCTTTCGTTCATTAATAATATCGTCTCGCATCGTATTGATTCAGCCGAAATTTTATCCAAATTGAACTTTTATGCACCTTCTCGACAGCTACGAAACCGAAGCATATTCTCAATAACTCCATATCGCACAAATTATGCAAAATATGGCCCTATAAATCGAATGATGGCTGTTTATAACCGCTATTGCGAATCAATTGATTTTACAATGTCCAAACTAAAACTCACACAATATTTTATACATAAAAGAAATTCTAACGCATAAGAAAATGATTCTGTAAAAGCTGAAATTGTTTTATTTATAATAAAATTACGTATATATATATTTTAGTAAATAAGAAAAATGTAAACATTACTGTAACTATACCAGTCTACATCGATTGACGAAATAAATAAATAAATAAAATAAATAAATAAATAAAAATAAATATATTGGATCAGCTACCCTACCACCATCTGAAGCTTCATTGCGAGGCCATTTCACACATTTTGTTGGCAAATGTGCTGTTTTTCACATTATCGAATTGCTTCGCACGAAACCGAGCGAGGTTTGTTTTGGGGGAATGTCGAGCGTTGATTACTTTCCAAATGTGGTGGCAAACAGCGTAGCGTTGATTTATTTCTCTCGGTGGGTTCTGCACTCACCCGGTTGCGACAGTGAAATGATTTCAGCAGATTTTAATTTATTTAAGCTTGCTGGTTTCATTGGCAACTTTACACGGCCATGTTCATTGATTTGTTTTACACGTTGTACCAGGCGATTTCTGTATTGCTCAGATCGATAGATTAAATGAAATGTTCTGAATACCACGAAAATTTCAAAAGCCAATTCAAAGTGCAAGCACAAATAATGGGTTCATTCATTCAGAATTTTATACGAATTGTCAAGAAGAATGAATACCAAAAAAGATACCACAAATTGAAATGAAATTCTAGTTCAACCAAAATAGTGCTTGGTGGACCGTAATTCAAAAGCTACTTTCTTACCTCTCAAAGTAGGTCACTGCTTGTACTAAAAACTCGTATGCACCTTTTCATGATCAATATGAGTAAAAACATATTTATTTGTAAAAAAGTAAGACTTGTAATTTCAAGAAAGTTCATGTTTCAAAAAAGTTTTTATGGCCACTTGCTTTTCTAAGAATTTAAAAACTTACTCTGATAGTTTGAACCATTTCTTTTTCGTGGTATTGGCTTGTATAGGACTAATTAATTTATATCTTCTTCGAGAAATCCGAATGACATAATTCGCAGGTTATAGAGAATACTGGAAAGGGAGTTCACGACTTTTGGGCTATCGACAACAATATAATCGCCAACATAGCCGAGACACTTTACACTCCCTTCTATTTATTTCAATGCAAAGGAATACTGTGAAATATCTACCTGTTTCTATCACAAATCGCTTCCGCTCTCTGTTTAAGTGGCATGAAAGCACATGTGACCGTATCTCAGTTTACTGTCTCCAAATACGCATTAAAATACTGGACCTTAAAATTCTATTCTGTACAAAAAACTTATTTTTCAGCAATCTGTGACTAAAAGACATCTTCGATTTCCAAAATAAATTGAATATTCCAGTATCCTAATATTTAATTATGATCCATCAATAGAGTAGAAACAAAAAATGATCTTGATCGACGCCGGCAACAAAAACGAACGAAAACGAAAAGGTGTAACCAAAAGGGATGGAAACTTTAGGGAGTGCATTGTCAATTGATAAGCTATTTTTCAAATAATGGGATTTTCACAAACATTTCAGAACTATCTGAAACAAAGGCTTCCAAACTCGTACAATTCGTTTTATTCATTTACTTTGTTTATTTTTTTTTCAAATTTCATTCTATGTACTCATTTTTTTAAGTTTCATTCATTTTGAATATGTGGCCAATTTTGAATATTTCATTTGAATCATTTATTTAATTCGGCATTTTTTATCCTTTTTTCATTTGGGTTAATTTCATCTATTTTTTATCTTTGGATTCATTCTGATCATGCGGTTTATTCATATCCACTTATTTTGTTCAGTTTTAATTTTATACATTATATTCATTTGTGCAAGTTCATATATTTTATTCAGTTTCTTCGTTTTAATAATCTGAGTATTTTCTCAGTCATTCATTTTATTCATTTCTTCCAAATTATTAATTTGATGTAATTTAGTTTATTTTATTAATTTTAAAATCTTTTTTAGTATTTCATTATGTTTTGTTCTTCTTCTTTTTATTATTTTAGCAACTCTATTCATTTTGTTTGCTTTTTTCATTACATTCATTGCATTATTTATCTATTGTTTGTTTGTTTATTTTGCCCTTAACATTCTCTATAATTTGTTATTTGACACTTTATCCCTATCTCGTTTCATTTCGCTGCTATTTAATAGTAAACACAACATGACATCATCACAAATGTAGTGGGTTCGAAATCGTTGTTTTTGCATGCGAAACGATGTGATAAAAATAATTTTGCGTTGAAACAAAAAGAGATACTTGAATGGAATCAAAGAAAGAATTGTATAACTTGCTGAGATGCATTATTGCCATGATAATAATGGCGATGTTTATTATTTACTATTTTAAGAAATTTAACAAAATGCTGTTAATAACACTAACTTTAAACTAATTTACTTCTAAAAGAATACTAAATTCACTTAACTGAAAGGGACTTAACTGTAAAATTTTCTTAACATTGCGAAAAGAAAAAAAGTACAATAAGTGCCATACTTTTTCGATTAGAGCTAGTATTAGTGAAAATGAGATAAAAATATCCAAGTTCAATAACCTAAACACTTGGAAACAAGAAAAGGTAAGTGTATCATATCGAAGAACGAATTATATCGCTCTTCAAGACTAACAATATGAGTTATTAAAATGATGAGGTTAACTATTAAAATTTTGGAGAAATGAACGAAAAATCGATCGAAATCGTTAAATTTCAAATAAATTACTTAAAAGATTACTTAAACTCATTAGCTGAAACATGTGAAGGGATCACTCAATGGGAAATTTTAAATTCAAATCAAATTGAATTTGATAATTATGTGTTTATAGACAGAACAGACATACATCCATATCTGTGAGACATATTTCATATTTTGGGATGAATATTTCAAGATCTATGTGTTTTAGGTGCCTAATTTTGTCGCGAACAAGCCTTATGCAAATGACCACATGATTATTGAAGAGTATTAATACACGCAATAAAAAGTACGCACATAATAACATACAATCGCTCGAGGCTTTTGCGATAATATAAATCCGATCGTCAACGCAATCAATCACGCATACCTACGCCGATGATCTCATAATCATGAAAGTCTCAAGCGCCAACATACAAATGCTCACTCTCACAAAATCGTGAATCACACACGTCCGGGAGCTCCCACTCTAAAATACGGAATTTATATACACTAGATAACCAGTCTCAGAGCGCTATAACCAGCCAATGAGAACGGGGAACTCACTTTCTCAGAACGACGGCATCGTGCAAACATTCAAAAGTCAATGCGAATATACAAAAATTACAGTGTTATAAAAACGAAATCAAACACGCGACGCTCTTCACACGCCAACATTCTTGGCATAAAAACATCCACGCGATAACACACGTTAACCTAAAATCACTTATGACACTACGCCCGCGTTCTCGCATACATAAATCGCTCGGGTGATTAAGTCAATACGTTAGCACTTACGAAATCATCAACGCTGTCTCAAGTGTTATTATATCAATGCCCTTTCCGCCATGATCATAAATCATGCACGTCCGCAAGCCTTCAGTCTTGTCTAACAGATAAAAATAAAAATAAACTTATATACACTAGAAGTCTCAAGGCGCCATGACTGGATAGTTATGGAGAAACTCGCTTCCTTCTAGATCTAAACCATACACATAAATCATGGATCGCGCGAACATTCGTAAGCCAACACGAATATCCAAGCACACGGTTATGCGAACGAAGCTGTATACGCGCTACACACGCGCGATCAACCACGCTAACATATAAACGCTTGAGCTCTTAGCGATAATAAAACATTAGTCACAATTTAGAACGCCCGTTCCCACGAAATCGTGAAGCTGCCACGTCCAGAAGTCTAGCATCGGCGCTAGCAGTACAGGTCCATGCTTTCAACAGGACCACTCTAAAAAAAATCATTCATATACATTAGACAACAAGTTTAGAGGTGATATGAGCTGGAACTGTATTGATATGAGGAAACTCTTCTAGTATCTGGTCCGAGCACCCAAATTAAGCATCAGATTCATAGTTAACGCAATCATTCAAGAACACGCACAACATGTAAACTTATAAATGCACAAACATGGTGTCAAGTATGAACCTATGAACATACAATCGCGATAATCCACGCACATCTACGCTAAAGTATTCGCAAACATACAAACGCCGCTATGATTTTGTGGACACTATAACACTTATAATTTGAAAAACGCGGTTGCAAACACTAACAAATAAAACGCTCATTCTCATGCAATCTATGTCTGTACATCTGGACCGTACATTAAATATCTAATATATTCAGACCCAAAGCCCGCTGAAATTAACCTTAATCAGTGTTTTGTAGGTGACATCTCGTCTGCAATTGTAGTGAGTTCTGAGCGTAGTCTAAAAGTCTGAGGTTGTCTAATTGGATTTCGTATACAAAGTCTCGTTCTCCAGCTATCCATGTTCAAAGTGAAGAAAAGTGAAATAAATGTTTAAATGCAGTTTTTTTGTGCTAAGACATCATAATTTTGAAACTTTGAAGGTTTGGTACCACCGAATAAATCTTACAACCTAAAAAAATCCTCGTAGAAGTAATTGTGGAGAATAAACACTTCAAAAGGATTGTTAACGTATGCGGAATAAAATTTGGACAAAATTCAAAATGCAATTTTTTTTTGTAGAAAACCATTTATTAAATGTTCTCTCTGTATGAAAACATTTGTCAGCTTATTAACTTAATGTAGAAAAAAAATGAGCCCATTCGAGAAGCTTTATGATAGTTTACAGGAACTTTTTGCAAAGGAGTCAAAAAAATTGATGTTGGCATATTCTTAATTTCGTTCGTTAGTTTGTTTTAGGTCGAAAATTTTTGGCATATACTCTCTGCTTCAAATTATTCCAGAAATCCTCATTTGGGCGAAGATGTGATACATTTGGAGGCTTATCAGCCTTTGGTACAAAAGGTATGCCGTAATCCTCCAATGCGCCAAAACTTTTTTTGGCATAATAGCTAGGTGCCAGATTGGGCGTTCGCTGCCATTTCGGTAACATGGTATCTCCTAGCGGGTCGAAATTAATACTGGATGTTTAAAATAAGTGTGCCTAGAGTATGACGTTTAGTATGATGCCTTGCAACCGATTGCATTTTTGTTTTAATGCTGGAAGCGTTGTCCAAATTTCATTCCGCATACGTTAGATACTTGGTGTCTTCAGTTACGTTATTCAGAATGATATTACAAACAATTTTGTAGAAGACTTGAATATTCCGAAACTGATTTGAAAAACGCCTCCTAAAACCAGGCAGCAAGAAGAGGTTATTCCTAAACATAAGCTATATATGACTTGATATCGATAACACTCCAAGACAAAAAAGAAACCAAGTGTTTTCAATATTTAGACTCATTTATCCGGATTTTCTTTCAATAATTATTTTACCTCACTTCCAGTGCCTGTAGTAAGGTTATATCAAATGAAAACCCATCTCAACAAAGGTTAAATGCTAAAAGTTTATGTGCAGTCAGTACATATCTATAAACCTTTCGAACAAAAGAGAAGCCCTTTTGTGAAAACCGGTCTTTAAAATCCCTTAGATGTATGTATCAGTAGCCCGAAGAGTTCAACCTATGAGCATAGCAATTAATCTGAAGCATCTTGAATTGAAATATGCCCTTCAGTGAGTGTTTTAGGCAAAGCTTTGTCGATCCACACCCAACCCAACGTTTGATTTTCTGATGTCTTCAGAAGCTTAAATTTTCCACCTCTGTACAATAATATCACAATCGTTTGTGGAATGTGAGACGAGTGCTCGGGTAGCACAAAAATTCAACCAGAAAAGGTCAACCGAGTTAAATCCAGCATACGATTTCTTGGTAGTACATAGGTACCGGCGTACTGTGATTCGTTTCCGCTCGGTTGATTCGACTTTCGACAAAGCCGGAAAGTAAACTTCACATCATTATTGCCACACAAGAATAGGGTTAAACCAGAAACCACTTCTTTCGGTATGCTTCGGTTGCGGTTCTATCAACAATAGACAGTATTGGGCGAACATGGCCGGGTTGACGGGTAGGCAGGATAGGGTTGAGTGGACATTCAAGGATGGAATACGAGCATTATGTTACGTCTCTGTGTGTTTGTTTTGCGCCCTTTTTAGATTGAGGGACTTCCAAAAGATTGGCCAGTAAGAAAAACTAATTAAATTTAAAAAGAAGATATATCGAGCTGAAAATTATTGCATTTGTACCAAGGATAATGAAGATATTTTTTTATTGACATTAAAACCAATTCTGAAGTAATTTAATACATTTCCAATACTTATTCTTGTCAATTCGTGTAAGTAAATTCAAGAATACTCATCAACTTTATTGATGATATTGCTTCTTAGCTAAGCGAAGATTACCAAAATACTATTTCATCTCATCGTAACCACGAATGCTTTTTTACAGGACTTGAACTATCTACAAAAACTACGTTATTTGAACACTGGCATTCAAATTAGTTACACCAACATTATTTAGTGCTTTTATCAAGAAAAATTCCCTTACGTACCCCATAAGTAAAGCAAAAGCTTTCGCAAGTTTGCCCAATTTGAATAGCAAAACTGCCGACTCATCAATGGACGAAACGATTGCAAACGACTAGTTCTTTTTTGGCATTTCCAATGCAGAGTGCCATTACCAGTGGCGAAATCCAATTCCGATGATCGGTCACCGCTGGCTGCTGCATAAAAACTCCATCATGCCGATTGAGATGTGCCTGAAGCAAACGACCGAACAAGCGTATCCAGATAAGACCGCAAACGTTATCCGAGCAAAATTCCTCCATCAGCATTTTTTATGGGATGAGTCCTGAAGTCCACCGCCCATCGATCATTTTTTACTTTACTTAAAGTTTTTCCTCCGCTGGTAAATATGACTGTGTGTATGTGTCTGTTCTGTGTCCCATCCCTTCACGATGTTCGATTCTGCATCGTCAAGGACCAATAATTTCTCAGCTACACTTCATCGTAGGCACCTACCGAAAAATATGAAGCTGGGCGGGAAGAAGCGAGATTGCGAGTACGTGCACTGATGGCGTTCGGTCCTTTGGGCGATATTGAATTACAGGACAACTTTGTCGATATCGGTCCGTGAGAGGAATGTTGACAACCAACGAGAATTCTGCTTTGCTGGCTGAATATTTTTAGCTGAATTTCGGTAACGATGCGCTTCGATAGAAAAACACTTCTAGAATTAGTGCGCATTAATTTTGTGGAGCTGCTTTATGTTATCAGAGATGCTAAATCCCGGTAAGAAAATCCCATGAACATTGTTTTCATCAATTTTTATGGTTTTTTATATGCATAGCTCATTTAGATTATATAATTGCTTCACTTTTTTTAAATATTCCATAGGAATCAGAATTTTAAAATACAAAAAAAAAAACAATTTTGATGAAACACTACCAAACAACTCGGATGTTCGTAGATTAGAAAATTTCAAAGCAAGCTAAGCAGCCATTCAAGTCAACAGTGAGGGGAAAGGAACTAAGTTGAAACAATATCCATTACTCGTGGATCAATAAGTTTGTGATCTAACCTTCTCGCTTATTGAACGATTGATTTGGTTTAATAGCAAAACAATCTAACTAACGCAGGAGTCTCGTTTTTACCTTTCTCATATAAAAAGGATATGCAATCACCCTGAAAGTAGGAAAAATAAGCCCGGTCCATTTGACTCAGTTGATCGAGTTTGGAAAATGTCTGTGTGTGTATCTGTATTTATTTTATAGTGACACACACTTTTCTCAGAGATGGCTGCGCTAACATTAAAGGTGTAACCTCACCATAAGCTGCTTTTGAATTACATTTGGATCGAAGTTCTGGTTCGAGAGCTACGGATCGAGGAGTACGGTCGCACAGTAAATTTTCACATAAACTGGTTATATTAAGGTGATGCTAAATTTATTAAAATGAGTGCGAAAGTACCTACTTGACAAGATCACTAATGATTAACCAAAGGGTGAATAAAAAAATGCATGAAATGTCGAGATTTAATGTGCAAATTTCATTGTTTATTTGTTCCCTCACCTAGATTGAGGGGTTTAACGGTATTGCAAATATCATCAAGCATATTGCGTGCTAAAGCACCTCAGACAGACAATTTCTTTAAGATGGTTATTGCAATATGCCTCGATAGAGGTGCATCGAGGAGACCGAGCAGGCTTATGGACTTTTTTATGTTTTGTTTTTTTCATCCTCTGCACCTGCCCATGCTAACACTCAACCTAGAGCCTGTGCGCGCTGGCGTGGCCGACTGGCGGGTCGACATGGATTAACTTTTGCTGTGTGCTGTGTTTGCAGGCATTGTTCCATAGCTTAATGGCAGAGTTGGTGGACAGGGCTCACAGTGGGGGTCATTGTGTGTTCATTTATCGGTCGGGGTTAGTTGGCGGTGTTTTCAGTTTTCATTTTTTACTGCTTTGATATAGATCTTGCAAAATAGAATACGTGGAGTGAAAGGGCAGACTGTTGGCAGCATCTCTGAATTTTATTGAAATGTTTGATACATTGTCTGCATTTTTAGAGACAAAAATATGTGCCGCAGAAAACCCGCCAACTGCAGGGGTCCTTTTGGAACGCGCTGAATGTCTTTTCAATAAAACTGTACATTATTCGACATTTTCAGTTATATTTCAGTCTCAATACCCCAGGATTTTGTTGACTTTAACGCGTACTTCATTTTCAAAAGCAAATTTTCGAAATCCTTCGATTGGCCAAAGTAAATGTGAATTTCAAAAATACTTCCCTAAAAATAAAAATAAAATAATAAAAATAAAATAAAAGCCAACTTGCCCCGCGTGCGTTACCGCCAAATTACCACAACCACATATTTTATAAAAACCTTTTTTGAAAAAATAACTTTTGTTTGTGGAAAGATGTAATATCTATACGGATACTGAAAGCTCTTTTCACGTACTAACGAAAAATTTCTTCATTCGAATCATTCGAGAAATAGATTGAAAATTGTCACAAATAACACAAAGTGTTTAAAATTTAGAAAATTTACTTAATATGCTCGAAAACACAATATCTCCCACAACTTCTACAAAACAAAATGTTTTGCAACAAAAACATATTGGATAATGATGTTCCCATAACTTTAGTTACACATCGAGAGGTAGCGCTATATGTCTAATAGAAACGGAGAAAAAAGGATTCCGCCAACTAGCCCCGGGCTTTCCTGCTTCTATTAGTTTGCTTTTCCATTACTCATGCATGCCAAAATAGTATCGGTCAGTTTATACACTTCTAATCCTCTTTGCATCCTTTTTCCTTATTCGGCATGTTACGATTCCTTTTATTACTATATCTCTATACTATACTCTATTTATACTCATATACGAACAAACGCTCATGGCATTCGCGATAAAACAAACGTGGCCACAAACGCGACTATCCACTTGCAATCATCTACACATGCTTACGCCCGCGATTTCGCCAACATTTAGACACCCCGGTAGTTGAGTAAACGTTGTAGCACTTATAAACTTACAAACGCGTTCTCAACTGAACCTATCAAAAAATGATGCTCATATTCACTAAACAACACGTTCCATGGCGACATGACCGGGAACTCGAGTGATATGAGGAAACTGACTCTCTTCTACCATCTGTACCTTGCAGTAAAAAATAATCATCAGATTTACGGTCCGCGCGCGATCGTTCAGGAATACACGCCACATGATTATAAAATCGAATTGATACTCGCGAAGTCACATACACGCGACAAACACGTTAACATACAAATGCTTGAGCCCTTCGAGACCATCCACGGCACCTACACCCGCGATCTCACAAACACGATAACATCCCGGTGGTAAAGGTAAACGTCTCAGCGCTTATAAGTTTTCAAACGCGGTCTCAAGCGTGAACCTAAAAACTCCCTCGCTCGCACGATCATGAATCGGTCACTTCTATAAGTTTCTATCCTTGGTATCTGCAGACTAAGCCTATGCCTCTTATTGCACCAATTAAAATAATAAAGCTCTCATATCCACTGCACAACACGTTCCATGTAGCCCGTGAATTCTAGTGATATGGGGTAACTCACTCCCTGTCAGAATGTGAATTGTACACTGAAAACTAAATATCAGAATGACGGTCCGCGTGACCATCTTAGAACGCCCGCAAATATGCGAATGGCCACACGGTTTCCAAATCCAGTTTTGTACACGCGAAGTCACATGCAAGCGAGCACACGTGACAAACACGTTAACATACGAACGCTGAAGCCCTCCGCGAACATCTACGCACACTTACGCCATCGATCGCTCAAACTTGATAAAACCCCGGTAATAAGGTGATCGTTTTAGCACTTACGAAGTTTCAAACGCGAACCTACAAACGTTCGTGCTCGCGCAATCATGAATCGGTCACGTCCGGAAATCATTGCCCTCCGTCCTAGCAACTTAGGTTCATACATTCAGTTGGATCAATAAAAAAATAAAGCTCATACACTAGACAACACCATCCATGGCGACATGGCCGGGTACTCTGGTGATATGGAAGATCTCACTTTCTTCTAGCATTTAAACCGTACGCCGAAAATTATGTATCAGACTTACGGTCCGCACGCAATCATCCAAGAACACACGCGAATATGCGAAAGGCACACGATAATAAAATAGAATTTAACACGCGTAGTTATGTACACGTTAGTATACACGATCGAACACATTGACGTACAAATGGTCGAGTCCTTCGTGATGATACACACGCTCGCGAAATCTCTACGCCTGCACATATTTGAACCGTAAAATGAATATCACATTCAGAATCACGGCACACTACAATTGGCCTTAAACAGTGGTTTAGTGAGCGACATTGCATGTCTCGTCTGCATTTGTAATGAGTGATTCTGACGGGAAGCCCTTCCGAGAAGCCGAGAAGCTGTACAGTTCCAGTAGGACAACTCTAAAAAAAAAGAAAATTTAGCATCAGCTCAAATAGAATTTTGTTTCTATATGCCGGGGTTAGTTGGCGGGATTTCCAGGTCACAACAATATTTTATTCCCAAAAATGAAGATGATCAATCACTTTTGTAAAATTTTCAGATGTATCCAACAGTCCACTATTTCATGATTGGAAGGCATTGAGATAAAAAATCTCAATTGAAAATACTGGCAACTAGACACGGGTTACCCTACGCAATTGATTTATTCTAGAAAATGTATAGATCTCACCTTTTACATTAAATTTTATGAAAAGAGAGAAGAGCATTTTCAATGTATTTAATTTATTTTTTTTTAATTTTCAAATGTATTATTATATCAAAGTTGACTCTCTGTATTATAAAAAAATATGTAAAACGATATTTTTTCACCATGGAACTTTTCCCTCTTAAGATGTTGATCGCAATACGCCTTTTCTGACTTTTTATTTCTATTGTCTTATTGCCGTTATTTGCACGATTGTCACACTATCTATTGTCTTTCTCTAATATGCTATATTATACTAGTCGTTCGTCCATCATACCTTTACTGTACGGATATCTAAGCGTTGTTTTGTTTCTTCTTTTATTTTGTTTCTTTCTCGGCGACAATATTTTTTCGGCTGATATATTATCACACATACACGCAGACGCTCCCATTATCTGTATAGCGCTCGCACAAACACTCCAGCAAATAGCCCACTGGTATATACAAATGACCATGCGATTATAAAAACGCACCGTTGACATACAAACGCTCGATCCGTTCGCGATCGTCTACGCCCACCTACACCCAAAACAAAAATCTATTACAATTATTGCAAGCGACAATCACTTGCAAGTAATGTTAGCATCGCTTGTAATTTTGCAGTCACAGTCGCTTGCATTTTTTGCAAGCATATAAAATCACTTAATCTCTTGCTTCTTCAACACACTGTCAAGGGATTACTATTACATTCCCGTGCCTACGCTGGTTGGTATAGCAACGCACGCCGAGTTTTTATTTACCATCTGCTTTTTATTCATTCCTCACCAACATCATCAAACGCAGTTTTGTGGCTTATTCATTACACACGAGACAGCATCGAATTGCGGATGTGCTGATTATACGAGTTTTAACGCTAAGTCTACATGTGGAAAGATAGAACGGTTCATATAGCCACTGCTAAGATGCGCCCGGACGTAAGTTCAAATCTGGGTACGTCTTTCACTTTTTCATTAGTCGTGAAATCATCCAAGTGTTTATATACGACTTTTATCCACTTATAATTATCTGACAGATGGTTAGATGGATAAAGTATTGGTTAGTGATCTGCCCGTGTGGAGCTCATTTTTCAATCCCAGCTGCCTTTTTTATCTAGCGCATATTGGTCACCAATACACATACATCGCTAATATATAGGCAAAACTCGTTTTTTCTGTTTCTTGCATTCCATGCAAGGAAGCTTCTTGCAATTTTTGCACATTACCAGAACGCTTGCAATTTTCGCTCGTATTTATTGCATTAATGTAAGTGAATCTTACTGGGTACGTTTTGGGTGTATGCTCTTGAAAATTATATAAATTTAGAAAACACGCACATATAAACGCTCGTTTCCGCACGATCATGAAGCTTTCATGCACCCAAATCTGAACCGTATAATAGATATCAAAATCAGAAATATGAACCACTGCAATTTTTTTTTTTAAGCGGTGTTCTAGAGGGTGACATTTCCAGTCTCCCCTGCAATTATAGTAAATGATTCTTATAAGGTCCTTCCGAAAATCCAGCTCTAAAGTTCCAGTTGGATCGCTCTAAAAAACTTTCCGTGAATTATTCGGTCACCTTTTCGGCCTCCCACCAAAAAAAGAAAGCAGACTAAAGAGTCTCTTATTTGCAAATTGAAACTTATAAAAAAAATCTAATTTCAAATACAGCCCAGCGTTTGCTGTCAAATGCAGCCAGCCCTTTAAAATATGTCAGCCAGAACGAGAAAGTACCTATAGAAGCAATATGGCCAATGAAAGATAAAAAAGAAAAATACAACTTCTATCCGCGAATCCCATCCGAGATTTTCAGAATCTGCAAGGAAGGAACAGTATGAAGAATCAAAGTGTTGATTACTTCTCTATCCATTGAAACGATTGTTTCGCGAGTATCACCACCCACCTGTTGCAAGTAAATGTAGACAGCCCGAACACCTCAGGAAGCCATACAACACGCTATTACTTCCCCGTCTTTCGAACCCGTTTTTTGGTTAGCAATTTCGCTCACGGCCGAACCCTTCAACTGGTGGTTGAATACATCGGAGCAAACGCCCCATCAAATATCCCAATACTCGTCCGTTTCACCGCAGTCAGTGTTCAGGTGGTTGTTAAATTTGTTGATCGCTCGGCTCATTGTTTCTTCTTGACTGGATATCCATCCCCCGACAGTAGGGACTATCTTTCACCTGCCCTTAGTGCTGCAAGAGCCAATGCATATTCAAGCAGCTTTTTGTCCTCAATCGCAAATCATCTCCATCAGAGCTCACTGCAACTACCGCCTGCCGTTAGGTGCGGTGCGCAACCCACACCACCGATAGTAAAACTAATCAAAACTTGTTCTAGCACCGACAGCGGAACGGATGGGCGACAAGAAAGCTGACATCTTCCTAAAAGAAGGACGTTTCTCATCCCAGATGACGTCTCCTCGGGTAAAAAATATTGACTCCCTGTGTGTGTGGCACACATTTTCCGTAACAAGGCAAAGTGGAGTCATTTTCCATCCCATCCTCGCCCAACTCACACTTCAGCGTCCGATATGCAGCTGAAATATTTATTAGCTCTATCGTAGAAAATTATAATTTATGTCTGCTATGTGATTATGTTCGCTCACTTATTTCTGAACCTGGTGTGTATGTGCTTCGGCAACATTTCGTCGTTCGTGTGCAATATGAACTCAATTGTCTATCGTCAGGTATGATAATTTGGCTTGGTTCGATTTCTCCGTAATTCCTGCTGGAGCAAAATGCCACTCGACCGGCGATTTATGTACATACATAATACACATATACACACTGGGGAGATTCAATGCTAGCACGTCGCATCGGAGAAAATGCGATTTATGAGCAATCCTTGTCGCTGCTCCCGGGTAATGCCAGCGCACAGTTACCGCCCTGCATACCAAAGTCGGACAAAACCCAAAGAGTTTCCAGAATTTGATTAAAACGCTTCCATTGGGTAGTTTTGGGATGTTAATTCATGTCTGGCATTTTTCTTCAAAAATTATCTACCCCTATCTATCTGATCATAGTGCAAAAGCTTTCTCAGAAAATGACGCAATCGTAGCGGTAAAATATAAAAATAATGACTTGAAGAAAATTCGACATTATTGGTTACTAGCTAATACCTTTCGCGCGTTGCTGCGACACTCTGCGAAATAGGAGGAAAACACAATTTGTTCCAAAGCGCCATCTGGCGGGCAGCTAATCCCCAACTAATAGCACACAAACACGCCCCATACCAAATACCTACTGTGTGCAAATTTTTACGGAAATCGGTTAAGCCGTTTGGGAGTCTATAAATCATATACATACAAACATTGACTTTTATATATTGGTTATAAGTTACATGAATTAAATTAACCTGTATTAAAACAACCACTAGGTCTTCCAGTGCATAACAAACACAATGTAAGTTTTAGGAGTGGTTTCATGAACAATATAGAACCTCAATTGTTACAAGGGCTTTATATATGTTTTATATTGTTGACACGTTGCAAGAGTTTTACGGAGTCGTGGATCTTTGATTCGCTTTATTTTTTTTAAAAGATGTCGCGCTGCTGCTTTGAGGTCAATCCCCCTCTCTGTTCGCTGTTTACTTTGAAAATGTTGTGTACTGTATGTTGGTTGTTTATTTGATAGTAATTTGTATGGATATTGCGATATGAATTAGTACTTGTAGTGATACAAAGTGTAGACGCACATAGACTGTGACTTTAAAGTCTTTTAAGGCAAAATTCTCCGAATAACATGGAGGATTTAGGTTTTTTAACGAAACGAGCACCACGGCCCATGAATTTCGATTATAACATAATAGTTTGAGTAAAGATTTTCACATACCGTCATCGGGGGTTACTTTACGCCACGAGGGCTACTTTACGCCAAAATTAAAAAATGATACTTGAGTTTCTAGTTCAAATTTAACGTTATATTTTGACAAAAACAAAATATAGTATTATTCTCTGGTTCAACACAAACATAAAATATACATATAGGTTTAAGAAAATGCTTGCAAGTAATCGTAGTAGGCGATGAAACTGAAATATAAAAAGCATTGTAGCTTAAATTCTCTTGGGAGGGTGCGATTTACTTGTCAAATTATTAGATAAGAGGATACAGATTACCTGAAATTAACCTGGCATTGTAATGCAATTATTTGTGTTTGTACCTTTTATCCGCATTTTTGTTTGTTTGGTAATTGGTGACCATATGTCCATTTTATCAAAAATTGGGGCTACTTTACGCAAAGCTTTTTTTAAGTCTATATTGCACAATCTGTATATTTGATCTAAAATTTCCTCTTATTTTGGGATTTGATTCTAATTGAAAGTAGACTTTTATTAGCGTACTAGTTTGACTGTTTCGAAAAATAACAGTAATCGATAATTTGCAAGTTTAGTAGTATAATTGTAATGGCGCAAACATATAAAAACGCTATCGTTTCTAGGCGTATTTAAACTATGTGTATTGAGGCAATTTGTTGTGGAATGACAGAAAAAGCAGCGGGAATAGTTCTGCACCGAGGCGAATGACCTTATGGTTAAAACTTTGCTAAACAGATCCATACGCGTTTCTGATGGAAAAGTATTTACACTCCGGAACACAATTAAAGCTACTTTTAGAAAAATACTAAAACAAGGTTGTCTAGGTAGGTTGGTAGGCTCAATAAAAAAGTATATCATGAAGGGCGTTTTTTCTCGGCTTGTTGTTTTTCATTGTAGAACTTATTGACTCTCCAAAAAAAGTTATTGGATGCATGGTATGCAGCTCTTGAAAATATCCTTTTATTTTTACCAGCACGACATTCAGTTGCATTCACTCATAAATACCAGCATAATCCATAACAATGAAACAAGAAGATAACATGATTTTGAAAAAAAAAAACTTTTTGGCGTAATGTGGCCCCTCTGTGGGGGCGACTTTACGCCAATTTTTAGTTCTTTATATCTCATATTCAATCTTGATTTTCCAAAAGTTCTTTTTACTGACTTTTGACGTACTTCTGCCATATGTAAAACATCAAAAAGTTTCAAATATGAAGTTGCGTGATCGTAGTTTTTGAGTGTAATGTGCAAAACTATTTTTTTGGTGTAAAGTAACCCCCGATGACGGTAACAGTTTTTTCCGATACCCGAATCATTTAATCATTTTTTCCTGATAATTGAATCCTCGAATAAACGATTTTGAGCTGTACTGTTAATTGAACACTACCATGCGTCTATTTTTAAATCTTACTAAAATGATAGCTAACCTAATAGGATTTCTATTCAGTTTTATTTCAGAATATTTCTACACATATTTGAACAGCTGCAATCGAGTTTTTCCCTATGATTAAATAGTAAAAAGGCTCTTTGTATACATATATGAATGCTTCATTATAAAAATCCAAAATAATATTGAAATTTTGTCCAGCTCGGCGACATAGTGCAGCGAGCTGGTTGTCCTGTACCGACGCAGCAAATTCTTCTGCTGCGGGAACATAAATTTGGATATTCTCCGAAGTCACCACAGGACCAGTATGCGGCGAGAACGATGCAAATCTTACTCTGCGGTTTGCTGCGAAAGAAAATATATCGTTCAATTTTGTCGAGAATTAACTGCCGTGCGGAGTTATATCGGCTCATATTGTTTGGTATTTCGAAACCAGATTTGAATTTTAGTCTGCTCGGCTAACGGTCCCGTACAAATAAACCAGGTTTTAGTTCGCACATTATGTCAACATAAGCAAGAAGTTTCTGTCATTCGTAAATGGAATAGTATTAATGTATACGTCACTAGTTATATTGTTATACTTCAGCTGAAAAATCGTTCTCCTAATCCGTGGTGGAATACTGAGCGCACAAGCACATAAGCGAATATGGCCTTTTGGCGGAATGCGTTAGAAACGCGAATGAAGAGTTTGATGGCGGGCAAGAAACGTGGTTACTGACGCCGGTTCGTTGACAGATTAACGAGAGAAACATCGATGAGCACTCATTCGAACACAGTCCGACGTATGTGAAACTGAAACCATAACGATTCAATATGTTTCTTGAGGGTGACGTCTCCCACGTTCTAAAAATCAGATAAATCAGCATCAGATCACAACTCGTATCGGCCTTGTTCGCTTTGAACGGAATGTCCTGCTCGTCCGAGGAGGCTAGCCCGGTGTCTCGTTTCATAATGTCTCATAATGATGCCCGTCCGAGTCAATAATCAATGTCGTTGATCTTCCGTTTACCTTGAAGCTGCAATTTTATATTTTCGTTCTCCCTGTCATCATTGCACAGTGGGGCAGGAACAAAAATTATCAAGACAAAACCTCTAGCGCTTTGGCAGTGCATTTTTTTAGTTGCTATCTTCAGCAAAGTATCTTGGTTTTATTTGCACCTTATTTTGAAGATGTAAATTAGTTTGGATTTTCACCGCATAGATAGCGCTGCGATGTTAACTTTTTTATTTTGCATCCTAGACGTTTGGTGTCTTCTGCAAAGTTTTAGAACGTTCAAAACTACGATAAGCTCTCGAAGATATTTAAGCTCTATATATTCAAGTAACGAAGTTATAGCGATTATTATAAAATTCTACTAAAATTCACATTTTTATGTATTATTTGCTTTATTTTCGTTAAATTTATCACTCACAATATTACAATTCTATCAGAACCAATGTTTTGCGTCTATTATAGAAGACTTTGCGAATTTTCAACACGTGTTAAGTAAAATATGAGCAAAAATATTAAATGAAAATATGATTTTAAAAATCGGTTTTCTCAAAAAGTTGCAAGTTTTGGCAAACAATCATCAACGTTTATTAGTCTACCATATAAGTCCTACCAAATGTGAAAATACGCCGGATACATATTTTGATATATGTGTGATACCGTAAACCGGGGTGACATTGATCACTTTTCGAAGTAATCATTACATATTTTTAGACGCAATACATTTTTTTCAAGTTTAACATTTTTACACCATGTACTGATGTATGGAGAATAATATTGGATGGTTTTACCTAAAATTCTTCGCTTCCAGCTATTTTCTCAAAAATGATTTCAAATTGATGTCCGTTTTCGTATTCCGGGGTGACTTTGATAACCTGCATGTTCACTCACATAAAGTTATTGATGTCAATGTTTTTCATTCAAATGTTTGTTTAAACTAATTCTGGAAGATACTCATTGTTAAATAGATGTTAATTAGTATTATACAAAGTATTTCAATATACTGTGAAATTCGAGTAACCAAAATTCGTATAATTTGTGTCCAACTAGAATAAAAGATTCTGAAAACCTTTAAAACTGCTTAAATTGTTTTATTTCAGTGCTGTACAAAAAGTTTCATCCATTTTAATACGTTGGACTGTTTGACAATAAAAAATATTGCGAATTTTAGCTTGAAATAATTTGAAATAATTGCCGACTAGTTTCACAAAAAATTGTATTTAAAATAAGCAAACTCTTAAAAATATATTTGACACATCCCACTCTAAAGAAAAATAAAGACTCGCTTGTAATTTATTACTCTTGCTCAAATCTGAGATTTATTTGTTTTATAAAAAATAAACACTTTACGAAGCTTCGTAAAAATAAGGTAAAGTCAAATTTCGGTTTTTTGTAGTTTTTGTACCCAAAAACCGAACAATATACTCAAAAAGTATAACAAATCAGTATTTTATAAGTTTAGAGTAAAAATCATTTTAAATGAAAATGTTTCGGTAGACTATTCTGGTTTAATAAGCGATCTACGAAAAAAGTTTCGAGTGATCAAAGTCACCCCGATGATCAAAGTCACCCCGGTTTACGGTATCTTGTTTCGATATTTTGATGATTAACCGCATGGAAGCCTTGTTAATGTCTCCCTAAACGAGCAGCCGCTGATGCTCTCTTTGTTTCGCTGGAATATCTGAACGTAGTACACAGTGAATTCGCGTGACTGTCGGAAGCATAAACATCTATTTCAATAGAATTTTCGTCGCAGCATAATTCAAAGCGCATTTCGGTGCAATTTAGCTACAACACACATTGTTGACGGTTATTTGGATTTATTATCGGATATTTGATTTGAAATAGTCGAGATGTCAATACGAAAGTAGTGTGTTTATTATGAATTGCCAAATTTGCCTTTCTCATATAGAAAGGTTATGCAATCATGCAACGTTGACTTTTCAACCGAGGCCCGGAGAGCCAAGTCTTATATACTATTCGACCCAAGTCGACAAGATCGGAACATGTTTGTGTGTCTATGCGGCAAATAATATTGACTCTGTTTCTGACAGATGGCTGAACAGATCTGTACAAACTTTCTTTTTAATGAAAGGTACAACCTTCCCATCGGCTGCTATCAATTTCGGATCGATCGGGATTCCGGTTCCGGTTGAAAAGTGCAGCCACATAGCAATTTTTCATTTAAACTGATGCCAATCAGTGCTACGAAATTCCAAAATCAGCTAACTATTTCTGCTTGCATTTACCGAAACCGACATTCAAATTCAACGCCTCCCTCATTCATTCACTTTCCAACTGACTGAAATTTCATACAGAGTCGAATGATTAAGTGCAGAAGAAATATAAATTCGTTCACCAACCAAAGCATTCATTTGTTATTAGGGGAATTATGGTTAAACCTTAAGCTTAACAATTTTTCTAAGTTGCCACAAAACCAATAAAATTATAGTTTTTATGCAGAATTCTTCTTCAGAAAATTCTTAACAAGACTTAATTTTTTCAGTGCTTCAAAAAATTAATTTCATTAAAAATTATTGGTTGTAAAACTTGGAAAACAAAGTGACTTTTTGTAGGCACTGCGGGTGAAACCGACACCTCATAGGGGTAAGATCGACACCCCCTTTAATTTATTTTTTCTCCACTTTAGTAAAATCTTTATCTTTATTAAAAATGAGACATATGCGTGATTAATAAAGTGTGAGTATGTATGATGCAAATATGTGCTTTTTATTGCTTCATCATTTAGTGAGGGGAAGAAAGTTCGAAAGCGTAGTACTATAAATAAGAGTATTTTATGCTATAGGATTATTTATTGATATGAGTATTTCCAAATAATCCTTGCGCACATCATTGCAACCTCCAGTGTCATTTTATTTCGTAAGAGAAGATTTGCAAGCGTTCTACGTTCTGCTAATTGGATTCACTCACTTATAAGTGACACACTACTTCAAACACTTCAACAAAATTCATTTTGCTTCTGAAACAGAACATGTATGAACTTGAATGCGCTGCGTCGGGAGAACGAATGACGAGGGAAACGAACCAAACATTTCATTCATCGCAGTGGGCATGAATCGAATTTTGTTTTCTTTCAAGTTCACACAGGGATATATAGTTTTTTTAAGCTCTGATGCCAATATAACCACTATTGCATTATTATGCAAATTTAGTAAAATGGATGCTCCCTCGTATTGCGACATATTGCGTGCATCAGCGCTAAAAAACAACTGCTTTAAGATGGTTATTGCATTGCATCTCGATAGTGGTGCATCGAGGAGACCGAAAGAGCTTATGCGCCTTTCTTATGTTCTATGTTTCTTCATACTCTGCACCTGCGCATACAAATGCTCAGCCACTGGACTGTGCGCAGTGATGTGGCTTCGACTTTTGCTGTGTGCCGTGTTTGCAAATATTGTTCAACAATTTGATGGCGGCATTCATGGACCGAGCTCACAGTGGGAGTCATTGTTCATATACTAATTTAATTAATTTAATAATTAAATTAATTTAATAAATACATAAGTAGCAACCTATTAGTTGTCGCTTTGTAATAATCGTAGTTTTTAGTACTAGTGTACAATTGTTATGTGCTAGTCGTATGTCTATCTATGTTTGTGTTCGTCTGAGTATTTGTGACAGTTGGGTCAGGGAATGGATGCAGAACTGTATATGACGTATATGACAGAATAGTGGCTAATACTTCTGGTGATCAATTTGTGCATTTGGTTCTATTCATTCGGGAAAGTCGGGTTGGATAAATTACGGTACAAGGAATTTACCTACGCACGTGAGTCATCCATTCCTGGCCAGCATAGCATGATGAAAGTTTAACAGCATGCAATTGTCGTTAATGGTAAATATACAACATTTGCTGCATTTAGACGAGTTTGATTGCAAGGTACATGTGTTTTTCTATTCTACTTCATTAATCTGTACTTTTGCACATCTATTAGTTTGTTTTTCCATTACTGATGTATACCAAAATAGTATCGGTCAATTTATACGCTTCTAATCAAGCGCTTTGCATCTTTTTTCCTTTATTCGGCTTGTTATAATTCCTTTTATTGGTATATCTCTACTATACGCTATCTATACTCATATAGGTACAAACGCTCGTGGTCTTCGCGATAACACAAACCTGGCCACAAACGCGACCATGCAATTGCAATAATCCACACATACTTACACCCGAGATTTCGCCATATGAAAAACCCCTGTAGTTAAGTAAACGTAGCATCTTTAAACTTCCAAACGCGGTCTCAAACACTAACCCACCACTCGCGCTATCATGAAACGGTTACGTCCGGAAGTTTTACCTCGGTCCTACAAGTCTGGACTAATGTATTCAGTTGAACCAATCAAAAAAGTGACGCTCATATTCACGGAATAACACGTTCCATGATGACATGACCTGGAACTCTAGTGATATGGGATACGGACTCTCTTCTACCATCTATACCGTACACTAAAAATTAAGCATCAGATTCACGGTTCGTGCGCGATCAAACAAGAATACATGCTACATCATTATAAAATCGAAATTGTACACGCGAAGTCACATACACGTGGCTAACACGTTAATATACAAATGCTTGACCCCTTCGCTACCATCCCCGGCACCTACACCCGCGATCTCGTAAACATGATAACATCCCGCTGATAAAGTGAATGTCTTAACTCCTATAAATTTTCAACCGTGGTCTCAAGCGTGAACCTAAAAACTCCCGCGGTCGCACGATCATGAATCGGTCACTTCCGGATTTTTATATCCTTGATATCAGCAGAATAGGTCCATGCCTTCAATTGGACCAATTAAAAAAGAATCCACTGGACATCACGTTACATGCCGACATGACCAAGGACCCCAGTGATATGGGGTAACTTACTCCCTGTCAGAATGTGAATTGTACACCGAAAACTAACTATCAGAATAATGGTCCGCGTGACCATCCAAGAACGCACGCGTATATAGGAATGGCCACACGTTTACAAAGTCCAGTTTTGTACACGCGAAGTCACATGAACGCGAGCACACGTGAAAAACAAGTTAACATACGAACGCTTAAACCCTTCGCGATCGCGCAAACCTAATAACACCCCGGTAATAAGGAGAACGTTTTAGCGCTTATGAAATTGCAAACGCGAACCTACAAACGTCCGTTTTAGCGCGCTCATGAATCGGTCACGTCCGGAAACCGTTACTCTCTGTCCTAATAACTTAGGTCCATACGTTCAGTAGGACCAATCAAAAAATAAAGCTCATATCCACTAGCCAACACGTTCCATGGCGACATAACCGGGAACTCCAGTGAAAGATCCTACTTTCTTTTAGCATCTGAGCCGTACACCAAAAATAAAGTATTTGATTCACGGTCCGCGCGCGATTATCCAAGAACACACGCGAATATGCGAAAGGCACACGGTTATAAAATAGAATGTATACACGCGAAGTTACATACACGTTAGCACACGCGACATACAAACGCACACGCGATCGAACACGTTAACATACAAATGCCCGAGGCCTTCGCGATGATACACGCGATCGCGAGTCCCTACGCCCGCACATACCTGAACCGTACAATGAGTATCACTTTCAGAATCACAGACCGCTACAATTGGCCTAAAACAGTGTTTTAGTGGGCGCCAAATTGTAGTATGTGATTCTGACGGGGAGCCCTTTCGAGAACCTAGCTCTACAGCTCCAGTAGGACAACTCTCGAAAAAAAATTTGTTAAATGGGTGCTAATTAAGGATTATATTTTTGTTTCAAGTGTTTCACCATCGACAAGTAGCTCATCCAGTTCGTGACTGGTGAGTCATTGTGTATAAGTGCAAAGTGTACTAAGAATGTAATAGACATTTCCACAATTATATTGAACATACCCAGCCATGAAGTTTGGAGAAAATAGAATAGCACAATTGCACCGCTAGGTGGATTAAAATAGGTTTTTTTTTAATTTCGCACTGTCAAACCCCTCAAAGGAAACTTAAACTAAATAATCAGAAAGGGTTGTGAAGCTATATATAGGGACTACAGAAGAATATTTTAAGAGCTTTGGTTTCTTAAAAAAAAGAAAAATGTCTGTCCTGATTTTGTCAATGTCCCCGTTTTATCAGCCTAAAACTCACCGAGGGGCTTATAAAAACGGGTCTCCACTGTAGTCCAATTGCATGGAAAACGTAGTCAAAAACAGTCTATATTGTTAGGTGTTATCATTTTTCAATAATAATTCAAAATAACAAAGTTTTTTATACTGCGTGTGGATAAGCACTATTTACACGAATGCTGAATCGCCACTAAAATGATGAAAGCAGTGGGTTTTCGATTTCGCTGGGAAAGTATACTACTGGTTGGAAAAGCGTGCACTACGTTTAATAAGTAAAAATAACGCACGCGCCTCTCAGTAAAAAATACGTCTCACAGCTGACATCAGGCAGCATCGATTATGATTCTGGTAAATTTTCGCATCGGTCGGCGTCATAGCCTTAATAATCTGTAACTTTGTCAAAACTCAATATATTTGTTTGAAAGCTCGACAGTTTCATGCTCAATATGGTAACATAACAATCTAAGAAATGAGATAGTTCGGTAAGAAATTTCACCAGTCATTGGAAAACCTATAATACCGCGGATAACATTTCAATTCTTTCCATTCGGTACTTTAGGCCAGAGCAAGCGTCGAATTGGTCTATTTTTTGTTACGCATTTTCCTAGAAACAAAGTTCCAAATGTTCTAATACAACCAAAATAATGCAAATAATCAATCTAAGAAGTCTCTCGCCAGCTGTTTCCCAACTTCCTCGTGTACCTGCTGATACAATTGCGTGAACTTAATTAAAACAAAATAATTACTTTTAACATAGAACATAATGGCTTTGGCCCGTACCATAAAGTTCACCCACCACAAACCACTTTGCTTGACCTAGTTCTGCAGTAGTCAGGCAGGTGTATACAGGGTATGTACATTACACAAGCATCCCTGCGCATTACCTCCGGATGGAACGCCAGCAGGTTCGACCGCGTAGACTGCCCCTGGCGAGGCCAGAGTGGTCCACAATGTCAAACGACGAACTTCGCCACCGAACCATAGCCTAATCTAATAAACGTTCGACGTTAAACAAAATGAGTTTTAATCATGCATCTTGGTATAATTTACGAACTTGGCTAGGACATGCAGTTTTATGTTGTTTCACCAGGTCGGTGCTGTGGTCCGGTGTAAGCATCGAAGCACAAAGTATTTCAGGTAAACATTGTTTCTTTCACACCGGCTGCTAGCCCCCCCTCACCAAGCTACCAGTTTTATTGGGACAGGTCATGAATGAGGTATAAATTCGATGAGTAAATTTCTCCGGCGCTAAGAACGAAAAGAACACTGCTCGTTTCGTAACCGTTCCCTCATCGCACGAGGCAAACAACAGAGGTGAAAAAGTGCATTCAAATAACATAATTATAAGGGTTTGTCCTGCTGCTTCTATTTGATGTTTTTTGGTCCTTGAATACATTCCATTCTCTTTTTCCCCTTGAACCATGCAGCCAGACATTCGAGCTTACTGTGGCCTGATTCTGCCCATTTTCACTACTCTCCCTCTCTCGTTCACCCCTCGTTTACCCAAAACCAGCATATGTCGTGGTCATGGCCTTAGCGAAACATTTCATGCATCTGTGGGTCTGAAAACAGGCTCTCCTGAGTGCAAATTTCATACTGTGCTGCTGTATGTAACCAGACCAACAAGTGTGAAATTTGACGAAACAAGCCATTATGGACACACTCTGGTGGATAAGATGAAAGGAAAGTGGCCGTCCATGTCCTCTGCAGGGCGACTGCATAATGATGATGTTTTGCTTGGGTTTGAGAAAGGTTCTGTTCGTCACACAGGTTGATGTTTATGTGGTTTGTAATGGCTTAACTGCCACAAATAGGGGTCAAGGTCGGTTTCGTTGCTGGTGTTATGCTGACTAAATGATATAATTAGATACAGGAGGGAGCGTAGAGCAAGGGCAAAATATTTGTTGGGAATGCAGTGCTTTTACAGCGCATTTAGGGATGCTTCACAAAAAGATGAAAGAGCGAGCTAAGAATGTGTGCTAGAAAGACGTCGTCACTACACTAACAGAATCAAACCAAAAATTTAGAAATCCATGTAATCCATCTAGGAATGAGATAAGACCTCCCACTAATATTTTACAGAATATCAAATAGATTTGTAGAAACTGGTTAAATAAATTATCTCACAATGAGTGCATACACGAAGATAGTTATATTTCGAGCTAGACATTCGTTTACAAGCATAAGCATTGTAAACATGTATTAAAGTTGCACCAAATGTTTACAAATAATTATAGCTATTTGATTTTCAATATAGCGTAATGATTACCATTTCCAGATTGAATGGCATATTTAAATACGAAGCACATCACGTAATTGATTTCGTTCATGCAAACTCCTTATTCCGATTGGGAGCGCTTTCGGCTGTTATCGATTCTTCCCTGCCTTTGTAATGTTGACATTTTTACTGGTTAGTTTGATACTCCAACTGTAGGCATACCATCAACTGACAAGATTTACATAGTTGTTAGTGGATAAATCGTTTGGAGCTCTTAATGGAAATCTTGGCGACTAAATTTCATGGATGTTTTCCAACAATTAGTCAACTAGACAACTTGGATGACGTCGTTGGTATGCTAAACTCGTTCATAGTACCATCATACGATGAAGCTTTTGTCCTTCGTACTATTAAATTGACTAGGTGAACCACGATCACTCTGCCTCATGATGTCGTTTACTACATTGAAAAGGTCTTCCCGTTCAAGGCATCTAGCTTGGACGCATTTCTAGGTATTGAGGTTGCTTTCGACAATTTGTCC
This sequence comes from Topomyia yanbarensis, assembly GCF_030247195.1. Classification (NCBI taxonomy): domain Eukaryota; kingdom Metazoa; phylum Arthropoda; class Insecta; order Diptera; family Culicidae; genus Topomyia; species Topomyia yanbarensis. The sequence continues at coordinate 190,349,990 of NC_080671.1, read as the reverse complement.
TTCCAGTATATGCTGGAAGCGACGCGCGAGGGATTCGCGACGTCTGGCATAAATACGTTAGGCATACATACGTTAGACATAAGTACATTACCCGATCAGAAGGGCTTAACTGATTTATAACACCTGGAATTATTTATTCCAAAAATATTGTGAAACAGAACATGTTATAAATCCGGTTGGTTAGCTGTTAAAATAACAAAACATAAAACAAAAACCTGGCTAATGATAAAAAATTTGTAACAAAATTTGATATGATTTTATCAAAGTTAAAACTAAATTAGATATAATTTTTTTTCCAAAAGTATATAAGTCCTCTGTGAGAGAACGGTATTAGATATAATCATCTAATGACAGTGACTTAGTAACGAACGATCAATTCATAAATTGATGGTCTCATAATAGATTATGTTATAATATTGATAGTATAGAAAACTGTCCGCAATCCATTTTCAATTCCGTTATCTGAATATAACTCCAGTTGTTATAAATATCAACCATAGTTATAATAGTGTTATTGTTTTGTTATGCTCTTCTGATCGGGTAGGCATAATGGACGATTGGCATAATATACGTTAAGCATAATGGACGGTTGGCATAATGTACGTTAGGCATAATGGACGATAGGCATAATTCATGAAAATATAAAAGTAATCGCATTATAGAGATATAAATCCTACACTTGTTTTTTCGGGTTTAACGAGAGACTCCAAAATGTATTTTCATATTTATTTATCCCTTGCAAGTGTAGTTTTTTTTCTATTTTTTCCGTGGACGAGATGAAGAAAATATCCCTTGATTTAAGTCAACAGTTTGGTACAAGCACATTTCAAGCCTATTATATGTATAACCAATACAGTTGCATCCAAATATTTAAAAAACCAAATAATGAACAAACATTAAGTTTTGGAGCCTATAGAAACTTGCACTGTTATGTACAGCATCAGTCTTAGGCTACAGATTTTACGTTTGTGACGATACCTTTTTCGTTTCGGTACTTCGTCACAGTACACAGGTAAACTCTCCCTCGTAACAGACGGTTTCCGTAATTCAATTTTGATAGCCTCGAGAATATAATCATTGAACTTAATAATATGCATCATTCTTTCTTTCATGAGCTGTTCTTCAAGAGCACATATTTTCTTCATGGGCAATTGCATCATACATGTATGTAAGAGCTAATCTAAGTTGATGTGCGTTATTACCTTAAGGGGTTATATACAAAGTTGTAGTCAGATATTAGTATTTCAACTATTACTTGTGGTCTTCTTCAGTGTTCATATGAGTCTAAAGAAAGTTGCTATTTAAGTCATTTGAAATTAATAGCACAAAGAACAGACGTCCATCTTCAGCATTCAACTTGTGTAAAATCTCTAACTGTTTCGAAGGTAGTTGGGATATCCAAACCAGGTGCGCTACTGTCGTTGTTTTTGACATTAAAAATGTCTTACTCCACTATCTGGGGCTAGGTGTCATTCTAAAATCTAAACTATCTCCCATGTAACGAAACTATGTAAGGTTTGCACGCTTATAACTCCGATATTACTAGATGGATTTTAATCATTCATACACCAACCGATTCAGAAACACCTAACTTAAATATTGGTAATAATTTAATATCTCCCCAATAAAAGTAGACTTTTGGAAATTGGTAAAATTAAAAAGTTCACAAAAAACGGGAAAAATACCATTCGTGAGGCAGATTTCTCAGACACAGCCGTCAAAAGAGGGCAGCTTAGTTGCTCAATGAAACACGAAAAGTCATAAATAGAAGCAACGCATGTCCGTTTAAATCAGTTGTTGCTCTTATCCCACACGAGCAACGTCGTCTCCGGGCGATGCAATAAGCGCTATCGATTTTCGGCAACGTTGGCATTTGCACACACTCGCACCTAAGTGACTAAACCATATATGGTTAGTTTATAAATAGAGGTGACGCGTACCCGTTTGAATCAGTTTTTGTTCTTATGTCGAACGGGTAAGATCATGGCTGCAGCGTCTGGGCACTACAATAAGCGGTAGACGCTATGCATTTTCGGCAGCGGTGGCCGTGTGCGGATTATTCGGGTACCAGCACGGTGTCACAGAATGATTTGCAAAGTGGGTGGGCGGGGTGGTTTGGATTTAATTCAATACGGTGTGTGCTGCTTAAGAGTGTTGCGTTTGAAAAAAATATATTTATTTTTATGCATGCGTGTGCGTTGTAACTTGTTAATCCATGTTTCCGGCGCTTTGTAGCTGCGTAGGGTAAAGAGCCAATTGGTTTTCATGTTTCATATTTCGGTTATATGTTTTTTATCAGTAAGGCATCTGACAACGTGCTTCTGTAGTTATTGCACTGTTCAGCAGCGTAGTATTTTATATAGGAGAGCACACTCAGGTTTTTTACGCGGATTTTGAAATTTACGCGGTTTTCATTAACGCGTTTTTTTAAGTTTACGCGGTTTTCATTTACACGGCCTGTATCCCCTGCGTGAAAAATCTGAGTGTAATTGCATCGGAAACAATCACATTCCCAGCAGAACTTTTTGTTTTCTAATTTCAAACACTTTTGTTTCGTACTGCACACAACGGAAAATTTTAAAACAGAACTTACCGTCCCAGCAGCAGTTGAAGCGGGTGTTCTTTTCGATTCAAATTCAAGCCATGTCTTAAGCGTTACTGGACTTAAAATTGTTTTCCCAGTTTAACCAGTCAGAATATCTGTCCTACCCTATGTATTTAAAACACAGTTCTAATTGCGTTTTAAGGTATACAACAAATACGGTTGGGTATACTAATTTAAATTTTAAAATAAATCTGTTTTAAATTATGAAACAAATCGCTGTACTGAAGATATAATTATGTCAGTCCTATTACCACATAAAACACCTATATAACATAAAACGCTGCAGAATTGGTTTAATAATACAATGTTTACACTACAGAGTTATAACACGTTTTAATAATTAGCAACAAGAAAAATGTCACCAAGATAGCATAAAAACCCGTTTTAACTGGTAGTGCGAACGTTGCATAACAATGTAATTTATCAAATAATTTCATTTTTCCACCACTAATCGATCAAGAAATACTTACACTTAAGATTGTTTACTTAAGTTCATTAGTACATTATTGAAAATTTAAATGGAAAATGAAATTTCATATTTTATGGAGAATCTGTATATTTCCGTTGGCGGGCGTGGGTTTCCTCATCACAGCTCTCAGGAACTTTTCTTTTGAATATATTTTCTGGACAGACCAGCCTATTTTTACTAGATGGATCAGCCAAATAATGCCAATCACCTAGTGAGATACTTGATTAATTAATAGATTACCGTTAAAAGACCTTCAATAAATTATGTTTTAATGGGGAGGGTATATAGCAAATTGTAACATATGAAAACAGGCGAGTGAACAAGACCGTGTGTCGATATGTGTGATAGATAAAAAAAGCTATATTTTTAATGTCACCGTGGTCGTGTTCTGTACACAACCCTTTAATTTTTTTTTGTGGCTGAGTTCGACAGAATTGACAGCGGTTATTCCTCTACCCAGTCAAACTAGTCCGGAACCGGTTCGGACTTCCAGCATGAATTCCAGCTCAAATGTATCAACCGATAGAGTCGGAATCGGTTGTTTTCTTCGAGCAAGATTCCATACTGAATCCATTCAGGATTTCGAACCGGTTCCAGAATGGATATGACGGATAGTTTGGATAAGTTGATGTGGCGGCGCTAGTGTTTATCGTATATTAATTCAAATGTTTACACACGATTTTTAAATATTTTTGTTCGATCATGGATGTCTGTTCTCTGTGTTTATAGGTTGTACGTAGAGAAATTAACGCAAGCTGAGTTTCTGCATACCACGCATTCGGTCTGCTTCTTTTGTTTGAGTTCAGATTTATTCAAGTATATACAGTAGAATAAAATGTTGATCAAGGTTGATCAGCTTCCAGAGTAATTCTACCACATATAAAAAGTTCATACATTTACGCTCTTATCATTCTAGGCCATTTTCTTGAAGTGATAATTTATGCCTAATATCCATTATGCCATTCGTCCATTATGCCTAACGTCTATTATGCCTAACGTATTTTTGCTTAACGTCCATTATGCCTAACGTACGTATGTCAAACGTCCGTATGCCTAACGTATTTATGCCTAATGGGACAAACCCACGCGCGAGCATGGAATATCTACATGTATCTCGGGTTGGATAAATACAATGCTTAGTAACGGCATACTTTGCTCGACACTGAGGCAGGCAAAGATAATGAAGTGAGTATTTGCGGCCGTTCAGTCACCTTTGCTATGGAACCTGGTTGCCAGTTGAGGACAATTACTAATTATTATTTACTGGACTTTCCGTCGGAAGAATATTTGACTTAATGCAACCATCTGCAAACAATGGTGCTTTGACTGCGGCTTTTGAGGCACCTCTACCTATTAAACGCCAAACTGTACGATTATTAGCTTCATGTGAAGAATTCAACAAAGATGGCTCAAAGAATGGTATTGATACAAACGAGTTATTACTAACTATCGCCAAAAACAAAAGTAGCCAAAATAAATCTTCTAAAGCTTCAATCAGGCCGTATGTATTCGATAACATATCAAATAGTTTCAATTTAAGTGTTTTATTACAAGACTTAGCATACATTCACATTAATAAATAAGTGTAATCAATCGTGAATGTTACATAGGTTATAGCAATATTGGTGTTATCACTTCTAATTCGAAAAAGTTGTTGATCATGCACAATCCTATAAATCTCTCAATAACTACCTTGGAAGAAGGTGGTAGATTCCACTTATGAAAACGCTTTGTAAGATTGAGAAAAATCCTTTTTATTTGACACCCAATATACCTACACTGGTCAAGTTACGGTTGAGATATTGAACAATTCAAAAAATGTAGCAAAGTTTCATGGTTTGAAAGCATTTACTAAAAGTGCTATATCTCAGCCCCTCGATCGAATTTTCACAACATTTGTTCACGAAAATTTTCGCAATGAACAGTATTTTCCAAAACATGCCTTTAGCTTATTAAAAAAAAAATATTGACATTCGTTTTGTGTGGATTTTCTTCAAAATTAACCAAAAAAATATTTTTTTCGCCATGATTAAGAGGTTCTATAATTAGTTTAAGGACTTTTTGTAAAAAACTTTTAAATGGGATTTATTCTCTGAGGTCCATAGAAAAATGAAAAAATATACTAAAAATAATTGGTCTTTGAAAAAGTTGCGAAAACCACTTATATACGACAATATTGCTAAAAAATGACCATTTTTCATAAATCGCATTTGCGGAACCTCTAGATGATTTTTTAGAAACTTGATTTGTTATACAAAAGTGCTTAAAATGTGCTTATCTTTCATTATAGGGTTGAGCACCATGACTTTTCGAACATCGATTTTTTTTGGGACAGCCTAATGCACATACAGACTGCTGCCTACTGAGCTTTGGAATCACAAATGGTAACATGGGGCAAGGAAATTCCTATTAATCCTCTTAAGACTGATGTCTTCCGTTTAATTCCACTATAGTATTATAGTGGAATTAAACAAAAGACATTTGTCTTAAGAGGATTGATTGTGACATTCCACTAAGTTGCTTCATAAGTTTTGAATTTTATAAATAAAAATTGAAGGAAATTCTTGCTCCCAGTGTAGTTTCACTTACAATACATTTCATGTGAATATACCCTCTAGAGAGGAGCAGTTGTCTGGCTACAAGAAGAGACAACAACAAGCGCAAAGGGCCTGTTACACTGACTGCTCTCTGAGGAAGGGATATACTGGTGATGGTGTCTACTGGCTTGAAATTATATTGGAACAGTCTCACTCTCTTGGTAGATACTGCGCTATATTTCAAGCAGAAATCTTCACGATTATTTGTTTTGTACAAGTATTGACAATAACATCAAACTCTTGTGTTGGTCCTGAGCCTGCTTTGCCAATTCAACAAGTTCGATAAAAGAAAACGTGCCCAACGATGTCGAAAAACATCTTACACTTTTTGAAACAACATTGTGGCATGTTAATCAGGGCTTAAATCGACCACTGCAAACTCAATTATCACATGGGTACTATTCAGCACGCTGAATCATTTTCATGTGGGGAGTGTGCGTAGCGTATTGGTAAATCGATTGCCTTGTACGCAGCGCACCTGGGTTCGAGTCCCGACCCCGCACATAGGGTTAGAAATTTTTCCTAAGAGATTTTTCTAACCCGAAGAGGCGAGTGACCTTAAGGTTAAAACCTCTATAATCGAAAAAAAAATCATGTGACTACGGAACCTCATAACATCTGATAGGCAACTGCCCAGCAGTAGCGCGATTGCGATTCCGAGCATTCGGCTTGTGTTTGGCGACTGAATCTTAGTAACATACTGAAGGTTTTTAATCCAGTGCGGCAAAGAGCTTTAGGCTTTCTCGCAGGCGATTTGAACTACATGTGAATTTATCTTACCTTCTGTTTGTTTTTGTGCCGTCATTTTACCACCTTTCTAATTCTTCTTTTCTTGCGACAAATGACATGGCAAGGCTCAAATCCCCGACTATACACGGGGAACGTGCTATTTGAGTCAATGTATTCTGATATTCGACAGTCAAAGAAATTGTAATAATTTAGTTTATGCTTTATGCGTGCGGTCTAATAACATATTATAGCTTTTTTAAACCTTCCATTATGATGTCGTATTTTGCAGACTTGATGGCTGTTATAAATAGTATGTTGAGGTGGGATAAATACACTCTCACGAACATCTGTTTTTGTATCCTGAAAAAATCAAATAAGAATAAAAATTAAAACCCACGCAGACGAAATCGAATCCAATTCCACAACTAATTTTGTTATAACTAATTTAGTTATGTGACCTTAGCTCGTAAAAGTGGTTTAAAACAATTTTCTCCTTAGTGGATCAAAATTGTTTTACCAAGTTTCGATTTCATTAAATATCATCGGCTTAATCAGAACTATTTTCTTGCGGGACACCGCGAAGGACCGGGGGTTCATTCAGTCAATCCGGCGCTAGCTTAAGTTAGTGTTTGATTCTAATGAGACGAAGTCGAAACGCAAATTCCATAACACGTTTTGCCGATTCCGGTTATGTCATTCTGATATGTTTATTTACCTGTAGAACTAGTGTCAAAATTTAGTCTGATTGTAAGCTAATTTTCCTCTTCTTCAATTCAGTTTGGGATGCTGAAAATGGCATAGGTCTCCAAAGCTATAGTACCAGTTTATGATCGTTTACAGTCTAATAGACTTTACTTGCTGCGGCTACCGATGACAATTCCGCAACGCCAGAAAATTGGTACACCGCAGCTTGGATGGCAATTCACGGGAATGTCAAATTTTCTTGACGCTCGGTTAAAAACAACATGTCACATCGGAAGTGAAGCTAAAGTTTTTTGTTATTGCACAAACGTCAACATCTGTTTCTTTTTAAATAAACGAAAACTGTTTCGCAACCGGGAACATCATCCCATTTTTTTGTGACCCGAATTTGTTTGAACTGGAAATGTGGCATTGTACCTCGATTGCTGTGATGCTTCAATTTCGTGCTTAGGCAAAGTAACCTGTTTTCAGAGTATGTAATCGTATAATTTATTCACATGCAAATTTCTTGCTTCTCGTAGCGGTATTTGTATGGCTCGGTAATCGCTTTAAACTTTATTCTAAAACAACACTACGGTAACTTCTATCATTCAGCAGTCTCATTCTCAAAGTGGTGATAAATAGTGAAAAAATATTTCAGCAATGATAATAAGATGCTTTGTGTGCTGTACTACTGTTAGCGTTATTAGTCAATTGTAAAGTTGACTTCCATACCTCATCAATGTAACTTTATGATCCAGGAAAAAATAGCGGCTTTTTTGGTCGGGATTAGAAATTGAAAGCTAAATCGTCATCGGCGAAAGGGGCATACTTGCCCATATTTTGTAATTCATTCATATTTAATATAGAGTCTGAAACGAAAAAAAAGGTATTTTTCCTTCTTTAAGTCATGAGCTGTGTTTTTTTTTTAATTTTTACAAAACCGTGTTTGCTGCATTTGCGCAGCTTTACACAGATAGCGTCTAATAAGCGGTTGTGACATCAGGTAGGTAGGTAGGTCATTAAGACAGTAGTCCAAATGGACACTAGGCCGAACGGACAGTAGGCAGAATTGACAATAGGTCGAAGGTCATGAAGCCGAATGAACAGTAGGCCGAAAGCATATGAAACCATGAAACCAAATGAATATTAGACCATATGCCTAATAAAGAGGATGAAAGGATGGCTCACGTTACCCTACGGAACTTCCAGGTTTGAGATAAATTTGTTTTATTAGACGAAACAGTAAGAAGTTTTATTGCCTGGAAAATTTAAATAATTCGCTGGGATCTCTCGAATTTAAACTGCATGTTATTCAAATTGCCAGCAAGATGTATCAATGGCAAACGTGCAAAACTTGTAATTTTATGCGGAAGTTTGGTGACTTTTTACTTTATTTATTAGATTACTATCCTTCTATATCTATTATTTGATTACTATTCTTCAATATACCATAATCTCTTATTTAGAATAATATATGTATGTTCCGATTTAAGTTCTATCCAACCATCCTAATTCCTTTATCTTTTTTGGATACCGCCAAGTTTTTAAAACGACCTAATATGATTCCACCGAATGACCTTCCTTCTTCCGACCTAATGACCCAACATCGTTTGACAGCACTAGTCTGCCGAATTGATTCAATGAATCGTTGCATTGCGGCCTGTGAATTGATATATAATATAATATTATAATATTTAATTGTAAACTTATTGTCTTCTTCAGTGAATAAGCTGTACTATATGTTTTGCTTGATGAATGATATATAGCTTTTGAGATTTTTTTAAACTTTGGGTAGCCGGCTACAGAGAGTAGCCTATGCTTTCTAAACAAAGGCAATTTCTCCTGAGTAGCCGTGAAAGCATTGTCCAGAAAACCTAATCTCATCTGCGTAACCAGATCACTATTGCAACATTATTTAAACAGATTTCATTATTTCTTCTCGACGATATGTTTATTGCAGTTGATGGCAACCTTTTTCATTACATGTTTCCCTTTCTGAAAATCGCTGACCACCCTGTCAGAAAAGAAGAAATGATTTTCAATTGGATGAACGCCATACTTTTTTCAATTTGAAATCTGTTCCTAAACACTGCCAGCCAATATCTTCATTCCTGACACACTGAACGAATATATGAAGGTAAATATCTGACAGTAACGTAAGGATAATAAGTTTAAATTTTCCATGCATAATTCACTCCACAGCAACAGTCTTATTCACACCTGGGGGTGAATTCACCCCCAGTTCAAAACCACTGGTTCGTTGGACTGAAAGCCAGCGAGTGATAACACTTAAAATAGACAAATAGTTATGATAACGCGAAAAGTTTTAAATCAAGAAAAAGATTTCCTATTTTTCATATCGGATTGTTTGTAAAATACGCGAATACGAGCGATAATAACGAACAAGGTATTGATATTCTGATGTACGGATTTGTTAGCAATAACGAAACTTGAAATTTAATTCATATATGTATACGAGACTAATTTTCAGGAGCTATCGACTCGTTATCATGGATACTATTTAGAATAAAGTCGTATTGGGACTGATCTCCGATATTCCTTTCATTTGTAGTTTTTTCACACCTAGATCCGTTCGCTCCCTCTCGTTTTGCTACAATCGGCTGAAGGCTGATAGCATTAAGTCGTCGCCGGTCTAAGGGCTGCTTTTTGGACTCTAGCTGCAAAAAGCTGGTCAAATGCAGCAAACACAGTATTGTAAAAATAAAAAAAAACAGCTCATGACATGAAGAAGCGCTGTAACTTTCGAGCTATTTCTCGGATCTCTATAAAAATTGGGGAAAATATTCTCAAGGAGTTGTACTTTCAGATGAAGTAATGAAAAAATGGATTTTTATAAATTGAAAGGTATGTAACCCCTTAATATCAAGTTCCGAGCAGACTTTAATTTCAACCCATATTATGCAACCCTTCGACAGAGAGTTCAATCGGAAATGGGTAGCGGGTCGATGTTTTTGTGTTTTTCTGATGTTTTTTTTACTTTGCTATATGCTGTTGGTGTCCATTGTTGCATTCGGAATTGATTTATATGTACCGTATTTTACACTATTTCTAACAAAATTGTTTAAAATTTAACTCATTAAAACTAACAATTTTATTACCAAAAGTTAAAACATAATAAATCAAGGGGTCTACGGATGAGTAGTCATAGATTTATATCGATTTTCAATAAGGGCACTTTTTATGTCATACCTAATTCTGGTACCACCACCAAAAAGGTTTTTATAAAATAGAGTGATGACAAGTATAAATTGTCTTCACGTCGTAGTAGTTGAATCATAATTTTTAAATATAACAAATGTTATAAATTCATTGTTAAAAAAAACTACAATTTTTTTATTAGTATGTATTTTTCTGCTGATGACTGTAACAGTAATGTGCTAATTTTGTAAAATTTGCTAAAGACAATCATGAAACGTACCATCGCAAAAAAAAATGCGAACGAAACTTTCAACTGTATATACAACTGTCTGTCAGTTGACCCAACTAATGAATCGATAGCGAAATTTGAAAATATTAATAATCCTATACCTAGAAAACCTGAATTGGCGTGTCTTTTGGACGTGCACGTAAGCAAATTCAAGCAAATCACAATAAGTTTTGATTCTTGATTAAACTGTGCTCCTGCGGACAGAACCCGCACTACCTAATCAACGTGGTGAATTCAATATTGTGCCATAAATTTTCGGGAAATAATCATCAGCGGTTATTTTCCCAATTATCTACGGCTAAATGTAGAGATTTTTATGGTGTCCACTGGAGATCCCAAAGTCATCTATCTATTGGACAGTACAGCGAGAATTTAAGTAATAATTGTCGTTGCTTTCAAGAACTTGTTTAAATTGTGCTATAACAAAAGGAGGTTCCAATAGACATGTTTAGAACCAGATCAAAAGTAAGAACCCAACCCAACAAAAGATTTATCCAATTCTGTTCACATAATTTTCGCCTACGACCAATGAATCCTTTTAACGGAGGTCTACTGAGATATCAAAAATTTTCTAACTAGTTTATCCAATGCACCATTTTCCAGTGGGAACGTATAATATTTAACCTGGAACTCAACTTTATTTTGTATAGAGCCATAAAATTTGTTATTGAGTCAAAATTCTTACTACTTATGGCTAGCTATTTCGTCCAGAATAAGAACCGTTCGTACTATTACATGCACATCAATTTTATATCTGCGTGCCCGGACATGCGCATTCGCTGGGAACGTGTTTAAATTATGGCTGACTATTATACCGTTTTTCTCGATTTCGGAATAACATCCACAGCAAAGTGAAGCACCTTTACTAGGATGCACCGTCGTTGTCCTACGCAGCAGGTTGGTTACAACATCTGAACGAAACGGTTTCGTATCTGTTGTCATGTTGCAGTATTCTTGCAATGCCATGTGTTGCTGTGACACTTTGCTTGTGTCGTAATACATAATGATGATAGGTTGATACATCGTCAGAAATTTATTCACCCAGTAGTGTGAAAATTCGGTTTAGTTTTTCCTATCCAAATTTTAATATTTGTTTATTTGTTTCTCTATTTTTTACAGTCGATCAATCGGTGTTATTATAGTTCTAATTCAGGTAAGTCAGTATTTTATATTTGTGAATAAACTGCTCCTAAAATGTGTGATATTCCTATTTCTTCTCAAGTCAGTCTGTGTAATTGGGTATCTAATTTTTACATGTAGGTGTATACAATTGCGTTATTTATAGAAGTTCCCAGTCAGTTCTACACCATATTTTCCGCGATGACGTTAACAAATATCAAGAACAAAACAGTTCAGCAGTAGCATTATGACGACTAACTTTGTCACAATGTGACACTATTTTCAAAATCTTCGAATTTAAATTTGACAAAGAAAATTGAAATTTGTAGTTTTTGACAGTGCTTAAACAGGACTTGTTAATACGAATGCTGAAATTTTTACTGTCAGTTATTTCGGCATTTCTAATGGAAATACCGAAATAAGGACTTACGTACATCGAATTTTCTTCTGTTTGGCAACAGAATATCATTAATTGCCCTTTTCTGGGACACCGTATGAGAATCCATATATTCTAATGTGTTTAAATATTTTAGATTTCGATGTACGCGTGCGGATATTTCGGTATTTCAATTAGAATTACCAAAATGACTGGTTTTAATACAACCTTTCAGAATATAGTAAATATTGCAACATTCATATTAACAACCTAAAGTGTGTTCCATTTCACTTCAGTTTTGTCTCTGACATTATTAACCCATTTTTCATTTGCTCCGTTTTTCTTTTTATTAAAATCGCTGAATACGTATTTTTCCTTTTTATGGTCGGTTATAATTATAATTATTTGTATATTTGAGTTAGAAACAGCCAAACATATTTCTTAACCGCCTTTTTGATTATGAAGGCGGGAAACGGGTTATTATTTCAGTATACGCTGGTATTTCTCAGTATTGTGCACGGTGCTAATTTGTTTTGCTTATTAAAGTAAACAAAATCCTGTTGTGCGATCACCCCTGGCTGCTACTCCTTTATCGATCTGAACTAGCTGAAGTTTCACAGGGAATCAGTAGATAATGCTTGGGAGTAGCGAAACATCTTTCAATGTGCAACTGCTGGTAATCCTTAAGTGTTTATTGAACAATGCCGGCGCCGGCCAGGCCCGAACGTAGATCGCGGAAGGAAAGGGAAGGAATGTTAGTCCGATACTTGCTTTTGCTAGAAGCCGTATATACTACTGCGCACCCCACAAGTATCGCGGGAGGAGGATATTTGTGAGTAAGTATACAGGTCAGGCTATTTCCGCTACGAAGCCAAAGACCGACACCAGAGAAGTGACTCCATTATCTGGAATAGATATCGACCCATCAACTCATGGACCGGGGACCAACGGCTTTACTTCCCTTCCGAAGGAATTCGTGACCACAAATATTTTCACCTCAGGAAAATCTCAACGACCTCGGCTGGGATTAAACCCAGACCAACTGGGATGGGTGTCGGTCACGCTTAGTACTCAACCACCGTCGCCGTCTAAAGTAAACAAAACCCTATTTAGTTTTTATCTACTCGTTTGTCAGTTTAGGCTAAAAACTACAGCTGAATTTTTAATTCTCGGCCACAATGTAATGAAATGCCAGCCCTTTTTCGTCGAACGGTCCTCACTTCCCTCTTTCATACACTCTTCCTGCGAACGGGCACATTGATGGGAACAGTGTTACTGTAAATACAAATGTTGGAAGGTTTTTCGAATTTTAGATTTTTTACGACGTAGAATTATGTGTAAAACCAATTTGTACTCATTTTAGTAACCTGAATTCCGTAGGAACCTATCTATTTTTTTATGTAATGTTTTGCGGTCCTTAAAAGAACCAATATTCAATTTTTGGATTCGAGATAGTATACCGGTAACGAGCTGATCCGATCGATACAACAGAATACGAACTAAATTATTTGCAAACATGCTATTTTTTATATATGATCCACCGAGCGTAGATATGATATGAGGCGTAACTAACAACGCTATAATATGTATCGCACGTCGCCAAATAGCACGGACCAATCATGGTGTAGATAATTACCACATTCACAAAATACATTATTTTCATTATTTATAGTAGTCCTGAATTTCACACAATTAAATACAATATACGTGCCCATATTTCCGATAAAATAGTGCAAAAACATAGTGATTCCGTTCAGTACTATAGAAGTTATTGTGTTTCAATATTGGGAAAAGACATCAGCAGAAATTTTTGAAGCGGGACAACCATATTGAAACGTTAGAAGTATTTTACTTCAAAACGGGTCGCTTGCAATTTTACTTGTTGACACAAATTCTGGAATTTTTGAAAATTGGTACAACTGTATTTAATTTGAGTATGTATTTTGTCCACAAAGAAGGATTAATACCCTGCAATTCATTTGTTGGATAAATTTGCTGGACAAAATACGGGTTTCGAACAATATTTTTGCGAAAGTAATGAATGTCCTTACGCTCTAACAACTTGCCCTTGAATCAAACTAATCTGGTTGCCAGTGGAAAACAGGGAGATTCATAGACCGAAAATAACTGCGAAGTTTAATTCGAATCGATATTAGTGTTTTATGGCCTGCTGCTTTCTCATTGAATCATTCATTACTAACGTGATTGCATGTAGCATTTCTTTATATGAATATTAAATTTTGAACCGGGGGTCCCTGTATTGTAAGGTAAATCGTAGTCACGACCAGATCATTTAAATTGAATACCAATTTGATTTTTTTGTTTTGAACTAGAGTTGTGAGCCACAATTATCCTGTTAATTAAGTACTGCAGTGATGAAGCGCTCCACCGTTTGTGCGCCTATCAAAAGTGGTTCGATGGACCAAACCCTTTATTCATGGCTGTCGCTAGAGAATTCAAAGTTTAGAGTGTTTTCTCCAGACGGCCATGAAACGTTCTGGACTACGTATTTACAAAATGCGAGATGAGAAACAAAATAACATAGTAAAATTCTGTGACCGATTCTGTAACCGCAAATTTGCATATAATCGCTCATCAGTTCAAATACAACACATAGCTGTTTTAGTACAAACACAACACAATATTGTTTGTTTTACATTAGAGTTATTCAGCTGTAAACTGCTTCTCCTATGAACAAACATTAATTTTTGGATCCTATGAACAATTGCAGTGTTTTGACAGGGTATGTATATGACTTTTGATATTACCTTCGCCAGATGAACAAAAATTTCTCACTCGCATTAGATAGTTCACATGGTTTTATCATTAATGGCAAACATAATGATTGTGTATTGAATAATATGGAAAAAAATATCGTAAAAGCAGCAATATTTGTATATTTGTTGAATTATTAATAATAATAATAACATGTATCATTCTTCATATCATGAGCTGTTCTTCAAGGCAAATATTTTCTTCTTTGACAACTGTAACGTATGTAAGTATTGGTGACGGCATATGCGTATTTTCCATACTTAAATACAAACGAATTTACCCATGCTAAAGGCGTTCGGATCACTTCTTTTATTTGAGCCAAAGCTGCTTCAAGTTTATACAGCAAATCAAAATGCTTATCGAGTTTGACCAGCTTCCAGCGCAATTCTACAAAAAAGTACGAACATTCACGCTCTTACCCCTCGACGCCATCACCGGCAAAACATAAGTCATACATCAATATGATAAGTTATGCCTAACGTCCATTATGCCTAATGTCTTTATGCTTAGCGCCCATTATACCCAGTGTACGTATGCCTAAAGTCCGTATGCCTAACGAACTTATTTCTAATGGGGTACACGCGTTACATCATAAGGGACGACGAAACCTTTGCCAAGGCCGATTTCCGCCAACTCACTGGACAGGAACAGTTTGGTACATAATAGGGTTACTGCTCCCATGACAGTCATACTGAATGTCATGACATATCATTCGTGCTCATGAAATTATTCACGAAATCATAAAATATTTTTCATGTATTCATGAACTGGTTCATGATTCCAAGTAAAATAGTCACACCATTCCATTTGACTCGTGAAATAGTCCACGAAATCATCAAATAGTATTCATGTATTCGAGAACTGGTTCATAATTCATAGACTGACCATTTGTAACGTGAAATATTTCACAAAATCATGAAATATTTTTCATGGGTTCGTGAACTAGTTCATGATTCCTAGTACTTGACCTAGGATCTGTACTTGACCTAGGATTGTGTGCTTAAGATTGTTAGAAAATATCTCTAATCAATTTCTATTTCATGCAACCTGATCATGAAATTTTCACGTTAACTATTTCATAAAATTTAGAGTATTGTTCATAGAATTATTTCTGTTCCATGCATTATTTCATGAAATATCATATATGTGTAGCTGCTAGCAACCAGCAAGAGGCACGAGCAGTAGAAATGAGAACACAATTCGGACTTAGAACATGGTTATTCATTTTATAAGGTTCAGTGTGATGTCTCGACAGAAAAAGAGAACTACGCTGAACGCCAAAGATAAATTATATAGCCACAATTGGTGTTCGTGATATAGTTCATGGAATGGTTTATATTGTCGCGAGACTCCGAATACAAAAACCGATAATAAACCTAAAAATAACAGATCGCGATAAGGTGAAGAGAAATTACGAATATCATAATAAAATTGCTGATGTCATGAACATCAGTCACATCGCTCCACGTGTCAAATTCGAAAGTAAACTCTAGAAGAAAATATCATGATAATGTGCAAATAAATTACGAAAATCGTGAAAAATCATACTATTCGTGGCAAAAATATCCAAAATCGTGACTAAGATCCAGAATGAACGTACATCACTTTTCTCGTGACTAAAATATCACGATAACGCGAATATAAATTATGAAAATCGTGGCAAAGATCCGCAAATCATGAATATAAATCACATTACTCACACAAACATCGTGACTAGTATCCTGCAATCATGAGCTTGAATCACTCTACTCATGAGTAAAATACTACGAATTAGAAATTACGATAATCGTAACTAAGATCCAGCAATCATGAACATAAATCACGCGGCTCTTGCAGAAAAATCCCACAGTAAACCATGATCAAAATATCACGGTAATTTCATGAGAAATCACAAAAATCGCGAATAACCTCCTACAATCATGAACATCGTTTATTTGTCAGCTGTTTTTCCCAATTTGGAACAAAGATCACAACAAAAACTAAACATGTCCATTGTCCAGGGAACAACCATAGTAACCTTACCAAACATTCAAATATAACGCTATGTATATATTCGACGCGAACTAGTTTTTTGGAAACACAAATAGTTTCAAGAATACGAGGTTTATTGTTCACAATTTTCTGGAACTTGTTCACCTAATGTTCGAGGCCCCTGGTCCTGGCCCATGCGTAAAGACGGTACTGATCATGACAAAACTTGTTGTGAGGTTAGGCTTCTCCAAGTCTCGATAGCAAGAACACGGGGATATGTGTTTCGATGCTTCGAGCTAAAAAACATGTTTTATTAATTTATGCCAGAGGCGACGCGTGGTTTCACCGTTAACCTGTTCAATGTACCACAAAGTCCCTCAAAACATCACAATCATCTCTAATTCGACTCCATGAGACGTTTTTAGATCAGCTGAATATTTCTTGTTTATCTCTTCTGGCGTTACTCGGGTGGGTTCGACGTCCGACAAAATCGTCGATTCCATCCAACATCTAAAGAATAGGACCAATGAAAGATGTTCGTCGACGGGTTTTCTTTTCGCAAGAGCTGAGCAAAACATATTTGTTGTCTGAGTACACTGAGACTTTCGAACGCTTATCACGAATCTGTTTCATAATTCAAACGAATTGTTCCATAAAATACACGAATGTCTTTATAATATTTACGAGCATCCTTCGCAATATGAACAATTTTTTCTGAAGAATCCCCAGCATAAATATGAACCAAAAATTCATATCGCGAATTTATTCGTATATCTGCTAAAAATAGATTAGATGCTTTAATTTCGTGAACTAACTGAAAACATGGCGACTTGATGAACAAAATTTTTCGCAATTTTAAATATTTTATGTACATTGCACGAAATTCATGGTATAAAACGAAACTACGATGAATTTCGTGAGTAGTTATAAATCATGGTATGATATGAATTAACTTGAAATGTAGAATATTGTGTTCTACACACAAAGAAATATTTGTCCTTCTGTATAATAAAGATTGAAATATTTGTCAACCGGTTTAAAGTCTTCCCTCAACTATTTCAAATGGGATATAAATTTGAATGTTCCTCGTGCAATTCATTGAATCTAGAAAAAAGAAATATGTTTCTCGTGAAATATCGAAGGCATAAGATATTTAACATCAACCCGTTCATTATTCCAATAGAACACGAGATCATTCGAACAATCCCTGGTTTGAGTTTATGTCCATTTTCCACTCTCAGTAGACAAGTTTTCAACAATCAATTTATTTGAGCAAAAGTTATTATTGTTGAACCAACGAAACACATACGCGCCTAAAACCAATATGCCCCAAGTGCAGCAACATTTGTTAGGGCTACCAAGAAAGCGTTCAACCGACTGTTATGAACATACGGCGCTACGCGCTCAAAAATTATAAATCGCTCTCGCTTGCACACAACTCTAACGCCCATATGGACGCTATAGCAATGCACGCTGGTTCAATATTTGACTTGAACCGGTGAACAAGGAAATAGAAAAAGCCGTCGCCCATGGCATTCTCGCTGCTGTTCCGGCCGTCGCTCATGCAGCTGCTCTATCCAGAGCATGTGGTGAGAGTATGAGATGCGTGCATGGCTGAGATTGAACCGTTCATGGACAGAAAGAAAATTTTTGAAATGTACTTGCTTGGTATGCTAGGTTGGTTTTGTCGTTTGGATCAAATTGTCGAACTTCAAGGTTGGAAGATTATTACTTTCATTTAAATTAATTTTAGTGCTGCTGCTATTAATTTTGACTGAAATGGATTTCTGGTCAGTTTTTGTTTATCTGTTCAATGAACAGGTTGAACGTACCGACGCGTCGCCTCTGATTTATGCATAGTAGGCGTGTTTACATTTCAACTTACAATTTTGGTGAAAACCCCGTATCGATGGACAGGATCGTTTCAAATTGAAAATCTTGCTGTGTTCAAGGTCTGTTAGAGTAAGTTCACTATTAGAGTTAGGTTAGGTTTAAGTTCATCTTTTAGCTTTATGCTTTAAGTTAAATACTCACTGCAAGTAGTATCTAGGATTTTACCTAGAGTTTAGTCCACGAATTCCTTTGGACTGTGATTTCTATTCAGTTTACCTATCTTTTAGGATTAGGCTGGTTCCTATGTTTAAGTTTAAATTAAGTAGATATAATTAGCACTAAGTTTACCTAGATTATAAGTTTAAACCATAGATATACTCACTAGCACTGTAGAAATAGATTAATTATCTAGTATTAAGTAATTAACCGCGTAGCCGATAAACTCAAACGAGAGAAAAATATAATATAGAGTGTGCAGGCCGAGCTGGTGACGACTATAGGTTCAATTTCGCTGTGTCACCTAGTTGACATTTAACTTCATCCAACAGGGCAGTAGAGCTCTCGCTAGTGGGGGCGCGATGTGCTTGACGCGTCGCTGTAACAGGGTGTTTCGTCGTCACATTCCCCCACCCGTGAACCTTGGTGATCGTCTGACGGGTCCGTTTGATCATTACCAGGTTTACTACTCTTCGCGACGTCCAAAACAGCAAACTGAATCGCTGATCTCCGCATAACGCCTGCTGTAGTTTGTACTATTGCTTGACGAACTTTTCCGTCTCTCCCTTGGATAACCTGAACGACACGTCCACGAATCCACTGGTTCTTCGCCGCTCCGCCTACTGCCAATACCAAGTCGCCAACCTGAAGATCTTTTGTGTTTTCGAACCACTTGCACCTTCGAGTAATTACCGGGAGATATTCCTTGATCCATCTCTTCCAAAATTCGTTGGTAATGAACTGTGCTAGCTTCCAGCTGCTCCTAAGTGTCGCGGCACTACCACTCACGAACTCGGATGGTATATTTTTGGTACCAGTAGAGCTTCCCAGTATAAAATGGTTAGGTGTGAGCGCTTCTTGGTCTGCCGATTCTAGCGGGATATATGTGAGTGGACGACAGTTCACCATTGCTTCGGCTTCGTAGATAATTGTCTCTAAAGTTTCATCGTCTGGCTTACGGGGCGCATCCGAGATCGATCCTATCGCTGTTTTGACCGATCGAACGAGGCGCTCCCAAGCTCCTCCCATATGTGGTGTAGCGGGTGGAATGAACTTCCAACGGGTTTGTGCACTAGTGAATGTTGAAGCTAACGCATTATTCCGTGCCGTGATTTCGTTTTGTAGCTCTCTGCTGGCTCCTTGGAAGCACGTAGCATTATCGGTATGGAACTCCGCCGGTGGTCCCCGACGAGCAACGAAGCGCCTGATTGCCATGATACACGACTCTGTGGATAAGCTATGAACCACCTCCATGTGGACTGCCCTTACTGTTAGGCAGGTGAACAGAGCGATCCACCGTTTTACCTGGCTTCTCCCGACCCGCACGAATACCGGACCGAAGTAGTCCAATCCGACGAAAGTGAATGGTCTTACAAATGGCGTAACGCGGCATGGGGGAAGTGGAGCCATGGCTGGCACTTTCGGTAGTGCTTTCGTTATCCGGCATTGAGCACAGTTCTTAATTACCATTTGTATGAGAACTCGTACTCTGGGTATTTCGAACCGTTGGCGCATCTCATTGACAACAGTTTCGCGATTGGCATGGCGGAAGCGGCGATGATACCAGTCTGTAATAAGGAACGTAATTAGGTGTTGCTTGGGGAGAATTGTTGGGTACTTAGCTTCGAACGGTGCAAACGCGGCAGCACCGCTGCGACTGCGCATTCTGAGGATCCCTCGTCTATCAAGAAATGGCCAAGCTTTATAGATAGTGCTATTTTTTGGCACAATCGCGTGTTCAGTTTCGGGATCACCTTGGGTTCGCTTCAGCAAAGCGATTTTCTTAGGATATGTCTCCATTTGCGCTAATTTCCATAACGCCTCTTCCGCAGCAGCAAGTTCGTCGCATTGGAGGATACCCAACTGCATCTGCAAACCGTGTGTTTTGTGTTTCAAATTGCTTATGAATCGGAGCACAAATGCCATTGACCGTTGAAGTCGTACCCATTGGCTGTAACGAGCGACATCTATCAACGGTGTTGGGTTGCTATGGAGGTGAACATGACGTAATTCCTCTTCTGTCGTCGAGACTTGTTTTGTTTTAGGCCACATTCCTTTCGGCTCGTGTAGGAAACATTGGCCTCTAAACCAGGCTCCGTCTGTTGGAAGGTTTGGGCCGCTTTTCCACTTGGTTGCTTCATCGGCGGCATTCAGTTTAGAAGGCAGCCATCTCCACTCTTTCTGGTCAGTTGACGACAGTATTTCACTGACTCGGAAGGCAACGAACTTGTTGTATCTGCGGTGGTCGGACGTGATCCATGCCAGAACGGTTGTTGAATCGGTCCACAAGTATCTTTGATGGATTTCAAAGGTGTGATAGTTCTGAATGGATTCCAGATAGCGAACCCCAAGAACCGCCGCTTTCAATTCAAGTTTAGGAATTGTAAGCATCTTCAGGGAGGCAACTTTAAATTTGGCACCGATCAACGATACTTTAATTCCCGTCTCAGAGGCCAAGCGAAAGTAGGCCACGCAGGAATACGCTGCCTCACTAGCGTCGACAAATACGTGAATCTGAAGGTTGTTCTTGTATGGAGAACGAAAGTAGCAGCGGGGAATGCGAATTGTGTTTAGCTGCGGAAAGAGATCCGTCCACTGTTTCCAGCGCTGATAAAGGTCGATGTTAATCCGATCATCCCATTCGGATCCGGATGCCCATATGTCTTGCATCAGTATTTTCCCGTGCACAAGAAAGAAGCATATAAAACCCAACGAGTCGAACAAGCCCATTAGTACTTTTAGTACTTCACGTTTGGTGGGAATATTATTCTCGGCTAGGATTGGTTGAAGGTCATTACGAAGCGCAAACGAGTAAGTGAATACGTCGTCCTTTGGTATCCAGCGCATCCCGAGAACTGATTCTGCATTCTCTCCTTTGTCCAGCAGCAAGCATTTTGAATCTTTGGCTGGGATTTCGCCAATACCCTTTAGGACGTCTATTGAATTGGACAGAAAGTTCCGCAACTCAAATCCGCCTTTTAGGTGCACTGCTTTAACGTCGTTGACTACTTCTATTGCTTCCTGTATGGTTGGGAAACTATCCAGGTAATCGTCAACGTAGTGTTTCTTCTGTATAGCAGTCGAGGCACGAGGATACTGTTCGGCAAACTCCTCTGCGTTGATGTTTTTGCCTTTCTCAATAGAAAGGTATTGCAATTGCTCTGAAAACCGACTTTTTAACGGAGGCCCGGAGGGCCGAGTGACATATACCATTCGATTCAGTTCGTCGAGTTCGGCAAATGTCTGTGTGTGTGTATGTATGTGTGTGTGTATGTATGTGTGTGTGTGTATGTGCGTCTGTGTGTGTGTGTACGCGAACACAATCTCACTCACTTTTCTCAGAGATGGATGAACCGATTTTTACAAACTTAGTCCCAAATGAAAGGTGCAACGTTCCCATAGGCTGCTATTGAATTTCTAATGGATCCGACTTCCGGTTCCGGAATTACAGGGCGATGAGTACGATCACGCAGAAAACGTCGATTTTAAGAAATTCTGCAATGAATGTATAATGGTGAAAATTTTTCCAAAATGTGACCACAACTGCTTCGATTTGTAGTACTAGGTCATTAACAGCCATTCAAAGTCTCTTTGGTCACATTGGCCACCATCATCGGTTCCGGAAGCCCTGGCGGAAGTATCTAAATTCGGAATAACAGTCACATCGGTTTCTCGGAGATGGCTAAACCGATTCGACTAAACTTGGCCTCAAATGAAAGGTATTGCGTCCCCGTAAATGGCTATTTAATTTCATCCCGATCCGACTTCCGGTTCCGGAGTTACAGGTTGTGGCGTGCGATCACATAGCAAATTGTGATTCAAACCGATACTCCGATGAAAGCAAAAAAGGTAAAAATTTCGCTAAAATGTCTCTCAAACAACTTAAATTTGCTGTTCTAGGTCACCGACGGCCAAACAAACTTTCGTTGACTACATTGACCACCATAGACGGTTCCGGAAGTGCCCGGGAAAAGCGGCCATCTTTCATAACTAGCAAACTCATATCAGTTTCTCGGAAATGGTTGGGCCGATTTTCACAAACTTAGTCCCAAATGATAGCTATATTATCCCCACAGATGTCTATAAAATTTCGTACGGATCGCTTCTATGGGTCCGGAAATATAGACTAAATCGTCCGGTCACATATGAAATTCCCATATAAGCCGGAACTCAAATTTTTTTTCCAAAGGGGGGACCCCATGAAATTTCAGAAATCGAATTCGTATTTTTGATGCCAAACATCTTTAAAATGCATGAAACGTCGAGATTTTATGTTATCTCGAAAAATTTTTTTTATAAAAATCGACTTTTTGGGACTTTGCCGATTTCGCACCTTTTTGCCTTTCTCAATAGAAAGGTATTGCAATTGCTCTGAAAACCGACTTTTTAACGGAGGCCCGGAGGGCCGAGTGACATATACCATTCGATTCAGTTCGTCGAGTTCGGCAAATGTCTGTGTGTGTATGTATGTGTGTGTGTATGTATGTGTGTGTATGTGCGTCTGTGTGTGTGTACGCGAACACAATCTCACTCACTTTTCTCAGAGATGGATGAACCGATTTTTACAAACTTAGTCCCAAATGAAAGGTGCAACGTTCCCATAGGCTGCTATTGAATTTCTAATGGATCCGACTTCCGGTTCCGGAATTACAGGGTGATGAGTACGATCACGCAGAAAACGTCGATTTTAAGAAATTCTGCAATGAATGTATAATGGTGAAAATTTTTCCAAAATGTGACCACAACTGCTTCGATTTGTAGTACTAGGTCATTAACAGCCATTCAAAGTCTCTTTGGTCACATTGGCCACCATCATCGGTTCCGGAAGCCCTGGCGGAAGTATCTAAATTCGGAATAACAGTCACATCGGTTTCTCGGAGATGGCTAAACCGATTCGACTAAACTTGGCCTCAAATGAAAGGTATTGCGTCCCCGTAAATGGCTATTTAATTTCATCCCGATCCGACTTCCGGTTCCGGAGTTACAGGTTGTGGCGTGCGATCACATAGCAAATTGTGATTCAAACCGATACTCCGATGAAAGCAAAAAAGGTAAAAATTTCGCTAAAATGTCTCTCAAACAACTTAAATTTGCTGTTCTAGGTCACCGACGGCCAAACAAACTTTCGTTGACTACATTGACCACCATAGACGGTTCCGGAAGTGCCCGGGAAAAGCGGCCATCTTTCATAACTAGCAAACTCATATCAGTTTCTCGGAAATGGTTGGGCCGATTTATAGACTGAACGGTCCGGTCACACATGAAATTCCCATATAAGCCGGAACTCAAAGTTTTTTTCAAAGGGGGGACCCCATGAAATTTCAGAAATCGAATTCGTATTTTTGATGCCAAACATCTTTAAAATGCATGAAACGTCGAGATTTTATGTTATCTCGAAAAAATTTTTTTTATAAAAATCGACTTTTTGGGACTTTGCCGATTTCGCACCTTTTTGCCTTTCTCATATAAAGAAAGGCTATGCAATCACTGTAAAAATCGACTTTTTAACCGAGGCCCGGAGGGCCGAGTGTCATACACCATTCGATTCAGTTCGTCGAGATCGGCAAATGTCTGTGTGTGTATGTATGTGTGTGTGTGTGTGTGTGTCATTTAAACTCACACAATTTTCTCAGAGATGGCTGAACCGATTTTCGCAAACTTAGTTTCATCTGAAAGGTATAACGCTCCCATAAGCTGCTATTGAATTTTTAGTTGATCCGACTTCCGGTTCCGGAGTTACGGGTTGAAGAGTGCGGTCACACAGCAAATTCTCATATAAACTGGTACCACCATGATGTTCAAATGATGTAAAACATATTAAAATTGATGTAACATTACTCTAGTTTGCGGGTCTGGATCACTAATGATCAATCAAAGCAGCTTTGACCACATTGGCCACCTATGACAGGCCATGACGCCCCCGGGGAACTCGCCAAGTTCCTAAGCTAATGTCACACCCATTCCCCAACGAATTCTCTACCGATTTTTACAAACTTGATTTCAAATGAAAGATACAGTAATGCCATTGACTGCTGCTGAATTTCATTCGGTTCTGACTCTTGCTTCCGGAGTTACAGGGGTGTTAGTAAGGATACAGTGGAATTTCCCATATAAATCGGTACAATCGTAATACCTCAGAGGCTAAAAACTATTGAAATGGTCACCAAATAACTTCTAATCGCAGATCTAGATCACTGATTGCCAATCAAACATTCTTTGAATATATTGCCTACTATCGACGATTCCGGAAGTCCGGAATTCCGGGCATATTCCACAATTAAAGTCAAATCGGTTCTTCGGTGATGACTGAACCGATTTTCTCAAAGTCAAGTCTCAAATGGAAGACAAAATATGCAGTTGAGTATTGCGTCGCCGCCCCCCTCCCTCCCTCCGTCTTGCCCTTACACCTCCATCCTTCATCACTCCCCTCCCCTTGGACCACCCTCACGCCCGCATTTCCTGCATCCATCCCGTATACCGAAATAAGATGAAGGATTTCTGACGCATCCTCCACTCCCACTCTACTAACCCCCCATTCCCTCCACTTTCAAACCCATTCCACCATCATTTCAAAATATAATCACATGAAAATACTATTGAACTCATGCTGATTAAGCTAAATATTATTCTTTTGCCTTTCTCATATAGAAAGGTTATGCAATTGCTCCAAAAACCGACTTTCTAACCGACTCATAACATTCGACTCAGTTCGCCGAGATCGCAAAATATCTGTGTGTATGTATGTGTGTATGTATGTGTGTATGTATGTATGTATGTATGTATGTATGTATGTATGTATGTATGTATGTGTGTATGTGCGGATTTGTTAACAAAATGTCCACATCGGTTTCTCGGAGATGACTGAACCGATTTTTACAAACTAAGATTCAAATGAAAGGTATAATATTCCCATAGGTTGCTATTGAATTTCATTTTCAACCGACATCTTGTTCCGGATTACGAGTTGAAGAGTATGGTTACAAAACAAAATTTGTTGATTTGTCCACATCGGTTTCTCGGAATTTTCTGAACCGATTTTGACAAACTTGATTTTAAATGAAAGGTCCATCAGCTGCTGTTGAATTTTGTGTGGATACGAGTTCTGGTTCCTGAATTACAGGGTGATACGTACGATCACGCAGCAAATCCCGATTCTAACGAATTCTGCGATGAATGTAAAAAGGTGAATTTTTTTCCAAAATGTAAACACATTTGTTGAATTTGTAGATCTAGGTCACCAACAGTCATTCAAAGTCTCTTTGGCCACACTGGCCACCATCGACGGATCCGGAAGCATCCAAATTCAGAATAACGGTTATATTGGTTTCTCGAAAATGGCAAGACCGATTTGATCAACTTAGTCTCAAATGAAAGGTGTTGCGTCCCCGGAAACCGATATTAAATTCCATCTCCATCCGACTTCCGGTTTCGGAGTTACGGGTTGTGGAGTGCGATCACATAGAAAACGCCGATTCAAACCGATACCGCGATGAATGCAAAAAGGTGCTCTTATATATACTTACCAAGTGTAATAAGAATGAAAAACATTACCATAATGTTATATTGTACGAACCAGCTACTAAATCATAGTTTGGAGAAATGAGAAAGGCACAATTGCACCTCTAGGTGGATTAAAACAGGTTTTTACGTATTGGGCGGACGCGGGAGAGCACGTCGACCCAAATGTAGCTACGTCCATTACGTAGATCTCTGGCCGATCGGTGGGATTTTCGCGCCAGAGGAACCGTTGTGACTGACAATCCTGTTCTCGTATTTTTATCTGGTGGAACATCTCCTTGATGTCTCCACAAACAGCTATCGGATACTGGCGAAACTGACTTAGAACAGTGGGCAGGGGCGTCAACAAGTCCGGTCCTTTGAGGAGCTGTGAATTAAACGACACGCCGTCGGTCTTTGCTGCAGCATCCCAGATTAGCCTGATTTTACTTGGCTTTTTGGGATTAATAACTACTCCCAGCGGTAAGTACCACACCCTCTTGGAATCCGCAGTCGACAACTCGAACTTGTTTGCCTTATGAGCGTATTCTTTTCTTCGTATTCCGCTATCAGCTTACTAACACGCTGTTTCAGCAGGGGTTCCTTTTGCAGCTTCCGCTCTAATGACTGCAGACGGCGCATGGCCATCGGATAGTTATTCGGAAAGTTCAGGTCGTCAGTTTTCCACAAAAGTCCGGTCTCAAATCCGGATGCAGTTCGCCGTGTAGTTTCTTTTAACAGCCGTCTGGCCCGTTGATCCTCCTCCGATTCTAGGATTTTACCAGGGCAGAGTACTCCCATGTTTTCTAAAGTGAAATAGTCTCGCAGTTGCTCGTTGAGCACAAAGTCAGAATCTGCAGCTTCGGCGGTATGAAAGTTGACAAACGCATTTGTTTTGCTTGGTACACATCCATATATACCCCATCCGAGCCTACACTTTGCTGCAATGGGTTCTCCAGGCTGACCTTGTCGTAATTTAAGCGGAACACCCAAACGTAGGTTATCTAAACCGATGAGAAGTTTTGGTTGGACAAGTTCATAATCTTTCACCGGCAGTCCCCGAAGGTGAGGAAACATCTGCGATAGTTCGTGATACTTCAATGTTTGGGAAGGGAGAACGAGACTACTGACGGTGCGAGCATTAAGTAACTTGTATCTAGTGGCGCAGGAATCGCCTGAAATGTTTAACTGACCTTTTGCGATAGCGATTCTTCACGTGTAACATTGCCTGTCCACCGCAATGTCAGTGGTTCTGGTATTCCAGCTAAACCTAGTTCTTCTGCGACCGCTTTCTCCAACAGTGTCAACGACGATCCTTCATCTATGAAGGCAAAGATCGGTCTGGATCGTTTTCCTCCGTACAGGACTACGGGTATTATGCGAAAAAAAGGAAACATATCTGTCATAGAGGTAGGGAAGGTGGCGGAAACGTTAACTGAATGAGCAGTAGAACACATCGTTACCTCACTAGCAGCCGTGACTAATCTAGACATAAAGCTGCCGAAAGTTCGCAAAGTAGGTGTATCATCGCGGTTCTTGTACATGGCCCACTCCAATCTCAACGTGCCCGGTAATTTCTCCGCCAGTTCTTGCATCAATACTGGGTTTGAAAGGTGATTTCCTTGTTGTGCAGCCACAAGATGGTCCACGAGATTTTGAACGGCTAACCCAAACTCCATTATAGTTTCCAATCGATCGTATCTCGGGGCTGGAACATTTTTTATTTTCCCTATTAGCGATCGAATGAGAAGTTCAGGCCTGCCGTAGAACGTTCGAAGCGTCTGGATCACATGTGTAACTCCTGAGGGCAGCAATAAGCGACTTCGTACTGATTCTAAAGCGCGACCCTTTAGGCTCCGTTGTAGACGTATTAGGTTTTCTGCATCGGAAAAGCCGCAGGTAGCAGTCGATTGTTCGAAGCTGCTAATGAATATAGGCCAGTCTTCAGGGTTACCGCTGAAGGGAGGGAGTTCCTTCCCCAAAACATGTCGAGCAGCTATTTGTTGCGTACCCAACATCGCAGGATGTCTTCCCGGTCTCGCATTGACCTGCGGCGATAATTGTGCTTGAGGGAATACCACCTGTTGAGCCCCATCAAGGGAAACGTCGTCGTAGTTTGAGGTCGGAGACGGAGGAATCGGGCGATCTCTGATGTGATCCTGTCCAGTCGCCCCGTCGGACGGAGGAATCGGGTGATCTCTGATATGATCCTGTCCAGTCGCCCCGTCCTTTACGCTTCCTGATGGGTCACTGGGAATCTCACATGATTTCGAATCGATTTTCCTACTGTCTCCTGATTCATTCCCAGTTGATCGTCCACCTTGTCTTCCTAGCCACGCGGATACCTTTTCCTTCGACCCAAATAATGATCCGGCTGTCGATCCGCCCTTGCTACTCGCTTCTGCTGCAATTTGCTGGAGGAGCTTCCGTTTTTGTTCTAGCGACTCCTGACCAATCAGTTGCTGCTTCGCTTGAAAAGTTTTGTCGTCCTCTAGTTTCAACTCTCGTAGTCGACGTTCCTCCTTCATTAGCATTTTCTTTTCGGCAATCTGGCGCTGCTTTTCTGCCATCTCCCGATTCCTGAGAGCTTCGTACTCCCTAGCTGCTTGTTCCTTTATAAATTGCTCCTCCTCTAGGATCTTCATATTTGCCTCTAAAAGAGCTGCACGAGTACTAGACGATGTGCTTCCTGGAGGTGGTGCAATCGTTTTTTTACTCCGTTTAGATCCCACGCTTTTGGCTGACGTCTTCGAACTTTTACCGTCAGGTTTAGGTGGTTTAGGAATCTGTAGTGATTCCTGTCGTAGCGGTTCCCCCACCATGCACTCCTGGCACAAATAGGCGCGAGCTTTTATTGTTTCGTCCACTCCGGCACAAGTGAAATGCTCCCACATGTTGCAATTGTCGCATGCGACCATATTAGCATCTGCCGAATCGGGCCGGTTACATCGCCGGCAATGGAAACCGCTGAGGTTGTGAAGTCCTTCCATCTTCCGACCCACGTACAAAATTCTTGAAGAATGTGAGGTTAGGCTTCTCCAAGTCTCGATAGCAATAACACTGGGATATGTGTTTCGATGCTTCGAGCTAAAAAACATGTTTTATTAATTTATGCATAGTAGGCGTGTTTACATTTCAACTTACAATTTTGGTGAAAACCCCGTATCGATGGACAGGATCGTTTCAAATTGAAAATCTTGCTGTGTTCAAGGTCTGTTAGAGTAAGTTCACTATTAGAGTTAGGTTAGGTTTAAGTTCATCTTTTAGCTTTATGCTTTAAGTTAAATACTCACTGCAAGTAGTATCTAGGATTTTACCTAGAGTTTAGTCCACGAATTCCTTTGGACTGTGATTTCTATTCAGTTTACCTATCTTTTAGGATTAGGCTGGTTCCTATGTTTAAGTTTAAATTAAGTAGATATAATTAGCACTAAGTTTACCTAGATTATAAGTTTAAACCATAGATATACTCACTAGCACTGTAGAAATAGATTAATTATCTAGTATTAAGTAATTAACCGCGTAGCCGATAAACTCAAACGAGAGAAAAATATAATATAGAGTGTGCAGGCCGAGCTGGTGACGACTATAGGTTCAATTTCGCTGTGTCACCTAGTTGACATTTAACTTCATCCAACAGGGCAGTAGAGCTCTCGCTAGTGGGGGCATGATGTGCTTGACGCGTCGCTGTAACAGGGTGTTTCGTCGTCACACTTGTCTTACTTCTTTATGAACAAATTGGTAATTTAATCCCCATCAAGTTGTACAGCGTACTTCCAACTGACGAAGGCGCCGGCTACAATCTACAAACTAAACGGGAAAACTTTTGTCACGTTGATATATCTGTACCTTGCTTTATAAATCAAAATAATAACGTTTGTTTAGTATTCCTGCTTCGCTAACTGTGAGGATTTACAGATCGTAATGAGTTTACTCTCCCTCACAATTATACTGTATTTTTGAACTTGAAACACTGCAAGATCGCGCAGTCCATTAGAGAAAGGTAGTCTTACCGATATAAAGATTTATCTTGTTCTTTTCAAACATATACGTTACATGAAATGAGATAATTCTAAGCACGCTCGACGCACTAAACGTTGTGCTCTCTAACAACACGTTGTCAATTATGCTACCGTTAGGGCATCTTCGCGTATATTGAAAAAGATGCAATCGAATGGCGGTTGCCGGATCTGTTTGCGCATTTAACCGATATCACCATGAACAAAATCGTGACAACAGTAGAAATAATAGCATGGATAAAAAATCAGCCGACGGTTAAAGTACTGCAATACCGTGGAATAGCATCCTCGAAATCAGTACCGATTCTGGTGCGCAGTATATGACAAACATTTTTAATTTTTTATAGGTCGTTTTTTGTTCATAATTTAAAAACCTACGGATCCGTTAAGCTCACGCATCGAGCCGTAGTAAATAAACGAATTTGGTAAACCACCATCAAAATGTAAAACCCATCGAATATGACATATGAAAATATGTTCTATGTTCTAGCTCCCAATCTACGCCATCTCTAATCTCGCCTCACGCCAAATATTTCACCACACTTTAATCCGACGTGTAATCCTCCCACTCACTACACACACACCACGGCGACGCGACAGGGCGCGAGGAAATCTCAATTCCAGTTTGCCACCTTTTCTGAAGAGCGGCTGCATAAAATATTCCCCACCTCCCGGGCGGGTGGTTCCATCACACAAAAGGCAATGCCGCCGACCGACCGCCCGCCCACCCTACGATATGGGAAATTTGCATATTTTATTTTCAAGCATCCTTTTAATCCAATAGCTCGTAAAATGTTCACAATGGCAGCCGAGGCACTTATCTTCTAGCGGGTATTATACAGAGGGAAAATCTCGCTTTCCCGACATATAAAATTCGTTACTTTTACCAGCTCTCACCAATATGCTGTAGAAAATTGTGATTTGTTGAAAAAATGGATTCTCTGTCCCTAAACTAGGTAAGGATGCACCTAGCTTAGCGGCCCCTTCGTTTTCGCAACCATGTCTGGGGGTTCCAAATCAGGAGGCCTGAAGTGTTTGCGTTTATCGCGTAAAATCTGAAAACCGCTCAATTCAAGAGCCTTGCGTAAGCAGCCTCTCCAGCACCGTCGTCTGTAGCATGATCTATATGCAAACCGAGAAAACACAATATGTTTGTACAGCTTCGAATCTACCCCCCGACCCCTTGGTGCGGTCGGTCGAGAATGTGGGCTGACTTTTCGGGTAGTGGTTTCACCCTGCAAAACCGTCACGTAAGACGGATCAACGTTATTTGTTTCGATAGCGCTGAATACAGGCGACCATAAGTCAAACAAAAATGTCAAGTTTTAGAAGTCAGGATTTGTCGGTGTTACCTTGAGTTAGCTACCAGGCTGGCTTGGCGGTTGGTTGGTTGGTTCAATCTATCAGCATTCAAAGCGTATTCCATCGCCGGAAGTTGTGCGGTAAACGGGATTTGACTTTGAATGCTAGCAAGCAAGCGGTTCGTACAGGATACTGTTCCAAAGGATTACAGGGGCAGCTAGTTTGACAGTAAGATGGGTTACACTTTTACCCATAGATTTCCACTGTGTGCGGCCGGGCGTGTACGTACATGTTCTTGTCACAGATTAATTACTTCTATTGGCTTTTGGTTGGCCGACCGGCCCGGCAGGAGGACCCTGCTTTATGACTCACATTAAATTGCATTTTAATGGCTTTCCGCTGACATTTGGCGATAAATCTTGGCGAAACTGTCGGCAAAGGTCGCACTGGATTATAGCCGGTGTTGCCGCAGCAAAGTGGATTGGCAAGGCAACCAGGTTCTCGTGGGTGATCATAATTCGATGGAAACGCGTGTCATTTTTCATTCGTCCTGTCATTTATGAAACTTTTTTGTCATGGAAAGCGATATCATGTGCAACTACAAAATAAGAAAAAAAAACATACGCGTATTTACATTGGGCACAGTAAGCAACATGTTCTGCGTTATTAAACTTTCTCAAATTCAGAGTTGTGCGACGGTACCAGGTTTGTTTGAATTTGCATAGAATGTATTCTATACTCAAAGTCATCTCGTTGTTTTTGTTATTTTAACTATTTATGGAGTGTGAACCGATCGCTCAATCATTTCTTCAGAGGTTAATTCTATTATACCGATTTCATTATTCTTTTCACATAGTCTAGTCGAAAACAGAAACTTTGTCAATAATCAAGCCTTGGGTAAATATTTGAATTTGATATGTTTTCGTAGAGCCCTGTTCTACTGACATGCCAAACATGATAACGTAAAATATTAGATCCTCGCGACTATTATGTATTATCCAAGTAACAATTGAAGTTTTATAGCATACAAGTGCAATTTAAGTTTTATGAGTGGCTATAAAACCACCATAAAACCTCAATTGTTACTAGGGTAGTTTCCCTAACACAGACTCATAGGTGTCATACAAGTCTCATCGCTTGTTATGAAAGGAATATTTCAGACCAAATTCCTTCATGTCTAGAGTAGAGTTGGCAGCATGAGTAAGATTATTGCTGTCTGCTGCCGGTAGGATTTCGCAGTGATAATTACACAAACAATCGCGCGATTCCGAATTTTGTTCTATCTCTAATTTGACGTGAGCTGCGTAAGAGAAACGATGGTCGATGCGTGGCGAGAGGAATTTCGCTATTCGTATGCCCAAACAATGATGGCGCAACAGAAACAAAATGCATAATTGCTAGTTGAGCCGTGCCGGCAATGTTCTAATCGAACCTTAATGAATTTTTGATGATGAAAATTTCATTTCATTTTTTTTTTTGGTTTTGGCCAGCTTTGCGCCGGATTGACTGATTAACCTGATGAGTATTGGTCCTCATCATAACATCATAACACATTTTCTTGCGGGATATCATGCAGGGGTTTCCTCAGAAACACAAATTGTGTTTTCGCTAGCTTAGTCCTGTCACTAAATAAGTATCGAATTCTGATGAGAGAAACAGGAAACCCCTCTCCAACAAATAACTAGTTTAGTTTCAATCTAAACAAATCTAAATAAGATCTCTATCAGAGTTGGTATTTAAGACGTATTTCTCTTAACTCCCCGGCACTCGCGCGAATGAGAAGTAGGGTGTCCCAAAATGACATCATGTTAAAAAAAAGTCATCGAGCTCACTTCTTAAATGAAAGATTACAGTATTAGGACCACTTTCTTCTTCGGAGTGAGTGTGCTAAAACGCTTCCTACTGGTGGCGAATTTTGATTTTTTGAAAAATGGGCTGATTTTGGATAAAATGTCAAATGTATGCCTGAACTGTCTTAGATTTTTTTTCAGCATTTTTAATTTTCTGGAGATCCAAACGGAGAAGTTTGGTTAGTTAATTTGTACAAATTTTGAATTATAAGAGCGGCAGAGCCATTAAAACTTAGTAAAAAGTGAAATTTTTGGTGCTTTTCAGTATTTTTTCTTCAAAACTGGGTATCTACAGAATTTTAAAAGTACAAAAAAACACTTTATATAGTTGAGCCGAATTCAGGGGCGTAATTTTGCTGAAGAAAGTGTATAGCTACGGCTAATGGGGTATGAGTTATTTAAGTTTTTGTTAGATCACCTTTGACATTTTTAGCAATTTATCAAAAATAATGCTGTTCCAAAAAGTAAATCAGTACGAATGTGCTTTGACCGCACATTGTTTTTCGAAAAATAGAAGGAAAATTATGAAATATGACGTTTTCTGTACGTCTTTAGTATGTCAGGACGAGGTTTAATGAGCATCTGATGATTTTTTTTGTAACTTAAATTATAAAAATAATGATAACTTTGCTGATGACGCCAAGTCTCTAATTATTTTTTGAAGAGTTAATTCTCCATAATTACTTCTAAGCGGCATCTTCAACAAAACAAGAAGATACGCTGTATTCTGTTGTAAAACTTTTTCGAGGATATTTGCCCCAAATTTGACTATTTCGGAATTATGTGATCTAAACAGTTAAAATCAGTTTTCAACACTCACCTCACTCTTCTGCATTTTTCTCCACTTCAAAGTTCCTAACGTGAAAATAAGACTTTATATGCAAAATGCAAATACGCCAATCAATTCAACCTTCCAATATACGCTGTAACTTGCCATTAACTCGACATATTTGTTTAATTTTAGTGATTTTCAAACCCGCTAGGTGGCTATTAGTATACAAAATTATTTTTAAAAAAATCGTCAAATGTTCATAGAAACCGATTCTGATGTACTAGGGACAACTAGAGAGAGGCCATTGTTCATCATTTTCCTTCTATTTTTCGAAAAATAATTTGCGGACTAAGCCCACTTAAGTTGTTTTATTTTGTAGAACAGTGTTATTTTTTATGAATATCATAAAATGTCAAAAGGTTATTTAACCAAAACTTAAATAAGTTATACCCCATTGGCCGTAGCTATACACTTTCTTCTTTTTTAACATGATGTTATTTTGGGACACCCTAATGAGCAGCCGCTGATGTTGAAAGAAGATTTCGCTAGAGTTTCGGAAGGTGTTGAACAAAAATACAACGGCGCGAGTGCCGGAGGGTTAAATCATTTTCAAGTTAATTTCACCATCGTTGATTTTCTGCTTCCAAGTACCGAAAACAATAGTCATTGTCCTCAATCTGTTTTATACTTCCACATGAGTCAGTTATATGTTATTTTTTCCATGTCGGGGTAATCGTTACTATCCAATGTGTATCCCCGAGCAAACAGGGTGACAGTGACTTTAGGTCTTTCCGTATACGATCGAGTAGATGCTGGTCAGAACATGTACTGAAGGTTGTCAGATCTTAGGCTTACGGATGTGACCATTATCCATTTCCATCATATCAGACACTAAGCACTGATTCAGTTCATTTGGTAGACACAGACAAATAAAAAATTTGCCCCTTCTCGTCAACTGATTACTACATGCCCCGTTTTGTTCTTAAATAGCTTAGAGTAGCTTTGGATCAAATAGGTATAGGGGTACAATAGGTATAGGGCGTTATCTTCGCTATGTTATTGCATGTTGCGTGAATTTCATACACGGTAGAGAACATCGTTGACAACTGTCATTTCGGCTGTTACCGTGGATCAGCTGTATTAGTTACGGCGTCGTTTATGTTTTCGCGCGTTGTTCTGCGAAAACGCATTGTCTTTCGTCCTCAGTATAGTAATCAATGTAGAAAAATGTCAAGTGAGTTTTTTATGGGGGTGCTCTTATATAATTGTGCAAAACGTACCTAATGTTTGATAATTTTTTTTTAATAAGTAATATGACTTAGACATGTGCGCTATTCTGCAAAATGTTTATTAAGGTTTCATCTATAAAATAAAACTTTTCGAGTGTAAGGTGTCAAAAATGGCGTCCAAAATGGCGACCCCAGCAAAAGGTGTTTTGCAAACCGACCTCAACTGCGGGCACGATACAGGACGTAATTCGTCATCAACAAACAGTAAACCAAAACGTTTTTTCGTTTGATTTTTCTACTTTGGCTGGATGCAATCAATCGTTAATGATCAAAATATTGCGATTTTGTAGGACACAGCGCCTGAGAATGTTGTTTTCTTTTAGGCGGACAAAACCCAAAGTTGATTGGTTGAATGGTTCAAAAACGAGAATGCCCGCAGATTCAAAAAATCTTGTTCCGAGAAAGCCGCCATTTTTGCCACTTTACACTCGAAAATTTTGATTTTATAGATGAACCCTTAATAAACATTTTGCAGAATAGCGCACATGTCTAAGTCATTTTACTGCTTCAAGAAAATTATTAAACATTAAGTACTTTTTGCCACAATTATATAAGAGAACCCCCTTAATGTAATGTAAAATGTAATGCTAAACACGAGTATTGTGTTGGTTTTTCGATATTTGCCTTTTAGAAAAAAATCGTGTCTCAACATGAAACATACGACAGGTAGTTAAAGTAGTGACCGCTTGGGGACACTATAGGTCACTACTTTAATGTAAATTCGAATTATTTTGACAGTGAAATTGTGCGTAATTTCGCGCGAAAAACGCTAAAACGAAGCGAATAGGACATAAAGAACGCAATTGCATCTGTGCAAGTTGACGCCAGTACCAGCCTCTAAACAATACGAGTTTCCGTTCGAAACATTAGGTACTAGTATGAAAGGAAAGTGATCGTCATCAATGGAAGCGCGTCAGATATTTCGCGTGAGTTAACAATATAATAATTTAATGTGTTGTTGAAGTAGATAATCGAAAAAACATGATCGAAAAAGAGAAGGAAAAGGAGTCCAAAAAAATGCTCCGAAATCGTCGCACGGCTAAGCAGTCACGTTAGCTGGCATACACAACTTCAATTTCACACTTTGGCTAAGACCAGGTTGCCGAAGAAGTCATTTGTAAGTACAAAACCAGACGCCGTTTATTAGTTTATTTGGGAGCAGGTAAAAGCCCGCTGGAGCTGAATTTTGTTTTAACTCTCTCTCCAGCAGGCATAAAACCTCCTCATCTTTTATATCAACAGATAACAGACATCCAAATGATACAATTTGTCACTTATAACTACAATTAAAACTAACAGCATAATCTTAATAACTAGGAACTGCCACTAGACTACAGCTAACAAGATAATGAGCTTAGAAAGGATTTCTTGACAGCGTTACGGGACAAATGGAATTCGAAGACATTGGAACAGCAATTGAAAAGACAACACATACTGACGAAAGGTGCGTTATAACCATAATTCGTTCTGGCTACCGGAATGCGAAAGAAAGGATGGGTTCGAAGACTGCGACGACGAATGTCGATGTCCAAAAGTTGTAGAAGTTCGGAGCAATTAATTCGAGATTGCAGGAGATCGGCAATGAAAACGGCCTTCGAAACTTCCCGGCGTACATACAGAAGATCGAGGTCAATAAGCTTACAGCGATCTATGTAGCTCGGTAGGTTCAGTGGGTCCCTCCATGGGAGTCGACGAAGTGCAAAACGAACAAATTTACGCTGAATAGCTTCAATTCGTTGGATATCATTTTGGTAGTAAGGTGCCCAGACTACATTGCCGTATTCGAGTGTTGAACGAACCAAAGCACAATAGAGTGCTTTTAAACAATGTATGTTGGTAAAATTCTTAGTGACTCTGAAAACGAATCCCAACAGCTTAGAGGCCTTAGAAATAGTGTACTCAATGTGGTGCTTGAAGTTTAGTTTGGGATCTAAGTAGACTCCTAAACCTTTAACAGATGATTCCCGTTTGAGAACGATTTGTGAGATATTGTAGTCGAAATTAAATTTCGAGTGTTTGCGAGTAAAAGATATAACCGAACACTTGGAAGCGTTTAACATTATCCTATTGGTATAGCACTAATTGGTGAACACATCCAACTGGGACTGCAAGAATTCTGAGTCTTTGGCATTCCTGATAAGCTGAAATAGTTTGAAGTCGTCAGCAAACGAAAGTTTCATACACTTCAACAGATGGTTTAGGTCGTTTAAATAGAGCAAAAATATGAAAGGTCCCTGAGGAACTCCCGAGCTGGCAGTAAATGGTGAAAGCGGTTTCTATTATATACACTACGCAAGCTGAGTAGGACAGCCTTCTTATGAAGCATGTTGTATGTTGATAAACATTCAAACATTGAAAAAAAATTTAGATTGTGCAATGATTTCGTTCATAAACGATGCAGTGTACTGACGCTTCTTACTTATTGTCAAAATTTTATATTCCTGCACGTCAATTACGCAATAGAAATCTGTTCGCAATTGGTCATCATGATATAGATTACGCTAAATGCGAACCACTAAAGTTTTGGCCCAAACATTCCCGAACAAAATTGGAACACTATTACAACTCTTACAACTTAAAACAACTATTACAACTCTTCGCGATATTAGAGTACAAGAGTAAAAAATGTTTGTGTAATGTAATGTAATCTACGACTGATTGACGAATAACATGACGTGCACGACATTTATTGGACTTCTATTAATATTCTTTGTATTTATTATTTTGCTTAATGGAAATATGTAAAATACTCACAACCCCTCGAGAACCTCGAGTCTCAGTTAAAAATTGTTATACTTTGCATTTCTGGTCTTGTATCCTTGTAATCGAAAGCTAAGACATTTGCTTCCTCTAATAATTATGAAGCAGTTAATGGATCTTTGTTTCAAATATGTTTGTGAACACTTTGGGATCTAGATTTGCAGGTATAAGAATTTCTATTTCCGTTTAGATCGCGTTTGTTTTGAAGATCATAATAAAGTGTCAAAAATGTAACTCCATTATTTTTGCCTATATTGGCTATGAAATCATTCCACAAATCATCTTTTCAACCAGAAGTTACATTCTTATCGATTCAGTTCGTCGAGGTAGGAAAATGTACGTGTGTATGTGTCATTTAAACTTACACAAGTTTTCTTTAGAAATGGGTGAACCGATTTACAAAAGCTAATGAACTATATAATGCTCCCATAAGCTGCTATTGAATTTTTGGTCAATCAGACTTTCGGTTCCTGAAAAGAGTGCGATTACAGAGCAAATTCCCAAACATACTAGCAGTACTATGATGTCCAAATGATGCAACACATAGAAAAGTAGCTGGGATCACATTACCTATTGAAGACGGTGCTTGATGCCGTGCCAAATTCCTAAGTTCTCAGCGAAATCTTCATCGATTTTTACAAACTTGAATTCAAATGAGAGATACAATACTCCCAGTCACTGCTATTGGATTTCATTCGGATCAGACTTTTGGTTCTGGAGCTACGGCTTGGTTACTGCGATCACATAGGAATTTCCCACATTAACCGATACAATCGCAATACCTCAGAGGTTCAATTCTATTGAAATAGACCTCAAATTCGATTTGCTAGACTATATGACTATATGACTGAACAAATTTTCACACTAACCTTTTATCAAATGGTAGATATAATATTCGGTTGGGTTTTGCACCCCCATCGACTCCCCTTCTCCTTACACTCCCCTCCCCGCTCCTCCTCACCTCACAGAACAACCCTTACATCTGCTTTCCCTTTATCCACACTGCATACCAAAAAACATTGGTGGTTTCCGATGATTTCCCCTTTCCCACTCAGTTTGCCTTGAACTGTATCTCGCTGGCAACTGTCTCTCGCGTCTTCTTGAGGGTACGCTTGACGATTGCCCAATATTTTTCTGGTTCTGGCGTGTTATTTTTCATGCTCTGTCGTCGCGGCATATCGTTTTAGGATGCTCTTTCCGTAATGACAAGATGCCAAATCCGGTCAAATCAAAACGAAACAATTATGTTGCTTGAGAAAGGATAACAGCCCTTTTTTCAAGCACTCCTGCTCATAAATCTTCGGGTTGATGGTTGCGATGTAAATGTCGCTCTCTGAGGCATAGGAGCAAATGGCCTGCCACCTGAGATATTTCTTTGCGAACTTCGACAGCTTAATGTGTTTGAAAATCTCAGCCACATTTCCTCTTCCAGTCGATGTATAATAATGTTGTCCAAGAAGCTGTTTAAAGTCTGCTTGACGTAGGTTTCGTCATCCTGTACCACGTAATCAAACTTCGTCAGCATCTTCATTTGCAGGTTCCGCGATCGTTCTCTGGCCGACTGGTTCTGCTTATTGTTACGATTTACGATTTACAGAGAGAGGTTGAGGTTCCGCTTGAAACAGCTGGTCTCTCTTTTCGCCGCTTTTGTGGTCACCGGCTTTCGATTTCCCCCCGATCCAGTCTTCCTTGCTGTCTACAAACACTTATTACTTTGGTGGCAGTTTCCACAACTGAGGAATAAATGTTAAAATCAAACATTAGGCGTGTAGCTATACACATCTTTAAAATGAGAAGTGTGTGGGTTTTTTAATGTATGATAAGTAAAGGGTCAAGTTCAAGTTGACTAATTTTTAATCGTAACACCCTATATGATGCATTCGGTCCTTTTTATTGTCATTGTTGTTATGATTTACAATTTATTAACATGTGTTTAATTTAAGCCAAAATAATTACAAATTTTAATAACAAGAGGAAAATTTAATGAAATTGGTTTTTGTAGTTAATCAACCCCGAATTTTTCACTCCCGAAGGAAAAAAATTACTCTACTGATAAAGCCAATAGCTCTTAACCACACTGGGTTAGGGTAATAGCATATCCTTGAGTTTTGACTATCTGTATAAAAGTTCATCTAAGTATGGAAACTCAAAAACGCAATTTCATTTCTGCAGGACAGTTACCTATCAGATGACATGAAGTTCCATAACACAAATAATACTCAGCACGCTTGTGCTTTATCCAACTAATCGACAGTGGCAGAACCGATTCTGGACTACCGTAGCCAGTCGCAACACCATTTGATTGCCCATAATGGTATGTAGAAAATGAAATTCTGAGTTCTTCGATTTGATTTCGATATTTCGATCTCGATTCTGCTAAACTAGGTGCTTTTACGGCTGCTTGACTGTCAGAACAGAAGTAAGTTTTTCCCCGGAAGATGCTCTGTTTAAGTGTCGATTGTATTTCACACAGAATCGAGAAAATTTCCGCTTGAAATACTATACAGTATCTACCAAGCGAATGGGATTGGTCTCATCTTATTTTACGACAGTAGACACCAGCACCAGGCTCAACCCTTCGAAAATGAGCTGCATGTGTGATAAACTACGTATTGTTCAAGTTGTTGCTCGCGGGGAGCAATTGTCACATGATTTTAAAAGGAACACTACGCGTGGGTCATCAAAAGTAACTATTTTGGGGGAACTACCGTGTGGATCGATCTGTTGGATTACTGTTTCAAATCCTAGTAACTGTAAAACGATATGCACAAGGAAGAATTTCTTGTATCAGAAAAAAGTTATGGTATGCAGTTTAATGTTCAAAAGTGCCTTTATCGCCATCAAGATCGGCATCAGGGTAATTATCTGAAGACTTGGCTTATTAAGATTTCTCACTTCAGCCACCATAGCAGACACCTATATACCAATATTGGTCTAACGATGGAGGTGTAGATCCAATAAATGTTCTTGGGTTTGAGTCCCTTAAGACTGATGATACTCCAAATGCAACTAGCACATTTTAGTCCCAGCAACCATGAAGTCCTCGGCTCGTAGATTTGTACACCTTGACTTAGGGACTCTTATTTTCAGACATCACTTACAAAAGGGGAGCAGTAACCCAGAGGATGGATTCTTGGCAGACATACTCCAACCTATCGGATGCCTCATATCCTCTAGGATTGTTTCGTCACGAAAAACATAGTAATCAACCTTCTAGTGGATTGCACCCATAGCTACAATGATATAATAGATTTCGCTATAGGCGATTAAAAGCCTACGCGTTTGGTATCTCCTAGTTGTTCTACAACAAGTGCTGATGATGAAATGTGTAGTGCTGTAATCGAGTATGGCTAGAGTAGCACAAATTAATCTTCAGCATAGAACCGTATTTCCATAAAGGAGACTTCTATGTTGAAAAGCTACTTAATCCCGTCTTCGTAGCTTGCAACAAAAATGGCATGACAAATCCACGTGCACGAGGCATGTTACTTGCGAATAGTGCTATTGATGCATGTCTTATATCCGACCACACAACGCGCGATATTTGTGCTGTCACGGTAAATATTACATGTTGACAACATAAACAAGAAATAGGACTATTGTTCGGCATATTTGCCGCATAATGAACCATTACCTTCTGATGATTTCAAAAGGGGTGTATCATACTGTGGCAGAAATTGGTTTCCCCTTATAAACGGCAGTGATGCAAATGCCCACCACATCATTTGGGGCAGCTCAGATATCAATTTGAGAGGCACCGAATTAATGGAATACCTAAGTAGTACCAATCTGCACATCTACGAACTGGGACCTCTACGAAGAGGGTTTCGCGACTAGGTTTCATGGGTATCTTCCGACGATTGAATCTCCATGTGTCTTGGATGAGGTCGTAGATAAAACAAGCTCACTCATAGTCGCAGCATACCAAGAGGATTGTCTGCTTCGTGTTATGCTTGCTTCTAGAGGAATACCTTGATGGACTACCGAACTTGTTCGACTCAAAAGGTTATGTAGAAGAGCTTGGAATATCAGACGCAGGGACGGGTCGGAGGCATTTAAGTTGGCTCGCAAAGCATACAGAAATACCCTTCGATCCTCTGAGCGAAATGGTTGGAAAAGCCTAGGCACAAATGTCTCAAGTCTCAACGATACTAGTAGGTTAAATAACTTATTTTCGAAATTGAAAAATTTTCATGTCAGTTTAATTATAACTGCTAATGGTGAATACTCATCGGACGAAGATGTAGTACTCAACTGTCTTTTGACACACACTTTCCAGGCTGTAAGGAGCCATCACTCACGACAGCCCCTGAGTTCATTTCACGTAGGTCTGATGCTTGAACATTTGCATGTAGAATTGTAACAACCGAATCGGTCAAATGGGCGATTGAAAGTTTTGCTCCGTATAAGTCTCCGGAAAAGGATGGATTCATTCCAGTTTTACTACAAAAAGGATATGATCACTTCAAGCATATTTTGAAAAAGGTTCTTACTTTGTAGTCTTGCAATAGGATGCACTTGTGAGGAGGCAAAGAGCTTTAGACCGATCAGTCTGACCTCCTTCCTTCTCAAATCAGTGGAACGTTTAATCGACCACTACATTCGGGATGTTAGCTTTGGCGAGCACCCGCTGCATGCAATGCAACATGCATATGACCGGGGGAAGTCTACTACCGCCCTGTTACACAATATTGTCTACAACATTGAAAAAGCTTTTTCACAAATGCAATCAAGTTTAGAAGTTCATAGAGTACCTTCATATATCACGAACTGGATACACGCAATGTTTAGCAACCGACATCTGTGCTCATCGTTAATGCAAGTAGAGATAAGTAAACTGAGTGTCTGCGGATGTCCTCAAGGAGATGTGCTGTCACCACTACTATGGAACCTTGTCGCCGATGGCTCGTTGAGAAGACTTAATGAGCTTGGGTTTCCGACGTATGGTTTCGTCGATGACTATCATATAATGATCACCATTATTTGCATTAACACCCTTTTGATTTGATGCAACAAGCCTTCTGTGTTGTTGAGCAATGATGTCTTCATGTTGGACTATCGGTTAATCCAAATAAAACATCAATGGTGCTTTTCACGCAACGGAGTATTACAACCGGAGCTCGTCCATTGCAGTTCTTTGACACTGAAATTATTATCTCAGATCAAGTTAAGTACGTTGGAGTAATTTTTGACTCAAAACTTTATTGGACAGCTCACTTCGATTTCAGGATCAAGAAAGCTTGTAAACGGGCTTTTGGCAAATCTTGGTGACTCAAACCCAAGTACATTCAGTGGATCTACACAACAATTGTTAGACCAATACTGCCATACGGGTGCCTTGTTTGATGGCAGAAGGGAGAAGTTATGACAATCCAATCAAAACTAAACCATCTTCAGAGGATGGTTGTGATGGCGATGACTGGTGTGTTATCGACAGCACCTACTGCTGCCCTAGAGGCACTCTTGAACATAAGACCACTATATGTGTTTCTGAAACTAGAAGCACTTTCTTGTGCATACCGTCTTAAGGTTACTGGGCTCTGGAACAGTAACCCAATAGATCGTGCAACTAGCCACACAAGACTGGCCCCAAATGGTTACTTGGGATGAGTATACACTTGCTCCCAGTGACCTTACACTCACATATAGTTTTCCTTTTAGATCTTTCAATGTGAGAATTCCTCTTCGCGAGGAATGGCTGTCTGCCTGGATGGAGCGACAACTTGAAGAATACGTAGTTTGTTATACTGACGGTTCTTTGTTGGAGGGCCGAGCCGGTGCTGGTGTCAATTGTCATGAAATGAGATTAAACCAATCGCATTCGCTTGGTAGATACTGTACCGTATTCCAAGCAGAAATCTTTGCGATTCTGTGTGGCGTACTATCAGCACTTGAACAGGAGATTTGCGGTAAAAGAAACTATTTTTACTCTGACAACCAGGCTGCCCTGAAAGCACTTAGTTCGGCAGATTCGAGATCGAAATTAGTAATCGCATCTCGAACTCAAACCGAAGAACTTAGCATTTCAAATGCTATTTGCCTGCTATGGGTACCCGGTCATTCCGGTATTACTGGAAATGAATGAGCGGACGAATGGGCTAGAGCTGGCGCTGCAACTCACTTCGTTGATCCAGAACCAATTCTGCGACTGTCGATAAGTTTGATAAAGCACAAGATTCGCTCTTGGGCTGGATCCGAACATGCCAACCATTGGCGTAGCTTGCAAACTTGCGTTCAAACGAAGAAACGGCACGTGAGCGTCTGCCCAGGATATGTGCATAGGGTTCTTTGTATGTA
Source organism: Topomyia yanbarensis (assembly GCF_030247195.1). Lineage (NCBI taxonomy): Eukaryota > Metazoa > Arthropoda > Insecta > Diptera > Culicidae > Topomyia > Topomyia yanbarensis. Next base: position 190,305,382 of record NC_080671.1, on the reverse strand, counting down.
GTTAACACCTTGGGATGATTAGCCCTCGAGAGTCAAGTAAGACTGTATAGGTTAGTACATCGTACATCGTTTGTGACGGATTCCACTTCTCCATACTTTGGCAAGAATCTTTTAATACAATCCGTACTAGTACGAGGTGCCAAATCATGGAGTTTTATTTCAGTTAGATTGAGGTCCATATACACGGGGATCTTGGTTTTGACGTTTTCATATTCAACGTCATGTTGCATTTTGTTCTTTGCTACGAATCTTTCTGCCTCGGCTAAGGAGTTGAACGTTATAAGAACTACTTGCCTCGTGTGGTGGAGCTGGACCTGTGAAACCTCTGTAAGATCAAGTTCCATTTTCACCTTGACCAACTGTTCCACCTCGCGCACTGAAGGTCTAAGACGAGTCTGCGAAAAATCAATCGCGATTGTGTTCTCCCGTAATGGGCGGAATTTATTTTGTGGTACACTCATTTCACTCAGGTGTAACGGAACTTTCCTGTGTCTATATCTTACAGCGGTGCGGCGCGGGTAGTATTTTTGTTTGTATGCTGTTCGCAAGCGGTGCGTTTTTTTTTGGCTTCTGATCTGTACTAGATGAGGAAGAAGACTGTCTGTTTTAATTGTTCTGTGTCGTTATTTTCCTTACCCCTAACCTTACCACTTCCGCAATCCTTCCCATCAAGAAATGATGAAAAGACGATTCTTGGAGAGGCACAAATCTCCGATCAACATGGGGAACGTGCCATTTGAGCCAGACGCTACTGATTACTGATTCCTGAACCCAGAGGATTGATTCTTGTCAATATCTCACCCATAGCTACAATGATGTAATAGATTTAAATACGAGAAAAGGTTTTTAAGTTAGTTAAAGTTCATCAAATTGTCTTCTACCTTATGTCTGGTAATTAATCAAACTACAGATCACCTCCATCTTATTACAAGACGTTTTATTTCGATTTTTTATTTTAGTAAAACTTTTCTTATTGATAAAAAGTCATAGTAAAAACAGTATTGATAAAAAGTCATAGTAAAAACACAACTGGTAATGATAAAACATCAACAACACTAAATGAATACTGAATTCTAATTTAGTTCAACCTTTCCTCACGTTTGATATTGCAAATAATGGAGCCTTCCGTAGAGCGTGTATTATTTACCAACTTCTATTCCCAGTTACAGCCAGCAGTAACGTTTTCTCGAAACACCATTTCCTAATCGTTTTCCACATTCAGTATCCGAATCGCGTATAATACACCCCCAACCAGTTCGATTGGCTCACGTAGAAATTCGAAAATTGCATCGGGAAGATTTTTTTTAATTCACCATTAGAAACTCCCTGCTTTCCTCCGTCCATGATCTCCCCATCATTACGGAAAGCGTTTCGGATATCGAGCGGATATGTGTTTGTTTTCCGAGGAGAAACACCCACCGCTCTTATCGCTTTCTCGCTGGGATACCACCCACTCGCTCCCTCCTGGGTGAAACTATTGTTTTCGGGTTGCAGCCAAATCCTTTGCCCCGTTCGAGTTCCCGCTCGGTCTCCGACAGTTGATTGTCACGTTCCTAATGCACGTTTCGCTGGGGGTTTCACGTACGACACGGATGTCATGTATCTCGATTTCCGCAGTGCATGTTTTATTCGATCCTCAACCCAATCACCTTTACTCCCCCCCATTGTTGGTTCGTTACTCTGGGTGCCACAGTGCGGTTCGCATAGATACTTTTGTTGTACTTTCACGAATTCACTATCCGGTATTTTACACCAGTCGAATATGTTCTGGAAAAAGTGAGTTCACATTGTTATAGAGTCATTCGGGATTCTGTGCACAGAGCGATGCGAAAAATCTGTCAACAAACTTGCAGCAAAAGGCAGAGGTCCAGCTTTTGTCAATTCCGTCGCAGAGCGCTACCAAGAGTTTGCTTCCAAGTGTGAAACTCATTGACAAATTAAAAATTGGAGTGGAGTCTGGTGTTTCCTACATTCAGTCGTCAGTGATGATGAGAGAGAAAATCCGAACAAAAAAATCAACACATCATGTTCGTTAGTGACACATGGAGCATAAGTCCCCATAGAAATCTTTCGCATCCAATTGACACCGAGAGGATTGCTCATCTCGAGCACCAGAGAACGGGAAAACATCTGCATTCGGTTGTCTTTTCAGAGGCTATATGCCATTCATATGTAGTCCCCTCGCCGCAATGTAATACAGTTTTTAATCAGACTAATGGCATGGAAGAGACCAAAGATGTCATGTTTCGAGAGGTTTATTTTTGCTCGACAAAATTTCTGTTGTTGTTCCATTCATTCATGTTCGAATATGTCAAACCATGCCTCAGATTCATCAAATGATTTTTTTGTTGTTTTGCAAATTTACGACGAATTTTATAACTATAGGATCACATAGTTGAGAACACGCTTCACAGGTGATAGATGGTAAGCCTGGTTGAAGCAACACATTAGAGCTCTAATGGTTTGGAAATATTGGGATACGGCGTACTACGACAAATGACAAGAACTTCTATTAACTTGCATTCTATTGTTTGTCTCGTAAAAATGATTTGAAAAATCCTTTGCTCGATACATCACCCCTTCGCCACCCATTTCAACAATTATTCCAAACATTCCATTAATTCCCATCTCCAACCCTCGTTGCTAGCTTTTGTGATCCCAAAGAGATTATTTCAACAAAATTGTTTTCGACATTTAATTTCGGTGCAGTTCAAGTTACTCATCCCTTTACACGGAAACTCGACCCGAAAGGATCGAACTTTCGCCGAAGTAAATCAACATGAAATTAAGCTTGATTTTTGACCAAGTCGCCGCCCTCCATCAGAAACTCCAGTGGTAAACAGGGCAACGTTACGGTGAGGGGGGCGCGACAGGGAAGGCGCAGAATCGATCATTGCCTCTAACCGGGCGGAACACAGTTTGCCTCCCATGGGAATCAATACAGGGTACCGAAGGAGGGAAGAAGAAACAATTAAGCCTTGAATTATTTGCAATGTAAAACAGTTTTCTTCGTGAGCGTTTGGAATCTGCTTGAACCCGGTCGTAAATCGTCCAACGCTGCTGTACGGACAGCCTTCTTCAATATTCAGCGGATACTACCTAAATCATGCGGGCACTGCACGAGAAAAAGGATTTTTCGATACTTTTGCCTCAAAAGGAAAAAGGATTCTTATGTATCACTAATATTCGGACGTACTTTTATAGCACCATCTTTGGAAACTGGTACATTGTGAGCGAGGTTGAATAAAAACTGATTTTTTTTTGTCTACCGTTGGTCCTGACCGGGTAAGTTACAGCGTTACGGGCGGCACCAGCTGCCTTCTGTCAGTACTAATTCGGTGATAATAAAATAAAATTGACACTGATGGTGGGCTATGTGTATAATACTACGGCACCGAGGCGGATGAAATTTCCGCTTTTTCCTTCCGTGCATTTCCGACACTTTTATGTCACCACCACTACCATCGTCGTCTCCCAGAGGGATTATTCGCTCTGAAAGATATCGAACTTTACACGATAGAGACTGCTTTTCTTTTTTTGTGTTCTTCCCCGTCGCTGACACAGAACGAAAGTTACGAGCTTGGCGAGAATGATAAATTTCAGCGTGCACTACCTGGCCGGGGCATGATCACCGAATGCGGATGTTTTTCGCGCGTTCCATTGCACGAAGAGTGACTGGCAAATAGCGGCAGCAGATGTGTGTGAGGGGAGAAGTTCTTTTCTCAGAGGTATTTCAAACACCTGCTACTAGGTTTCAGTTACCTTTTGTACTTATCCCTGGATGAAGGCTTTTCTAGCTGACGCTAAACATTGGTCTTTTAGCACTTGACAGGCTGGCTTTGCCCGTATTCGTTTTTGTACTATGGGATTAGGTGTTACTTGAAACAGGATAATACGACCAGCTTATGAGGACGGCCCGGAAAAAATCTCTTGCTCTTACTGTAGACCAAAAAAAACGAACGTGTCACTCAAATTGATACTCAAGCTCAAAGTTTGACTAAATTAAAATGAAACGCAATTATACTTGCACGTACCTTCCCGGAACATGACCTTCCATTCTCACAGAGTTTAATACGGAAGATCTGACAACTGGCATGTTATATAGCTATCAGAAAACTCAACCTAAAATCTATTATTGACACATTGTCATGCGCCAACAAACTTGAACCAGATAGAAATTTACGACTCGTTAAGCCCAACTGCGCACTATTTCGTTTGTACGAAATGACGTTAGAAAGATAGAATGACGCTTCCAAAACCACGCAGTAATAAGTTCCTATTCTGGAAGATTTCGCTCTATTACTAGGCCTACAATCTATAGAATGCGTATAAATTAGTAGTAATATCTTTGATTCGTTTGTAGCAAGCAGTACAATAACAAAAAATCATGACAGGTGTGAATTATTTGTATCTGAGCGTGTTGTGTTTAAGCCAATATGATGTTCAAAATTGGAAAATGGGAAAGAAGTTGAATCAAATAGGACAAAAACACCGTACCCTATTTTGTTTTTATTTTATGTCAGTGTATGGCGCTAGATGACAATCACTGATGTCATTGGACAAACCAAGAGAATTCTAGATATTCGGTTTAAGGAGCACATCGCAGAAATAGCTCAAGCTACTAGGGAATCTGATACCATTACCATTCCACTTCAAACCTTTGGTAGCGCAACGCGTCTTTTCCAATGAATACGACATAACTACTGGAGATATAAAAATTCAACAGCAAATCTCCAACCTTTGAACATTGCATGTAGCTGAGAGCTTGGAAATTTTCAATCAATTTTCGTCGTCTTTACTCAATCAAGATCAAGGTACGGATTTTCATGGCTTTTGTGTGTTTTTCGTTAAGTGGAATCAGTTAACTTCTGTTGAGTGTTGCAAGTTTTTTTTTGTAAAATTCGTGTAGTAAACTTATTCGTTTACGGCAGACGTTTTGTAAGCTTATTAGAGTGTGAGCTTTTTCGTGCCAGAAAACCCAGTGTCATTTTACAAAAAGTGCCCAGTATTTTGTTTTGATTGCTTGCAAAACACCATCGTCGCACAGTGGTTTAAAACGTGAAAAATGTGATCGGTTTGAATAAATTTGAAATGGTTAGTAAAGGCGATATACTACCTCCTGAAGAATTTATGACAATGGGACGTTGCTTCTTTTTAAGTCAAAAGTTTTATGATTGATCCTTCTATAATTTTGATTCGAAATTTATTTCTCGTATAACAAAAGATAGCGAGTGGGGGTATTCTGCAACGTTTTTTAAAAACCTTCTTCAAGAGAAAGGTGCCAAAGGTGGATATTCTATCTTTAACAATCTTTACGATATAGAAGAATGCTTTTTTTTCATTATAACTTTTTTCCAACATTTTTAAGAATTTTAAAGCATTCACAATTAATGAAATACAAAATTTCGGTGAATGATGCAACTGAATATGTTGATCGGTTACTGAGATTTTCAAGATTTTTATTTGAAAAATGGCCTACTTTGTACTCAAATATCTCACGAACGGGCAGACCACTCAGTATGCATGTATCTCTGGTAGCTGGATTTAAGGTATATGATTTATTCGTTCAAAATGTTCATTCACCGAAATGTGGTATTTCATTATTTGTGACAGTTTTGTAGCATGTTTTAAAATTTTAAAAATGTTTAAAAAAGATAAAACGAAAAAAAAAAATATATTTTTCTATATTTTAAAGATTCTTAAAGATAGAATATTACCATCTTAGGCAAAGTTTCTTGTAGAGGAATTGACTACAACTTTGCATAAAACACAAACTCGTTATCTTTTATTATACGAGAAATAAATTTTTAATGATTTTAAAAACTTATTATACGAGAAATAAACTTTTGACCTAAAAAGAAGGGGTTTCCCTATATAGGGAGTGAGTGTAGCGTAATTGGTAAATCGATTGCCTTGTACGCAGCGCATCTGGGTTCGAATCCTGACCCCGCACATAGGGTTAGAAATTTTTCATAAGAGATTTGTCTAACCCGAAGAGGCGAATGACCTTAAAGTTAAAACCTCCTGAAAATTAAAAAAAAACAAGGAAGGGGTGTCCCATTATCATTAATTCTTCCGAAGGTAGCATATCGCTTTAACTGACCGTTTCGAAGTTACTCAAAACGATCACGTTTTTCGCGTTTTAAACTACTGTGCATCGTTACCGACGGTTTCGTTAAGTTTTTGTCTCTGCTTCCGCCTGCTGCACGTGTGTAATGAACTCAATGCGAAGCGCAATGGAGAACGAAACAATGCGGAGAGTGCAAAAGAGAAATAAACGGTATCGAACCTACGCGTTGTGGTTTCTGTGATTAGGGTTGTGGTACCGGTAATACCGGTACCGATAATCCCGGGAATGCCGATCCATTTTTGGTCCCAAAATACCGCCATTGCATAAATATAAGTACCGGTATTTTCGGTACTATGCAAAGCTTTTGATGAGTAATATAATTGACCTAACCTTGCAGCACATATAGAAGCCTATTTCAAACATCAGCTAGCACGGGAGCATTAGAAGATTATCGGATATAACTCCCGTTTTACGTAACTATATATTTTAACTATTGATTCGAAAATAAATAATGCTCTTTCATTCATGTATTTTGAACTATCATGAATAGCATAACAATTGGTTTGTTTTCTTTTTTGTTGGAATGTCCCGTATACAACATTCGGGTTGTTTCCCATTATGCACTAATCCAGAAATAATAAGATTCGTGCCTAAGTCACGCCTATATACATTTAGCTGTATTAATCTATAAAAGAACGAAAGCTGACTTAGTACTTAACCTCGATCCGAATAAGGCACGTAAGGATCTGACCTGAGTTTGTAATCAGTGTTGTTTCATTCTATGTGATTCGCATCCAAAGCCAGGTAAGAAGGGTCGTCTGGATTCTCACAACATGAACTGTTGGAATAATATGATAAAATGATTCTGTTCTGAAAAGTTTCTTCAACTAATAAATTTCAATTCCAAGTTAGTGTACGGTGCCAATCAACGTACCTGGATCATCATCATCATCTATGTACACAGGAATATTGGCTCAAACGATATTGTATTCGATGTTGTGCTGCATGAAATTCTTCACGTTTGCAGTACCACATTACACCTACGATGTCGCCACTTCCGTAAGGATTATCGCCGTTATTACATTAAGGAACTATTCCACCAAGCGCACGTTTGGTTTGATGTAGTTTAAAGTCAGTCGCAATAATATAATTCTCGTAGCAGAAACACGTTTCACTTCTGAGGTTTTCTGATTTCAAACGATACTGTACTGTTTGTGCAGTGGATAAGTAACAAAGCAGTAGAAATTGATTGCTTGGTTTTTTGATAACTAAAACAGACTATTTTTTTGCTTCAGCTTTTCGCGAAATTAGAAGGTAAACTTAAGCATTTGAAAGCTTACCAATAAACCAATTTTTTAACATTTTATGTCGCTCTGGTGTCTTTTAGATTTTTTTTTGACGAAAACATTTCAGTACCGGTATGTTACCAGTACTACCGGCACTGGGGGATACAGTACCGGGGAACAGGGTTCTCATGAAAAAGGTTGGTACTAGGAACCCTACTTAGACTAAATCTAAGATCATTGATCCACTTAGAAACAGCATGGGCAAACTTAATGTGCATTTATTTCTGCATAAACATAAACCTAATCAAAACAATATTCGTCTACAGCAACAATTTTCCTAATCTAGTATTCCCTATCAACTTTGAGGACGAAAATTTTCCTCTTTTTCTAGTTGGATAAATATACGTTATCTATACTCATCAACACCTTCCATGACAACAATTTAATTGTAAATAGCGGAATATAGTCCAATTCGATCCAAGTTGTGGTTTATCCAACTGAAACGGGTCAACCGATTCGTAAGTATTTATTTTTATCTGAAAATCTGATCAGATACGCAAAATAATAAACAATACACTTAATTGTTGAAGTAATTAATTATAATCGCTAACAAACATCTCGCTATTTAGATTCTCTGCGAAAAATCGCTCCAAAGTAAATTTTGTGAGTTAAGCGGGGATTATCATCGGTCAAAATCATACTGAATCACATTCATTTTATTCAGTTCATTCATTTCGTTTATTTATTTGTTTTATTTATTTCATTGAGTTTATTGCTTTTATTCATTTCATCATATTGTTCATTTTATTATTATTTTATGAATTTCATAAATTTAATAATTAATAAGGTATTAAACCTTTATCAATAAAACAAAATAAAATTAAAAATAATAACATTGAGATAAAAAATAATTAAAAAATATATAATTATTATTTTTAATTTTTTCGTTTAATTCTTAATTTAATTTAATTAATTTTTTCCAATTTTTTCGCTTTAATATTTTTGTAGTTCATGCATTTTATTTTGTTTCTTAATTTTATTAATAGCATTATTTCTGTTCAATCATTTCTTTTATCAATTTCATCCAATTTGTTAAATCAACTTAATTTGATATATCCTATTAATTTTGTAACTTTTTTGAACTTTTGAACTAATTTGATTTATTTATATCATTAATTTGCTCTAAATTAGTCAATCTACTCATTTTATGTATTTAATAACTTTTTCATTTTTTTTATTTATTAATGATATGCGTAGGAGAGTGGCGACGAATTTGACAAATCATTCATAGAATATTCCCATCAGGGGAATTGTGAAAAGACCAACCATCGCAATGCACAAATCTCCTATCAACATGGGGAACGTGCCATTTGAATCAATCGCAACTGATTCTTGATTTCTGATGGGATCCCGACTAATAGATCAGTTACAGATCAGGGTCCCATTTCCACAATTTTTCGAAATTCCTCAACCTGCTGAACAGATAATAATTTTTATTGTGGTATTAAATTAAATCTGGTAGACTCAAAAAATGCTCTTCAATCTATTTAATTTAGGTTAGTGGGAGGGGAGGGGGTGGGTTTAATCTTTAACAAAATTAGCTGTCCAAAGCTTCTGGTAAATAAATTTTTTTGTACCGATAATCGATGAAGGTCCAACTTGAAATTTTTCGGTGGTAGGTACAGGCAGTGATAGAGAGAAAAATGAAATGCAAAAAAATGTCCGGTTTTAACGAAATAAAATTCAGCTTGTTTAAAAAGATCATTACTATATGGTCGGTGTTAAGTCAGACCGGACTAAGTCGCAAAACATCAAAAAATAAGTTAATGATAGCACTGGATAAAGAATTTCTTCATCTACATTCCACTTTTACCGGATTTGAAATATGAAACAATAAACAAGAATTATGGCAAAAATTATTTTCCAATTATAATGTAAAGGATGCTGCGATTCAAACTTTAAACGCGTTTATCTCGAAATCAATGCACTGTCACTTAGTCCGGTCTGACCTAACACCGACCATATAAAACAATGACATGGCTGCAAAGGGTAATCTAGTATTCAATAAAGATATTTGGTATCTTCAGTAAAGTTCGCAAAAGTAAGAGCTGCAACTTAGCTAAGGCATCCTCTCAATTCTATCACTTAAAACAAAATTAGCGAAAATATCTCACTCGTAGGGGGATTAATCTGTGAAACCACAATGTCAAGCGAAAGGGCATACTGCATCCATTAAATCTACTATTCTAAGATGCTATTGGTCTAAAATTAGCCGTTTTGGCGTTTGATCTTGGCTATGGGAAAATGACCAAACACACGGGATACGATGGGGTCTTGACACTGCGGTTACCCAGGAAAGTGAAAATCATGGGTTTCGCGTACAACGTGTCACTAACAGTGATAAGTGAGATACTTAATGAAATGGAGGTATCGGTGACAGAGTCAATAGACGCGATCAAGAACTGGATGAACGGGGTCAAGCTGCAAATAGCTCATCACAAGACGGAGGTGTTGTTGGTCAGCAACTGCAAAACCGTTCAGCGGACGCAGATCAACGTCGGGGGGCACTTGATTGCAACGAAGCATGCACTGCAACAATTGGGAGTGATAATCGACGATCGGTTGAGTTTCAACAACCACATCGACTACGCCTGCGAAAAGTCAGCGAAGGCAACGAACGCAATAGCGAGGATCATGCCAAACGTCGACGATCCTAGATGCAGCACGAAACGTCTACTATCTAGTGTTTCGTTATCGATACTGCGATTTGAGGTTCCTGCCTGGGGTGCGGCGCTGAAATCCAAGCGGGACGGCGAAAAGCTGAATAGGACGTTCCAGCTGATAGTCAAACGTACGAGTCACAAGCGTGCACAGAACAATACTGTCGGAGACAGTATACGTTATCGCCGAAATGAGCCCCATCTGCATCACCCTGGCGAAGGATATCGAGTGCTACAATCGGAGGAACACCAGAAACGTGAGCAAGATAGTAAGAATCGATTCGATGGCGAGGTGGCAGCGGGAATGGTACAATACGGAGAAAAGTAGGTGGAGCTACCGGCTCATTCCAAAGATGTCGACGTGGGTCAATAGAAAGCACGGAGAGCTGAACTTCCAACTGACACAGCTCCTGTCAGACCATGACTGCTTCAGGAAGTATCTGCAAAAGGGGAGATCGGACATCAACCCGAATAATGTCGTCTACGGAATGGCAAGCGACGTAAACACGTGGAACGTGACCCACAGAGTGGTGACGCAGATTATAACCGCCTTAGGGCGAAAACGGCGTGAAAAACAGCGAGCAGCGGTTCCGGGAGAGCAATCACCGCCGGGAAAATCTTCGTCGGAGTAGGCTAGATCTACCGCCGAGGACTAGTCAAGTAGACTGCGATAGAGCACCCACAGCTAGCATTCCTACTGCCATACACAAATTGCCACGTTGTGTGAATCGTTTAAAACTGGTATTGTGTCGAAGAGGGGTGCTGTCACCCTACTGAAGCAACTAAGTAGTTGGATTAGAGTGTGTGCTATGAACATAAACAACCCCTTTCCGAATAGATGCCGTAAGCTAGTTCCGTGAAGGAAACAGGTTTCGTGCAAGAGTAGTTGTTTAGCGGGTCGGGTGGCTATCCAAATCCGTTCGCTGAGTTGTTGGTTTTTATGTATTTTTTTCCTGCTCAGTGTGTTTTTGAACCTTTTTTCTGCTCTCTAAAATACACGCAGACATTATCTAAAATCTTCGAGATGAGTCGATTGGTATATAAGACTCGACCGTCCGGGCCTCAAAACATATCTTGAAAGTTTGAGATAATTCTTTTATTAGAAATGTAAAACCGGAATTTTGCAACATAATAAATTCTGTATAATAATTGAACAATTCAATCCTGTATGTCTATATTCAGCGTAATGTCCCATTCATCATAAAGCCCCAATCTACCTTCTCTGGTGCTTCGTCATTCCAGAACCTGCTGCTACCAGCTCACACCGTAAGCACCAGTGTTACTCTGGGCACCGTGATGACCGATGCCAGTATAAAACGACGACTGAACCTCCAACGGTTGCATATCTAGAGCTAAAAAATCCATAAAGCCATTTTAATATTTTTACGACTTTATTAATATCACCAAGCCACAGAACGGCCACACAAGGGGTCTCGTTTATCCACCGCTGACTTGTATAAATATAGAGGTACTAACCGGGGCAAAGTTTTAGCGACCTTCCTCTCTGTAGGACGGTAACATCCTGTGGGTTTTGTGCCGAATAACGTCCATGGTGAGGGTAGGACATCGCGGAGGAAGGGTAAATGGGTCGTAAAAATTGTTGAAAGCTGACGGACTTTATCTTACGTTTAAGCGTATTTCACACAAACCACCCCGCCACGCCATCCCACGCCACGGTTTCATTACTAGCCCAATCCGCAGGACTTAGCACTGACTGAATGACGGACGGACTGGACGAGAATGTGTAAGAAAGTGGAGTCTATGGGCGCAGTTAACACATCATTTTGTTCGGTCTTGCGGGCTTTGACGGCACTGAATGAGCTCGTAAAGTAAAACAATGAAGACGCTTGGTTAATTGTTTTGAAACGAAGCGAAGGTTTGTTCCTTTGAATTCGTTGGAAACAGCTTAAGTATTAATTATTATGATTAGTTAATTTGTGTACCGTTTAAATTGCAGGTACGTTTGATAGCGTTGTTTTATTGGTGTAAAATAAACAGTGAACTGAAATAATTAACTTTGTTTTATTCACCAGTACCGGTCATATTAGAACCATTTTCAACATTACCCTTCAAATTCTATAACAGAAACCCAGCACTTTATGCACAATAAAAATGCAACAACTGTTATACCACATTGATTTTAGGGACTCTGACACTGTTTTTTAGAATAAGTTCCCAATATGGCGCCAATTTTGGCGTTAGTTTGAATATATCGTATAACTGGCAGCATATTGGTGTCATTTACTGACGAGCGGAACACGAATCATTCAAGTCCAACTTTTCTAAGTTAGGTTTTGAGCCCTCTTGCGTATATTGGTTTATCCATTTTTTTCCGTTGGAAAAAAATTCATGTTAGCTCGTCGCTGTTGTGCTATCTTATGACAAACGCCATTTTGGGGTAAACTGAGTTAGATATGCCATGTTACTAAATTTTAAAATCTCCATAAAGTCGCGTTTTCAGAATTTTGAAATTCTGCTGGGTTACTGAGATATAGCGAAACACGATTAAGACAAGCGCCAATTTCTCGAGTGATCGAGTTGTGCTATCTTATGACAAAGAAAAAAGAGACAACATTCTTAGTTTGTTGGCTTGCTATAAGCCGAAAAGCTTATAGCAAGCCAACAGATGTCTCTGATGACATAGGTAATTCCTATGCAGATCAACCATAAGCATTAGCTAGGTTCTTGTCTCGGGAGCAAAACTTTTCCTACCATAGTTTTTTCAGGGAATGGTTGGCTTATATATTCATGATTATTGAACAAATTTCCTTTTGAGATTTCCACTTGTTTTGGAAAGTATACCGAAATGTAGTGATCGATTATGCAAGAAGAACATTTGTTTCGTCTAGTCACCTGCCAACAATAACATTGTTTGATATACATTGTCTCTAAATTGTCAATGAAACCAATTTTTGTTCATTGTTTTTCCTGAATAAAGGAGGAAAATTGGAAAAACTTTGTGTTCTAATACCATCATTTTGTAACCTGATATTGCTGCTATCGCATGGAAAAGTATGATATTGGACATAGTGATCTATAACGCATAATTTTACGAATCAGTTATAATTCATTTTTATATGAAATCTTCTGTACACATTTGTGACACGTCATACATATTTTATCATCAATACACACTTCTGACACGTATGTGAGCGACTTTGGTTTACATGTTAAGCAAAAATCGTAAATATAGTCAACCGATCTTCGCACAAATCGAGAGATTACTTCAGAAAAGATAGAAGCATCGAATGCCTTCTCCGAAAAGCTTCTAACATTTATAAATTTTAAGATATTCAATCTCAAACTTTAAAAATCATTTTTTCTCGAAAAGTGCTAAATGGCGCTTGTCATAAGATAGCACAACAGCGACGAGCTGGCGTTTGGCTCTCATACCAAATGACAGTACGTTTCCCTATACTCGTCAGAGAACCAGCGAAGCTTTTGTTCTTGACTCACCGAGACATCACTCGGTACCAGTCAGTTGCTTTAGTCGTTCACACATGTTGTGTAAACTGTACAGATTTAGTGTCTAACTGGTGCCAATTTTGGAGTTAGTTTGGATATATCGTGTAACTGGCAGCAATTCAAATCCAACTTTTAAACATATTTTTATAATGCAAACTACTTGTAGCCAAACATTCTATTGAATCAAATTCAACTTTTTTTATTTCGATTATAGATGTTTTAATCTTAAGGTCATTCGCCTCTTCGGGTTAGCAAAATCTCTTAAGAAATATCTCTAACCCTATGTGCGAGGTTGGGATTCGAACCCGGGTGAGCTGCGTACAAGGCAATCGATTTATCAACTACGCTATGCCACCCGCCTTTTCTAAATTCAGATTCAAAATGCAATTTCAAATCAAAATACTCATAACAAACATCCATGTAACCATAAGCATTAAGCCATTGCACAATATTGGCTATGCATTTGCACTCATGTTGCATTGAAACGCTATTGTAGCATTTACAATACAAATAAGCTCTATATTAGCATCATAAATGCATATAGGCACGGCCATATAGCATTATCACTTGCTCTGTATACGTATATAAAGTTGATATAACGCGTACATGCTTCAAGGATCTTTAAGGCATGTATGCTTTACATATGCATTTGGTGTCATTATAGAGCAAATATTAAGCCGATATAATGCTATTGTAATTCTGTGGATTTATTCGTTATACAACTCCTTTTGAAATTTATATTTGGCATATTTCATTTCCTTCGAATATATGCAGCCTAGGCAGCAAAAGCAGTGTTCTTGCCGTGAAGGACGATGCAAGGTACCTTTGTTCGAGACTTACTAAAGGTAATTTTCATATCGTGTGAGATCAAAATTTCAGTAAAGCTTTTCATTACAATGCATTAGAAGGGTTCTAAATAGTATTTCAATATTTTCCTTTTTGTTCATCATACCGAAAAGGAAACAAAAAATTGTAGTAAAGCTTTGAGGAAAATGACAACTAATTCAAGCGCTCTAATAGCATTAATATTGGCAATTTTCAGGCTTTCGAATTTGACGTTCGTACACTGGTGCTACATAATAGCATTATTAACGCAAAAACGTACTGTCAATCTCTGCACAGTAACAGCACAATATTGCGCCTTTTCCGGCATAATACTGGCATTATATCAAAATGTAGGGCTTAAGGGCACATTAAGACAGACCTATATGTAGATCTAAAGCCGATATAGGGCTACGTTATGATGCTTATTGGTTACTAGTGATTTTCAAAATATTTTAAATTTTGTTTCGACAAACACAATTACTTTGTTATATTACGATCTTTTCGTAGATGGCGAATCATTAGGCCGAATGTCATTAAGTCTAATGAACATTAAGCAGAATAGACATTAGGTCGAATGGACATTAGGACGACAGGACAGTAGGTTGAATACACATTGCGCCAAATGGCCAGAAAGTTGAAGCTTATCCTGCCAAGATTTTGGGGATTCTCGGTTATAACTTGCTAGGCTTGCTTCTCAACTATTTACTTATCTTCTTTTTACCATGAGCTGTTTTTGCAAATTAAATATAATGTTGAACATTCCATCCAGCCATCCCTATTAGATAGTTACCAGCTTTAGTATTTCGGCATGTAACAAAGTAAGTTATTGACATCCGAGCAGAAGTTCTGTTCATTCCGATGAGACACAGCGAAGCCGAAGCATAGTGCTGAGGAGACGAAGTCGAAACACACCCATGGCTTTGTTAAGTTAGGATTTGTGCCCTTTACCTACGAAGAGTGGTTTACCCTTTTTTCCTCCTTAGGGAGGAATATAGCATAATCTATTTGTTTTATTTGAATATGCAGCGAAAAAAATGACGAAAGTATGCTTAACATCTAGCTTTAAAATTTTAAAAAAATGAGAAAATTCTTCATGCATTTAAAACTGAGCATTGTTTTAAATCTTATTTCCAGTCAACTACTCTATGTGGTTCTTTTTAGTTTATTCTCCCCTGTGTCCCTCGGCCTAATGACCATACGGTTTAGTGACGATTCGGCCTAATGTACACTCGGCCTAATGTCCATTCGGCCAAATGTCCATTCGGCCTAATGTCCATTCGCTCTAATGTTCATTCGGCCTAATGTCCATTCGGCTTAATGTCTATTCGACCCATTCGACCTATTTGTCACTCGCCCTAATGTTTATTTAGCCTAATGTCCATTCGACCCAATGTCCACTCGGCCAAATATCCATTCGGACAAATGTCCATTCCTCCTAATATGCATTCGACCTAATGTTTATTCGGCCTAATGTTCAATCGACCTAATGTCCATTCGGCCGAATGTCCTTCGGCCTAATGTTCATTAAGCCAAATGTCCATTCGAACGATTTTGCATTCGGCCTAATGTCCATTCGGCCTATTACCCGTGCGGCTTTATATGCTTTGGCCGAGTGACATTCGTCCTAACGGCATTCGGTCAAATAACCCAGTATCAAATACGTATAACATAGTAGTGCCTAACTGCTAGCGACTAGTCATACATTCGGGTAGCAGATAGAAGAAAACTATTAGGATCTCTAACATCTTTATTTATTTGCTAAGGTTCAGTGTGATATCCGAAAAGAAAATGAAATTTGCACTAAGCGCCAAAAAATAGTAGCAGATTTAAAACTCGTATTCGTGAAATTGTTCACAAAACAATATACCGCTGATCGGTTATACATTCACGACTCTGTTCATATCGTTACGATACTCCACGAAGAACGTCTGATACACAGAAAAAAATATTTTGTAATTTTAAGTTTATTTTCATGCACATAATTGGAGCATGAATATAAATGTAAAATTAAGTTCCACCACCAATACACACGACTTGTCATGCTTTCTTCAACGAATTTAGAATTTTACACGTGGATTGAAAATAACAGTTTCTTTAAACGGAAAACCCTTCAATGTATTTTTACTCGAAATGCCCTTCAATGTATTTTTACTCGAAAACTGCTGTAAAATGAGTGACATGTAATATTACACGAATGAAAGTGTTAAATTGTATGCTGTTTGGTGCTCCAATTGATTTGAACGTAATTTTCAATCAAATTTTTGATTCAATCGTTGTATATTTACATTTCTATTGATTTACATGTCGTTTAAATTTCATTATTTTTTGGTGAGTAATACGTGCAAGAATAACATGCCACGATAACGCAAAGATAAATAATGAAAATCATGACACGCTTCGATACCTTGAAAATGAGTAACATTACTATACGTGTAAATCACGATAACGCACAAATTTCGAAAATATTGGCTAAGCTCTTAAAACCATGAACATGTATCACATTACTACGCGTCAAAAATCTGAGAATGATCTCATGCATACAATATCACGATAATGTGCATAGGAATTACGAATACTGTTTGATTGATTGGATTTATTAAAAGCGGCTTCTAACTAAATGACTATTCGCCGCGTTATTACGGACATCATGACTAAGTTTTTGAAATGACGAAGATAACAAAATTCCGAGAATGAAATCATGAACACGATAACGTGAAGAAATGCGAAAATCGTGCTAAGCTCCTAAAATCATAAACATCGCGACGGATTTTTTGGTCAGAGTTAGTTTGCTTAGTTTTGGTTTTAGGGTTAGGTTTTGCTTCTGAAATACCGTAGGGTACGTTAACAAACAATACTTGACACGGTGACGGTTTTCACTGAGATAGAACTGTATGTTGTGTTACCAAAGCAAAAAACGTAATACAGTGAGAACCCGTTTTTATCAGTCCCATGGTGTATTCTAAGATGACAAAATGAGGACACTGATAAAATGAAGGCAAATTTTTGATTTCTTTTCAATAAATCGAAGGCATGAAAATATTTTTTTTTTAGTCCTTAGACATAACCTCATAATCCTTTATTATGATTTGGTATACATTTTTCTTAAATGATTTTTATTTTTGATTGTTTCACATCTATAAGATAAGGAAAATATGCTTAGAAAAGGTTTAATTCAATTTTTACTTGGTTCATCTGCTAGAAAGCATCAAACGGATTTTCATATCAGGCTGACAAAATCGGGGTATGATAAAATCGGCTCTTTACTGTACTGCATTCAACCTTATTCGAATTTCCAACCCAAGGATTTTCTCACCCACAGGGAGCCATCCCGCATCCAACTGCTAGCGTAATTAAGACACAGTGTACACCGTGCAGCACCCGACAACGGTTTTCCTAAAAGTCGAACAACCGTCCAGAGCAGCGCTGATTTCACCAAACAAACAATTTATTTCGCTGTTTTAATTTAAATAAATGTTGCTAGTTTGTTGGAGGCAAACTCGCACTCAAAACCATTACCATCCAACCCACGCTTCCGTGTATACCTACATATATACAGCCAGGGAAAACTTTGGTAATATCAGTGGACGAGAGTTGTGCAAATTTTATTGGCCGTATGCGCTATAGACAAAGGCAGCCTCGGCTGGAGTTTTCCACCAGTCAGTCGGTAGGTACCTGCCATCTAACCATGTGCAGCGGTAAACACCCGCTCGGTATTGGCACAACGGAAAGACCTCTCGCTTCACGCTTTGGGCCTTGTTGCACATACAACGGTACATCAAGAAGGGTGGCACCATAGAGTGACACATTTACACACATCTTCCCGGCAGGTCCCGAGAGTGAGCTAGAAAAAGGTCTGTTTAGTTGGGGAATACATTTCCATTAGGGTCGCTCCGTTGGGACCGGCAACGATGTGTGGACGACCGGTGGGGGGTAGTGTGACTTTTTGAAGACAAAGTTTTGCCGCCTGTTTACGTTGGTTGCATCAGTTGGGTGTGGTGGTTATATTAGTGTGGTTGTAGCTAATAAAATGGTATACATAGTTAGTTTTATCGCGGGTGGAATGTTTTGCATATGTTGCTACGCCAAACAGCTCGTCGGGTACATCATAAATGTTTTCTAGTGCAGACCAGCTGATAGGTGTGGGGCATTAGAGCTGCTTCGAGGTTTCATTAGGCACGGCTGTAAGAGTTTTAATGCATTTACAATCAAACTTTTGTGATTTATTGAAGCAAAATTTGTTATTCTACTTAGAAAATCTGTAAGACCAATGTAATGCCGTCGTCACAATTCCGTAAAATGTTCAGGGTTAGGTTAGAGTAGAGGCGATTTACAAAATAAATAAAAATGTTGAGTAGTGTTAGAAAAAGCCTTGGAAAGCACCCCGTTTCTCGAGGATGGTTGACTCGATTCTTACTGGTCAGTAGGATTGTAACACTAGCCCTGCAATTATCCTCTACGCGAAGAGGCAGCTACAAAGTTTATCGAAACAGAAGGTCAAGCTCTGCAAGGGAATGTTAGTACCAAGGCTTTGCTTTAGTTGAGTTGATTTACTCAAACTTCGACTCAACTGAAAGCTATCGGGCAACTGTTATATAGATTGTTTTGCACTATTCAAAAAATGACGGCAGCTCACGGTCAATTCTTGAGTGGTAACCAAACACTTTTAGTATGGATAACACCAATTTTGGTCTGAATTATTACTTACCAGTTTTCGCAAATCTGAATTCTGTTTCAATATCAATGAAAATCATGTTATTTAAATAGAAGTACACTAAGAGAATATATTCGTAAATCTGTTACGAGTAGGTTTCCCTCCCCTAAGTTGACGGATTCGCCTGTATTGCAAACATCATCAAGCATATTTGTGCATCAGTTTTAAATATCCTCTGATAGACAACTGCTTTGAGATGGTTATTGCATTACGCCTCGATAGTGGTGCATCGAAGAAGCCGAGAGGACTTATGGACCTTTTTTATGTTTTGTGTTTTTTTCATACTTTGCACCACCCCAAACTAACGGTGAACCATTACCCTGTGCACGTTGGCGTGGCTGAATGGCAGGATTACCTTTTTCTGTAGGCTGTGTTTGCAAACATTGTTCAACAGCTTAAGGGGTTATATACAAAGTTGGAACCCAAAAAATCGATTTTTTTATTGAATATTCTAAAACTACATACTTTGGAAAATATTCGGAATTTCATCCGGATCGGAGCCCTAGATTTTAAATTACAGCCGTTTGCAGTGCGCCAGTTCTTCCACGAATGAAGTTAACACAAAACTTTAAACGCAATTATCTCGGGATGAAGTATTTTTAAAAGTACCGTTGCGGTGAACGTGATATCTCAAGAACTATTCATCCGATTTGCCTAAACTTTGTTTTAAATTGTATTTACATTCTTGTGCACTTGAACGGTTCCTTTTTCATTAAAAAAAATTCGATTCTTTGCAATGAATTTTTGTTTAAAATTTTGAACACTACGAAACTCAATTTTTTGATCAACATGTTTTATTCGCAAGAAAAAAATATTAGGAAATCGATCCGTTCAAGTACATCACAATACATTTTCCTTCAATAATCTTTTTAGTTTTTGGATTTCAGTTGAGTGGTTCGGCGTTCACCGTAATCCTCTGCCACTTTTCGGGGGATCGACCATAACTCCGTCAACCTTGAATATTTTTTTAATTCAAGTTGTTTTTTTCTATCTTCGATAGTGCTACCAACGATCTGTCTTTCGCTTTTTCAAATAAAATTTGCTCAAAACGCTTTAAAAAAATGACTCATTTCGATTTTTCGCCACAACTTTGTATATATCCTCTTAGTGGCAGTGTTTGTAGACACGGCTCTCAGTGGGGTTCATTGTGTGTCGATTTACGGTCAACATGCACCGGCTAATTAAAAAATATATAAATGTAGAAGTCTACTAATGGTTGTGTTGTAGTAATAGTAGTTTTTAGTTTAGTGCACAATTATTATTTGCAGGTCTGCTTTTGTATGTGTTCTTTTGAGTATTTATGACATCGGGGAATGAATGCAGAACTGACGCATATGATAGAATAGTAGGGGATTCTTTCTAGGATTCATAGCATAGCATAGCGAAAAATTCTAACAGAATGCAATTGGTAAATAAGTATCATTTGCTGACATTTAAACGGTTTAAAGTAGTTTGATTTGTAGACATGGGGTAACCACCGCTATCGAATAGTTTCTTTTTACCTTGCCAAAAAACATCGATAACCATCATCGAAGTAGTTTGATTGAATGTTACATTGAGACATTAACCCACGGAACGCGCGATCATGAATAGATCAGGTCAGTTTCTACTTTGGATTCTAGCAGCCTAGACTCATGCCTTCAGTTGGACCAATAAAAAATAACACTCATATCCACAAAACAACACGTTGCACGGCACCAAAAAAATCGAATTTATGTACGCGAAGTCCTATACACGCGACAAACACGTTAACATACAAATGCGCGATCTTCCACGCAACCTTTACTCGCGATCTCGCAAACATAATAACTACTATAAACTCCCGCGCTCGCACAATTATGAATCGGTCACTGGTGATCTCTAGTGATATGGGGTAACTCACTCCCTGTCAGAACCTGAACCATATACCGAAAACTAAATATCAGAATGACTGTCCGCGTGAACATCCAAGAACACACGCGAATATGTGAATGGCCACCAGAGGTGGAAAAATACCGGTTGAGTACCGGTACGGTAGACCAAATTTTCACAAGTGTTTATGTTTCCTTTACATTGTGTGCGGTCTTATCGCTGGTTGTGTTTATACGAGACACGAAAACCAAACCGAGTTTCGTTTACACAGCACCGCGATTTGGTTTTCATTTTCGTTTACCGGTGCATGAGTATGGGAAGGAAACACGATAATAACGAAACCAAACTTCGGTTGTATTGCGGTTGTGTATTCGGGTTGATGTTTATCGGCTGTGCTAGTGCTGCTAGTATTTTTATTAAGAATTCTAAACAAATTTCTTTATAATATAAGTTATCTTTTCAGTAATTGAAAAAATGTCTTCAGACATATTTCTGTTCAAATAAATTATGTTCGTGGTCATGAATGGCTTTCCTTAACTCAATATTGCGACATTTTCATAATGATTTATCATCAGGAAGTTCGCAATATGGGTTTGTTTGGTATGGGAAACTGCCCAAAAATCGAAAGTAAAAGGAAATTTAATAGCCTCCGCTATTTTTATACATATGATAGCAGATCAAAATTTAAGATGACGGTATATTCAAGATATTCTGTCATCTAGAATCACGCAACATGGACATTTTAAATATAAGAAATATGTCAAAAGATCGCAAATTGATGCCTGCCGTCATTTAAAATCTGAAATGGCGAGCTATATTCATGATCCAATATCCACATTCATGATTGAAGGTCGTTTTACATGTTTTGTTGTAATGAGACAGACAACTTCGTGATTGGATACAATGTGAACAAATTTTTTTTAATTCAAATTATTGCGCAACATTTTTTAAAAGTTTTATTGTTCTGCAGTAGATTTACATACACACAACGACTGGTATCGCCGGAAATATTTATTCCTTAAAGAAACTTAGTTTTTAATGGCAGTCTATAAAATGAAAGTATTTTTGCTATTCGTTAGTTGGTTGTTGTTCTCAATGAATTAAGTTTTTTTGTAATTGAATAATTTAGTGGTAGTTTTCTCTAAACTCGAATGTTCGCGACCAAACCTTCAAGATGTTTCAAAACGATGTACAGTATCAGCAAAAATAACAGAAATACGTATTACCAGCACTCAGTAAATAAGAACCTAATCGTGAGTTTCCCCCCACTTGAGTCTGAGTTGCTTACCATATGTAAATAACACACACATACACGCAATTGCCTCTGTGCAAGGATAGATGTATCAATACGATGCGCCGTAGCAGTAATAATAAGGATATATCTATACAAAATGCGATTGTGTGCTCGAGATTATTCGAGAATCGCCTAACCAGCGCAACCAGACGTGGATTAGATCTCATTGATACGACTATTGGCGATATAAATACAGGCCACTTTGAATACATTGAGTGTTAATGTGAAGTTTCAAGTGATTCAAGTCATGTTTAATTGATTTAATTAATTTTATTGATTTCATTAATTTAATTGATTTTATTGTTTTTGTTATTTTATTGACATCGCTGATTTCATTGTTTTCTTTAATTTAAATTTAAACAATTGTTGAACTTTTAACAACTGCTCAGAACCAGCTATTTCGATATTACCCCATTGACTCTCAACAGCTAATTGAACTCAATTCAGTTGTCTATTCGGCAGCACTGCAGACGAATTTACTGCTTCTTTTTTCAACCGAAGCACCCTGTACAGAAAAAACCAGGCTCGGTTTTCTAAAGCCAAACCGAAACCGCTGCTGAGAATACATCAACACAAGTTGAAATTCATACACACATGTAAACGGTGCTGAGTGGCTCGGTTTGATGTTATAAACTGAGAGTCGGTGGAAGTTTTTCTTTCGTTTACCGTGTGAACGAAATCCAAACCGAATACGATGTGCATCACTCATTTACACGTGTTGAGATTTTAAGAACAATACCAGTGTATGTACGTACCGGTTGGTTTTCTTACCCATCTCTGATGGCTACACGGTTACAAAATCAAATTTATACACGCGAAGCCACATACACGAGAGCACATGCGACAAACACGTTAACATACGAACGATTAATCCCTTCGCGATCATCCACGCACATCTACACCCGCGATCGCGGAAACTTGATAACACTCCGGTAATGAGGTGAACGTTTTAGTACTTACCCCTCAAACCCCTGGACGCTGGTCACCAAGAAAAAGCCGGCACCGAAACCGGAGGTACCGCGGCCTGCGAGGAAGGCCAAGGACAGAGGCGAAGCCTTGTGGTTAAAAACCGACAAGGACAAATACGCCGATGTCCTTAAATCGATGAAGGCGGCCGAAAGCCTCTCGGCCCTTGGGCAGGATGTGCGTAGCGTAAGACGCACCAGCACGGGAGAGATGCTCCTGGTGCTGAAGCGAGGCGCACAATCAAGTGCAGTATATAAGGCCTTGGCCCAAGAGGTCCTTGGTGAGGGCGCCCAAATCAGGTCGCTAGGTGCGGAAACAACTCTCCAGTGCAAGCACTTGGACGAGTTCGCGACCGCAGAAGACGTCGTCGCAGCCGTCAAGGAGCACTGCGGCGTCACAATCGAGCGGGCCTCTGTGCGATTGAGGGACGGACCCTCTGGCACCCAAGTAGCCTACCTCAGGCTACTGAATGCGGATGCCAAAAAGGTAACCGAGAAAGGGAAGCTGAAGATCGGCTGGTCGGTATGCCCTATTAGTATACCCCAGCCGCCTTCAGTGGACAGGTGCTATCGGTACCTAGAATCCGGCCATAAAGCATACGAATGCAAAGGCATAGATAGGAGCAAGCTATGTCGTCGCTGCGGCGAGGAGGGGCATAAAGAGCGGGGGTGCACTAAGGCATATAAGTGCCTTATCTGCACCGCTAAGAAGCAAGCCCATAAACATGCTATGGGCGGACCTTCGTGTCCCTTCGGCGAGTTAAATAAGAAGAAGCCGTGAGAGTCACACAGCTAAATCTTAACCATTGTGCAGCAGCCCAACAGCTGCTGTGGCAGTCGGTCTCGGAGTCGAGGACAGATGTCGCCCTCTTATCAGACCCGTACAGCATCCCTGCCGGCAACGGCAATTGGGTGTCGGACGGGTCTGGAATGGTGGCAATCTGTACAACGGGAAGGTTCCCGGTTCAAGAGGTAATACACCCCTCCGCCGAGGGTGTGGCGATTGCCAAGATCAATGGTGTGTTCTATTGCAGCTGCTACGCCCCACCAAGGTGGCCAATAGAACAGTTCTACCAGATGATCGACAGGCTCTCGTCGGACCTCGTGGGCCGGAAACCGGTAGTAATAGCGGTAGACTTCAACGCTTGGGCAGTGGAGTGGGGCAGCCGCTGTACAAATAGCAGGGGTCAAGCGCTAATGGAAGCGTTTGCGAAACTCGATACTGTGCTAGCTAATGATGGCTCCGCTAGTACATTCCGTAGAAACGGAGTGGAGGCGTGGATTGATTTGACCTTTGCCAGCCCGAGTCTGGCTCCAGGCATGGAATGGAGGGTAGACGAAGGCTACACCCATAGCGATCATTTAGCAATCCGCTTTAAGATCAACTATGGTGTGCAGCATCCGAGGGCGGGAGATCCCTGTCAGGTACGCGGGTGGAAGTCCAATCACTTCGACAGCGAAGCTTTCACCGCGGCCCTGGGACTGGAGGCCAACACCGACAGTCTAAGCGGGGATGCGCTGGTAGCTGTTCTATCACGCGCGTGCGACGCCACTATGCCGAGAAAAACACTGCCAAGAAACGGTAGATGCCCGGTATACTGGTGGAGTGCCGAGATTGCAGCTCTACGGTCAGCCTGCCTCAGAGCTAGACGTAGGATGCAAAGAGCTCGCACCGATGATGCAAGAGAGAACCGCCGTGAAGTGTTTCGAGCGGCGAAATTAGCCCTTAACAAGGCTATTAAAAGCAGCAAGAGAGCGTGTTTCGACAACCTGTGTGAGAGTGCCAACGCGAATCCGTGGGGTGACGCCTACCGGATTGTGATGGCCAAGACCAAAGGGGGCTCCTCACCCCCAGAACGGTCTCCGGACCGGTTGGCAACGATTATCGAAGTACTCTTCCCGTCTCGAGCCACAAGCCCCTGGCCACCTGCACTACGAGACAGTGCGGGCACGGTCGAAATGGTGGCTCCAGTGACGAATGAAGAACTACTCGCAGTGGCTAAATCCCTAGCAATGAACAAAGTTCCAGGGCCGGATGGAGTTCCAAACAACACTCTCAAGGCAGCGATCATAGCGAACCCGAACATGTTCAGGCTAGCTATGCAGAGATGCCTTGACGAGTGCCGTTTCCCCGATAGATGGAAAAGGCAGAAACTGGTGCTGTTGCCGAAGCCCGGGAAGCCGCCAGGCGACCCATCGGCGTACAGACCAATCTGTCTGATAGACACGACTGGCAAACTGCTTGAGAGGATCATCCTCAACAGGCTCACCCCGTACGCGGAAGGTACGGACGGTCTGTCAAGCAATCAGTTTGGCTTTCGGAAGGGTAAGTCCACAGTGGACGCTCTCAACTCAGTGATAAATACTGCCGAGATAGCGATCCAACGAAAAAGGCGAGGTATTCGATACTGTGCGTTAGTGACACTTGACGTGAAGAACGCATTTAACAGCGCAAGCTGGGATGCCATCGCGCTCTCGTTACACCGGCTTAGCCTACCGGTGGGTCTGTACCGGATCCTGGAAAGTTACTTCCAAAACCGCGTACTGATATACGAGACCGATGCCGGTCAGACAAGGGTTCCGATTACCGCCGGAGTCCCGCAGGGCTCGATCCTAGGCCCGGTGCTATGGAACCTCATGTATGACGGGGTTCTGAGACTTAAGTTCCCTCCTGGGGTCAAGATCGTCGGCTTTGCCGACGACGTAACCTTGGAGGTCTACGGGGAGTCAATTCCTGAGGTAGAACTAACCGCAGTACACGCGATTAGCACGGTGGAGGAATGGATGAGCGCGAGAGGCCTGGAGCTCGCTCATCATAAGACGGAGGTAGTTATCGTCAACAACCGCAAGTCGGCACAACATGCAGTTATCCATGTGGGAGAAGTCGCGATCACTTCACAGCGAAGTCTGAAGTCTCTCGGAGTCATTATAGACGACAAGCTGACCTTCGGCAGCCATGTCGACTATACGTGCAAGAGAGCGTCGACTGCTGTTGCGGCACTATCGAGAATGATGTCCAACAGCTCAAAGGTGTGCGCCAGTAGACGTAGGTTACTGGCAGGCGTTGCCGTATCTATCCTCAGGTACGGCGGCCCGTCATGGTCAAGAGCACTGAGGGTAACCAGTTACCTACAGAAACTGGAGAGCACCTACCGCGTGATGTGCCTCAGAGTGATATCTGCCTACCGCACGGTATCACACGATGCATCCTGCGTGATAGCGAGCATGATGCCAGTCGGGCTGGTCATTCGGGAAGATGAGGAGTGCTTTGAGCTACGTGGAAATAGGGGAGCCCGCGAGCGCACCAGGGTGACCTCGGTCGCCAGATGGCAGCGTGAGTGGGACAACTCCTCGAAAGGTAGGTGGACCCACCGGCTGATACCTAGCATATCGAGCTGGGTGGGAAGACCCCATGGGGAAGTTCACTTCCACCTGACACAATTCCTGTCAGGCCATGGCTATTACCGTCAGTACCTCCACAGGTTCGGGCACGCGGAGGTCCCAGTCTGCCCGGACTGCCCAGGTGTAGATGAAACTGCTGAACACATACTGTTCGTATGTCATCGGTTCGACGTCGAAAGAAGAGCAATGCTTGACGTCTGTGGCTGGGACACAACCCCGGATACCCTTATTCAGCGGATGTGTCAAACGGTGGAGAAGTGGAACGCAGTCTCGGCTGCTACCATCCAGATTGCCAGTAGGCTACAGGTAATCTGGCGAACCGAGCAACAGACGGCGGGCACGGCTAACTAGTGATTGGTTAGCTGGAGCGAAAAAGGCCAAGCGCAAAATAAGAGAGTGAATGGTCTGTTCATGCCGAGGTAGGTTGGCGCAGCGAATGGTAACCGCGTAAGGGGTAAACCCAGCCACCCCGAAGCAAGACAGAAGAGTGAGTGTATAGGCGTATAAGTGGACTGCCTCATGCCAAGACGGGAGGGTCGTAGCGTAGTATGTTGGAACTAAGCTATCGATGCCTCATGGCGTGGCAGAGGAGTGAAAGGGTGAGCATCCAAGTCAGTCTCACATTGCATGTTAAGGGTGAGCATAAAAGTCAGCCTCACAGGTTGGTAGAGGCTAGCACAAAAGTCAGCCTAGCAAGGAATGAAAAAGGTGAGCACAAAAGTCAGCCTCGCATGGTATGTCAGAAGTGGGGCCTAAGAAAAATGTCCCACATGGGATGCCAGAGGGAGTGACAAAGGTACAATAGAGTGGCACGATTGAGAGTGAATCAGGTGATAGGGTGAGCACTAGAGTGGGACATGGTTATATGAAAAAAATAAAATTTGGCTCCGAGTAACTTTTTGGGTTCCATTTAGCTCCCAGAACAACTCTGCAAATTTTTAACTCGATCGGTGAAACTATATTTTTGCGCCCACGGTTTAAAGTTTACATGGGATTTTGTATGGGAAAATTGTCTTTTGCAAATTAATTCTTCCAAGAGTCGCCCGTTATCTCCTAAAAATAAACAGATGTCTGATTTTTTTAAGAAATTTGCCAAGGAAGCAAAGTCTAGAAGACTGCAAAACGATCTGATGCTTGTGGAAAAAGTTATTAAGCAAAAACCGATTGATGCCCTGAAGATTGATGAAAATTTCACTTTTCATAGCATCACTGCTTCTGACGGTTTTATTATATACAAAATTTTTAACTTTCTTTTATTATGTACAAAAGAAGCCTCAATTTATAACTCAAAACCTTGCGAAGTGGCCAAATAGTATAGATAAACGATTTAGATACGTTAAGAGAGGATTAAAACAAAATTGCGCATAATTGGACAACCAACAGCAGTGGTGCTAGAAAAAATGAATATTTTTTTCAATCGTCAGAGCATCAATTGGTTTTTGTTTAATAACTTTTTCCACAAGCATCAGATTGTTTCGTGGTTTTCGAGACTTTTCTTCTTTGTTAAATTTCCTATACAAGCCATATAACGATTTATTTTTAGAAAGTAATGGGCGACTCCTGGAGGAATTATTTTGTAAAAGTTAACTTTCCCATACAAAATCCCATGTAAACTTTAAACAGTGGGCGCAAAAATATAGTTTCACCGATCGAGCTAAGAATTTGCACAGTTGTTCTAGGACCCAAATGGTACCTAAAAAGTTGCTCGGAGCTGGAATCTATTTTTTGTCCCACCCTAGTGAGCACCCAAGCAGCCTCACATGGATGGGTAGGGCGAGCACAAAAGTAAGCCTAGCAAGGAATGAGTAAGGTGAGCACACAAGTCAGCCTCGCATGGAACGTAAAAGGTGAGCACAAAAGTCAGCCTCATGTGGGAGTGTTTGAGAGTGAATCAAAGTGTGATTGAGAGAGCACTCAAGTAAGCCTCATACAGGATGTATGATCGCGCGAGTGAGAGTGAATGAGTACATTTAGTACAGCCATCCCCCCAGAAGTAATACCGAGAGGTAGTTCCTGGGAGGAATGATGGCGGAGCCCAATGGAGTTTAGTCGGTATTAATGGCTGGTCACCATTCGAGTCCGACACGCCCCCAGTGCACCCCGTGTGGTAGATTGGACCCTACCGTTAGCACGTGTACTGAGCTAGGACATAAAGGTCTTCTCCATTGTAAAAAAAAAGCTACAAACGCGGTCTCAAAGGCGAACCCACACACGCCCGTATTCGTGCGATAATAAATCGGTCAAATCCGGAAATTTTTACCCCCCGTCCTAGCAACTTTCAGTTGGACCAATAAAAAAATAAAGCTCATATCCACGTTCCATAGTGACATGACCGGGAACTCTAGTGATATGGAAGAACTCACTTTCTTCTAGTATCTGAACCGTACAAATTGAGTATCAGATTCCCGGTCCGCGCACGATCATCCAAGAACACACGCGAAGATGCGAAAGAACACACGGTTATAAAACCGAATTTATACACGCGAAGTTATATACACATTAGCACACGCGACATACAAACGCACACGCGATCGAATACGTTAACGTACAAACGCTTGAGTCCTCCGCGATAAAACACGCGATCGTGGAGTCCCTACGCCCGCATATATCTGAACCGTACAATGAATCTCACATTAAGAATCCCGCTGCAATTGACCTTAAGCAGTGTTTTGGTGGGCGACATTTCCCGTCTCGTCTGCAATTGTGCGTGATTCCGACGGGGAGCCTTTCGAGAACGCTCCAGAAGAACAACTCTCGAAAAAAATCTGTTACGAGTAGGTTTCGTAGAACCAACTTTCGTAAAATATATGAATTGTTTGTAGGGTTACTGTACCCAAATTCATCTCAGCACCTCTATTCATCTCACCGATTTGAACACCTTAGTTAGAGCAGTGTCTGCTACCTCTTAACAACGCATTTCCTTAAATTGTAGGATGAATAAGAAATGCATTAAACTCGATTTACTCAAGCGCTAGTGGTTTACATGTTCCAGGCCAGATTTTTCATTGTACTACTTCTTAGGTACGAAGCAAATATTTTGATACCTATTTAAGCGCAATTGAAGCACTGTGAACCGCGGTATCAAAAAATAGTGTAACATCTTGACCAATTAGATGAATATGGGCTCGTCTACCCTATGTATTCAGATGAGATTTTTATTTGAATTAATTGCTCTTGAATTCAACTTCCCGAGCAAACGAAAAGCCCATAATACCCCCATGCTCCTGGGGTTTGACATGGGTGTTTGAAATGGGTTCAACCCATGAAAACACCCTCACCATGGTCCGGTAGATCCCATATAAAATACCATATGTTGGTGTATTTATGGGTTATTGCGACCATTTTATGGTGTCTTGATGGTTGTGAATTTTGGCACGGACCATGTTTAAGGTCCTTTCAAGGGGCTATGTGGTATTTGAACCCATGAGTATTTGCTCGTGGAATTCCATAAAATCATCACCGAAAATCCGTAGTAATATATACTAATGATGTTCGTACGTAAACTACGAGAATTTTCGTTCATCAAGTCGTCATTTTTTTAGTTCGTGAAATGAACGAAACCATTATTATAGAGCATTCGGATACGCTGTGATCCTACAAGTTGCTACAGAAAGCATCTAGATGTCACACAATGAGGAGTACATTGAGATCCTCAGCGTATGCAAGATTGCAGTTTTAGGGTAAAACATAACAAACGTCATTGAAGAATACAGAAAAAAGCAACGGTCCAAGATTGCTCTCTTGAGGTACACCCGACAAGTTGATAAAACTATATCATCCGTTACTTCCCAATTTCCCAGACAAAGAACGATCTGCGAGATATGATTCCTTGCTAAATTTGATGGGGCGCCCAGCCGCTCGATCTTGGCCAGAAGCAAAGAACACGATCGAAAGCGGCTTTAAGATCAGCGCATACGGTGTCTACCTGTGATCCATTTTCGATTTTTTAATACAGTACAAAGTAATTTGGGATAGATTGGTGGTTGTTGATCTGCCTGCTTTGGTCTCACGAAAGAGCATCCACTAGGATCTCAGACAACTTTGATCCAGTGCAGAGGGAGGTTATGCCACGATAGCTCGCAACATTTTGCCTGTCACCTTTTTTAAACTGTAAATATTACTGATTTTTCCCAACACACGGGAAACATTGATTGCGACAGTGATTGGTTGAAAATTAATCGTAGAGATGTGTACAATGCGCTTTCGTATCTTTTCAGTATAATAGAAGTAACCCCCTCTGGCCCCAACGATGTAGAGGACTTTAACTTGCTTATGTCCTCGTCATTGAATTGAACGTTTCCGAAATCGATTACATCACGAGGAACATCTCGATGGCCATAATGCACTTGAATTGAATTAGCCGATTAATTTTTGAACACATTAGATAAGTGTTTCGCGAACGTTTCATTTGCGAGAGACTTACTGGAATAAAGACCATTTTCTTTACGTTTCCCGTTTACAATATCCCAAAACTGTTTTGGTTTTCGTTTCAGATTAGATTGGGTTGCCATGAGTAGAGAAAGCGATTATGTGTTTTGTAACTGTTATTGGCTAGAGTGAACTCCCTTTTCGTAATAGGGTTTCGCCGCCTGGTCAAAGCGCAGCTGCGCACAATCTTTTTAGCTTCCTTAGCTGCCAGTAAGCTAAAAAGACCATGCTGGTTTCGGTCATGGACGGAGTGATGGCACATGTATTTTAAGAAGCTGTTTCAGCACCTGAGAAAGTTTTTCTACGGCTACATCCACATCGATCACGGAATTCAAGAAAGTCTGCCCCTAGTGAGCTATAAAGCCTAGAGAAGTCAGTGTAGAAAAATTTAACTCCCTAACATTCTCCATCTCGTCATAAAGAACCAAGTGGGGACAAATCTGCGTTACAAGAAATGGAGGATGATGTGCGTCTGAAGCAACTAACGGCTCAAGTGTTTCCGAAGTGATGCAATTCATTGAAGCTTCTTCATTCTTAAACGTGAGGTCCAGCATTCAATTTCGCCTATTATTCACTGCACACATTTGTCACATGTTCAGTACATACATTCCGTCCAATAAGGTGTTACTCGCCCTTGAAAAAGTTGATTCAGAAGGGTCTGGGAAAGCATACCCGGAGGGGGTACTCTTCCAAAGAAGTCCAGGTTGGTCATAATCACCAAACAGCAGATGTGCAGTGTAGGGTTGAATGAAGTTACGATGTCAAGTGCGGAGTCCATGTGCTTCTGAATAACTTCTACATCACTTGCAGCATCGAATATTTGTCCAGAGTTGTTCGAGTTTGTGAGTGTTTGGATGAGAGCCAGTTAGAGAGAGCAATGAGCACACCACCACCACGTTTTTCCTGCATAGTTAAAATCGCGATATAATTGCAGTGAGTTGATTTGATCATTCAGCCACGTTTCGGTCAGAACAATAACATCATGATCAACACCTGAAGCGATGAACAGCTCATCAATCTTTGTGTGCAGTTCTTTCACGTTCTGATAGTAGATTTGAAGATGTCCCTGCAAGTTACCTACTAACGGTTGAACGGTGGAACATCGAGTGACGGTGGTGAAAGCGCCTGTAATTGGGGTGGGTTTTCAAAGGGGGCAATATCTGTATGTCCTACTTTGGAAGAACATCTTCATTTATTGTATTTGCCTAAATATACAGTAGTTCCATGTTCTTCGAAGTGGCCTGAATTGTTTAGCGCGAAAAAGTTTACTGCCAAACCCCTCAAGTCCCGTGGTTGTCGATGACGGAGTCAAGCTGATTACTATGTGTTGTGGTCAATGAAGCGGGCTGTCTGCCTAAGTTGAGTTTGATACAGGATACACTCAGAACTCAAGGAAGCATGATCAGTTGGCGTTTGATCTGCAGGACTTCTCGCCGCATCAACATTGTGAACATCAATGCATTTTAGGATTTCTGAAACACATCCCTTCGGCACAGATCGAACAGCATGGGGACTTCCTGCATGTGTCAGCTTTATGGTCGTACTCCGAGCACCGATAGCAGCGGAGCACGTTGCAACGCATTCAACCTAAAGTGACACGTTGTAGTTGCATCACCTTTTCGAAAGTTTTGGCATCAGCTTCGTTAAGAGCGCACATCGGATAATCAGTTTGTTTTTCGTCTCGCACATTTCGTATCACCGTTGAGTTGACAGACTCAGAAAAGTTGTTTTGCTGAACTAGTTTCTAGACAAAGTTAGCCTATTTTTGCGCAATTGCGAAGGACCCCCGATTTTTTCTCCTCGATTTTGTCAGCCTCATATGAAAATATGTTCGACGGGTTCGTGCAGACGAACCAAGTCAAATTCAAGTAAATCTTTTCTTGAGTTTATTGTTCTTATCATAAAGATTTTGCACTAGAAGACCCTCTTAAGATAAATTTATTCTAAATGATCAGAAAGAGCTATGAGACTAGGGACTAAAGAAGAATTTTCTAGTATTTTCAGTTTAGTAAAAAGAAAGAAAAATATATGTCCAAATTTTATCAATGTCCCCAGTTTGTCAGTCTACCCGATCAGAAAACCATATCAAAATTATTGCTCTGTTTGATATTTATATCATATGATTATATTATTTTGATATATGTCGCTTGGAACAAATTATAAAAAAAAAATTGTAACATGTTTTGATTTGTCAATAATGATATCACATAATATATCATAATTATATCAACCATATTGTCTTTTCAACATATTAAGAACAACAAAATAATATCTTTCCAAGACAGTTTTACGAAACTATAATGATGCCATCAGAGATGAATCCTCCCAAGTACTGGCTCCAAATCGCATTACTGGTAGTCTTATCTTCTCATAGGTTGGAATGTAAATACATAAGAGAATGTACGTTTTGTAAAGTTACTCGCTGATTACAGAACACGACAGAGAAAATCTTCCGCTGCAGGCCCACGAAGCAGCAAGTAGCTTTAGAGATTTGATTAGAACGGTTTCGGCATACAACAAGTCAAAAGAGCAGCACTCTGTAAACCCTGAAGAGGAATAGAAGCTAAGCGTATATAAATTGCAGGCAAGCTATTAAAGAAGCGTTCTAAGTTAGAACAAGTTCTAACAAGTAGCTGCGACAGTAATAACAATAACAAAATTAGTAACACAGCGAAATTAAATGCAAATTGTACTAATGAGAATTATCTTTCACAAGAAATTACTTGTTTTATTAATTAAAAACAGAAAAAAATGGATTTATGTGATACAATTCTTATATTTTCAGATATCTTTACTGCCCTTAATTAGATATAAACTATCTTAAATATCCGTCTGTGTGATATAATTATTATACAAACCAAGACTCAACAAAAAGACTTTATATCAAAATAGACTGAGGTATAATAAGATATAACCGATACATTTTCTTGGTATACAAATTTGATATTTTAACAACTATCCAGCAATATTTTATAGCAAACAGAGATATATATTTTTCCATGATATAATATCTTATTTTGATATAATTTTGATGTTAATTTCTGATCGGGTAAAATACACCACGGGGCTATTAAAAACGACAACTAATCACCCCCAAAATTTAGAGTCATATGAGACAAAGATACTTAAAAAATGTTGTTCCGGAAAATGGTAGTTGACGACCCATTATAACGTAAAGACAGTTAAAATTAAAGTATATGTTATTGTGGCTAATCAAATCTAGTATAGAGGATATAGGCTTCATCAGTATGGTTCATTATGTTTTCGAGATTGAACAAGCCGTTTCTTGTTTTGTGCTATTCTGTGTTGTATTTCCATTCGTCATTTCCCTACAGTTTTTCTTCCTCCGAAAAAACATGATAATGCCTAAATCAGAAGATTTATTCTGATTCCTTTCATAGAAACATTAGCTATATCCATGGTATTCCTGTACTCTAGAGGTTTTACAACCTGATTCAATAACAGTTATAATCCAACATAATCTGTCTGTGCGACTAAAATAATCTCTCGTTTCTTTCTCATTACAGGTAATTATCCTTTTCGGTAAATTCAGCACAAAATATTGGCTTTTTGAGAGAATGGAGTAAGTATCTAACTAACTATAATAGAAATGTGACCTTTTCTGGAAGGCAATTTTTATTCCTATCATAGGAACGGCATATCACAATATCGTGGCATCTTCGCCTACTCGATGCTCTTTGCTTGAATCCTACTCGGTTCAAAATCGATCGACCAAACTGAAACAATTATTGTATAGATCCGCAGTTTGTCGGAATAACGTATCAATCGTCCGTCTGACAGTCTGGCTCTAGCAAAAGGATATTCTACTCTGAATGCACAGCGCCGCACCGAATGTCGATTGGTATCTACAATGTGGTTGGCTTTCCGCTACCACTCACGTCTAAATTTTGGGGTTGCGTGGCAACACCGAACACAGCAGCGGCGTCTGTTGTACCTACAGGAACGGTGCTAAACTGGAATCGAGAATCCTCACAGGTACGGAAAGGCATGCAGATTTTCTCAACAATTTTCGTTCGTTCGTTCATTCGTTCGTCTGGCAAGGAAGCCAAACGGACGCAAACTCAACTGCTACTGCAGCACGTTTTCCTAAATGCGTTTCTGTCTGTGTGTCGAAGGAAACTCTCGAACACAAATTGCTGCTGCAGGAAGATATGTGAACACTTTCGAACGAGTAGTAGTCTATACAGGAGCAACCGCCCATGCTCAACCCATGCCGGAAGCGTTCAGAATGCGCCAGGAAATAGCTCTAACTGTTTGATAATTACGGTAATGCAATTCTAGCGAGCGAAACTATATTCTGCACCACGGAACCTCCGTCACTATCCCGGTTAATGGAATTAATTCAACATGATGCGTTGAAAGCGCTCAGCAGAGTTCCAGAAGTTTGGTGGTGGAATTCTTCGCAACGTGTATTTCAGCGATTTGAAATTCTTTTCCTCGCGATGTGACTGTTAGGCATGAGAATCGTTTGCAGCTGCTTTGGTCCACAGAACATTGGAATTTTTAAACTGTTCAACAACATCGGAAAGGATATGTACACTACACCTGGAGCATGTCTCTCTGGTGCTATTTATAAATTGCCTTGTTTGGCTTACCGAAACCGACCATTAAGTGCATGAAGGCACAATACGTTAGAACAAGCAAGATGCCAGGTTGTAGAGCAACACGAACAAGCCATTTTCTGGTAGCCCGACAAAACCCATTTGCGAAATTGCTTGCTACTTCCGAACGAGATCAGCATATTCGGATTGCATCTGAGCTGTTGTTGAATTTAGAGCTAAACCACGTGCATGATAAAGGAAGGATTCCCAATCTTTGTGTTTAGTACAGCGATGTTTGGCAACAAATGATTATGACTCGTTCCCTCCGGCTGGGTGGAAAGATTGACGAGTATGGTGAATGTTTAATATTTCTTGAGTTTTGTTAGTTAACCTATACTGCAGCCTTATCGTTCCTGTTGAACGGAACAATTTATTTGGAGAAAGGTTGGATAAATTACTAACGCATATACACACATATTGATTGAGCCCAACGAAACTATAATTTCAATTTTTATATCGAAATGGGCTTAGTTCTTGCCCCCTTTTAATTAACCCAAATCTCTGTACCCAACCCAAGCTCTGTATACTAATTGTAGATTAATATTTTTATTGACCCATTGTACAACCCTCGTTAAATTTACTTATACTGTGAAAGTTATTCTACATAACACGGTGCCACAAAATAAAAAAAATTGAATGTACTTTTAAAGTGGTCTGTTAAAGGTTGTAGATCTCGTTAAATACAACACAAAACTACATTTAACCAATTTAATATGCCTTCAAAATCTTGATTTATAGCAAAAAAACATTTTTCAGGAAATATGTTTAATGCCGAAAGTCCCGAAAAATGATTTTTTTTTCATAAATCAAGATTTTGGGGGTATTTTTCAAACATTATCTTGTGTTGCATTTGGCGAGATCTATAACCTATACTAGGTCACATGAAAAGTACAAAATCACTGCAGCACCGTGTAATTGCTTCATTTTGCGGTAGCTAATTCTCCGTTTATCTGGAATCACCAACATAAACATTACATTACGTGAAAGACGACTAATAAACCCTACTACTAATTGCAGCGTGTCGTTATAGCAGTTTTCTTCACAAATCGCATTTATGACTTAGCTTAGAAAGATTAATTAATCACAATCCTGCTAGCTTTACGGCAGTGTCTAAACCGTTGAATATAAGAATTATAGTATATTCGGAGAAGATAATACTTTTAGGATTGCGCTAGTGTAGGAATATACGGCTTAGTAATTATTTTACCTATAAGTGAAATACAAAATTTATTTTCCCAAGTAATGGAGATTGAGACTGTATGTATTTAGTAAAGTTTTAGCTTATGTCATTACAAACGAAATTACTGAAAGCATCATACATCTAGATTAGTTTGCAAGTTCTGGATCATTTTATATGCAAAACTTCTTAAAAGTTGTTTCACTTTACTCAATTCGCCCAAATTGCTCTTTGTTTTAAAAACAAGTATTGTTAAAGAACAAAGTAGTTTCGTATTTGTTGAATTTAAAAACGATATTTAAAACTTTCCGATAATTTTAGGGTTGCTTTCACCTTAAGGGGTTATATACAAAGTTGGAACTCAAAAAAATTTATTGAATATTCTGAAAGTACATACTTTTGAAAATATCTATGCGAAATTTCATCCAGATCGGAGCACAAGATTTCAAACTACAACCGTTCGCAGCGCACTTGTTCTTCCGTATATGAAGTTAACACAAAACTTTAAACGCAATCATCTCGGAACTAAGTTATTTGAAAGTACCGTTGCGGTGAACGTGATATCGCAAAAACTATTCATCCGATTTTCATAATTTTTTTAGGTTGTTTGTATTTACATTCTCGTGTACTTGAAAGGTTCCTTTTTCATCCAAAATTTTTTGATTCTTTGCCATGAAGTATTGTTTAAAATTTTGAACACCACAAAACTCAACGTTTTGGTTAACATGTTTTTTTTTGCAGGAAATTTTTTTTTGTTGGGAAACCTATCCGTTCAAGTACGTAGGAAACGTAGCTTTATACGAAATCGGATGTCTACTGTGTCCAGTTTTGTCACATCAGAAACGTTGTATGCTTACAAATTAAGAATAGCACTAAGTGGAACATGAAAATTTCGTATTACTAAGGGATTTATCAACATATTGCTACTTCATATACGTCTCCCAACCTTTGAACGGAACGGATCGTTATATTTCACAGTGGTGTTCGGTGTGTAAATTTTAGTGAGTTCAAGGTCATCCTTTGTTCGTTCGTTAGCTGCCGTTCTGCTGGTGCCGACAGTAAATCCAGTACATTGTTTTCGCTGGTGCGGAACAATCGACGTTGTTTGCAGATAAGTTTTGCTTTATTTTTTTCCCTCGTTTGCTTTCTTTCCTTTTCCCTACTTTTACTCTACCTTGTAATCAAATAATAAGACACATTCCCGTTTATATAACGCTCTGCCCTCGTGCTTAAATGGCCGAGGGCGAAATACCATCTGATGTAATCATGGAAGCCCCTGATCCCCCTAATACTCGCATTGCACCCCGTATAAAGCAGTACCCAGAAGGTTCCTCTGGGCCATGGGTGGTATATTTTCGGACCGGAGAGAAACCGGTTAATATATTAAAACTTTCTCGAGATCTGACTGCTAATTACCCGGCTGTAGCTCAGATAACACGTGTTCGGGCAAACAAGATACGTGTTCTAGTGAATGATCTCGGCCAGGCAAACACGATTGCTTGCTGTGAGCGCTTTACGCGGGAATTTAAAGCATACGTGCCTTGTGTGGCCTGTGAAATCGATGGGGAAGTGTCCGAACCGGGCCTGAAATGCGAAGAACTGTTGGAGCACGGGGTTGGCTGCTTTAAGGACCCCTCTCTTGAACAGATTAAGATCTTAGAATGCAAACAATTGTATACCGCAAACACCGAGGGAGGTAAGACTACCTACTCTCTATCAGGCTCGCTTCGGGTGACATTCGCCGGGTCCTCTCTTCCCAACTACATCCTCCTTGACAGGGTTCGCCTACCAGTTCGCCTGTTTGTACCGCGGGTCATGAGCTGCAGCAATTGCAAGCAGTTGGGCCACACAGCCACATATTGTGGAAATAAGAAACGATGCGGCAAATGCGAAGGAGAGCATGAGGATGACTCTTGCGACAAAGAAACTGAAAAGTGTATTTGCTGCGGGGGCCCTTCACATGCTCTTAAATCATGCCCTGCGTACAAGCAGCGCGGGGATAAAATTAAGCGCTCCCTTAAGGAACGCTCAAGGCGTTCTTATGCAGAAATGCTAAAGAATGCTTCGCCATCTCTCCTGTCCGAAAATCCCTATGCTGGTTTGGCTAACGTTGAGCAAGAATCTGACGACCCACGAGAGGGAACATCTTTGGTTAACCCAGGGGAATCCAGGAAGAGGAGAAATCCAGCCTCCCCTACATTGCCCCGTAAGGGTGCCAAGGTGTCGTCCACTCAGAGTGCGCCATCTACAACCAATAAATCCAACGGAAGTGATGCACAAAAGCCGAAGCAATTTGCTCCAGGACTTGGAAATATTAATTCTAACAAGGAGTACCCACCACTTCCAGGGACACCAAAAACCCCAAGTGTCCCCTTTTTTCAAACAGATACTCAGTCCAGTAGCGGACTAATGAAATTTTCTGACATAGTGGACTTAATTTTCACAGCTTTCAATGTTACTGATCCTCTTAAAAGCCTTCTGATACGTTTTCTCCCTATAGTGCAAACATTTTTGAAGCAATTGACTACTAAATGGCCCCTCCTTGCAGCGATCGTATCCTTCGATGGCTAAGTCATCGAACGAGGTCACCGATTCGATCACTGTTCTACAGTGGAACAGCAGAAGTATCCTCCCGAAAATCGATTCCTTTAAATTTTTACTAAATAGTTTAAAATGTGATGCTTTCGCATTATGTGAAACTTGGTTAACTTCCGATATAAATCTCAACTTCCACGACTTTAATATAATTCGTCTGGATCGAGAAAACCCCTATGGAGGAGTACTTTTGGGGATCAAAAAGTGCTATTCTTTCAACCGAATTAACCTCCCTTCGACACCAGGCATTGAAATTGTCGCTTGTCAAGTTTTAATCAAAGGTAAAGACCTTTGCATTGCTTCCATCTACATTCCTCCTAGAGCCTCGGTAGGGCACCGAACGCTTTGTAATATCACGGAATCCTTACCGGCACCGCGGCTAGTTCTGGGAGACTTTAACTCGCACGGTACGGTATGGGGCTGTCTTCATGATGATAATAGATCAACATTAATCCAAGATCTTTGCGATAATTTCAACATGACCATCTTAAACACGGGAGAAATGACGCGGATTCCTACACCACCAGCACGCGCAAGCGCGTTGGATTTATCGCTTTGCTCGACATCGCTACAGTTAGATTGCATGTGGAAGGTGATCCCTGATCCCCACGGTAGCGATCATTTGCCTATCGTGATTTCAATTGCTAACGGTTCAAGACCATCGAAAACAATTAATGTATCGTATGACCTCACACGGAACATTGATTGGAAGAGTTACGCGACCGCGATATCCGTTAAAATCGAATCCACTCAAGAACTTCCTCCGGAGGAAGAGTACAGGTTTTTGGCTGGCTTGATTCTCGACAGTGCGAATCAAGCTCAGACTAAACCAGTACCCAGCGCGAATACCCATGGACGGTCTCCCACCCTGTGGTGGGATAAAGAGTGCTCAGAGCTGTACGCGGAAAAGTCCACTGCATATAAGGCCTTCCGGGAAGACGGGTTACCCGCTAGCTATCAACAGTACGCGTCGTTAGAAAGGCGAATGAAGAGTCTAATGAAAGCCAAAAAACGCAGTTATTGGCGCCGGTTCGTCGACGGGTTAACGAGAGAAACAGCGATGAGCACTCTTTGGTGTACGGCTCGACGTATGCGTAATCATAATAGTACCAACGAGAACGTGGAATATTCAAACCGTTGGATATTCGCTTTCGCCAAGAAGATCTGTCCGGACTCTGTCCCGGTACAGAAAACGTACCGCGCCGCGTCTTCTCACGATACCGCGAACGAAACACCGTTTTCGATGGTGGAGTTCTCACTTGCTCTCTTATCGTGCAACAATAACGCCCCAGGGTTAGACAGAATCAAATTCAACTTGCTGAAGAATCTGCCTGACACTGCAAAAAGGCGCCTGTTGAATTTATTTAACAAGTTTCTTGAGGGTAACATTGTCCCTTATGAATGGAGGCAAGTGAAGGTCATCGCCATCCAAAAACCAGGAAAACCAGCCTCCGACCACAACTCGTATCGGCCGATTTCAATGCTGTCCTGTATTCGGAAGTTGTTCGAGAAAATGATCATGTTTCGCCTCGACAATTGGGTTGAAGCAAATGGCTTACTGTCAGATACACAATTTGGCTTCCGCAAAGGCAAAGGGACGAACGATTGCCTTGCGTTGCTTTCTACAGAAATCCAAATGGCCTATGCTAACAAAGAGCAGATGGCATCAGTCTTCTTGGATATTAAGGGGGCTTTTGACTCAGTTTCTATCAACATTCTGTCAGAGAAGCTGCACCAGCATGGTCTTTCACCAATTTTAAATAACTTTTTGCTAAACCTGTTGTCTGAAAAGCACATGCACTTTTCGCATGGCGATTTAACAACATCGCGATTTAGCTACATGGGTCTTCCCCAGGGCTCATGTCTAAGTCCCCTGCTCTACAATTTTTACGTGAATGACATTGACGATTGTCTTGCCAATTCATGCACGCTAAGGCAACTTGCAGACGACGGGGTGGTCTCTGTTACAGGGCCCAAAGCTGCCGACTTGCAAGGACCATTACAAAATACCTTGGACAATTTGTCTGCTTGGGCTTTTCAGCTGGGTATTGAGTTCTCCACGGAGAAAACTGAGTTGGTTGTTTTTTCTAGGAAGCGTGAGCCGGCGCAACTCCAGCTTTTATTAATGGGTGCAACGATCAACCAGGTTTTCACATTTAAATATCTCGGGGTCTGGTTCGACTCTAAAGGTACCTGGGGATGTCACATTAGGTATCTGAAACAGAAATGCCAACAAAGGATCAATTTTCTCCGAACAATAACTGGAACATGGTGGGGTGCTCACCCAGGAGACCTGATCAGGTTGTACCAAACAACGATATTGTCGGTGATGGAGTACGGGTGTTTCTGTTTCCGCTCCGCTGCGAACATACACTTCATCAAACTGGAGAGAATCCAGTATCGTTGCTTGCGCATTGCCTTGGGTTGCATGCACTCGACCCATACGATGAGTCTCGAAGTGCTGGCGGGCGTTCTTCCGCTAAAAAATCGATTTTGGGAACTCTCATATCGATTGCTCATCCGATGCGACATTTTGAACCCGTTGGTGATTGAAAACTTCGAGAGGCTCGTCGAGCTTAATTCTCAAACCCGATTTATGGCCTTGTACTTCGACTACATGGCACAGAGCATTAACCCTTCTTCATATACTCCCAACCGTGTTCGGTTCCTAGATACTTCTGATTCTACTGTATTCTTCGACACATCCATGAAGGAAGAGATTCGTGGAATTCCGGACCATATACGCCCGCAGGTGATCCCCAATATATTTTATAATAAATTCCGAGAAGTCGACTGCGACAAAATGTTTTACACTGACGGATCAAATCTCGATGGGTCCACTGGCTTCGGTATCTTCAACAATACTATCACCGCTTCATTCAAGCTCAATGATCCCGCTTCAGTTTACGTCGCAGAGTTAGCTGCAATTCAGTACACCCTTGGGATCATCGACACTCTGCCCACAGATCACTACTTCATCGTTTCGGACAGCCTCAGCTCTATCGAGGCTCTTCGTGCGGTGAAGCCTAAAAAGCAATTACCGTATTTTCTGGGGAAGATACAGGAGTCCTTGTGTACGTTATCTGAAAAATCTTATCAGATTACCTTTGTTTGGGTTCCCTCTCATTGTTCTATCCCGGGCAATGAAAAGGCCGACTCATTAGCAAAGGTGGGCGCATTAAATGGTGACATATACGAAAGACCAATCTGCTTCAACGAATTTTTTAGTATTTGTCGTCAGAGGACGCTCAACAGTTGGCAAACCTCGTGGAGCAATGGGGAACTTGGACGATGGCTACATTCGATTATCCCAAAGGTATCAACGAAGCCTTGGTTCGGGGGGATGGATGTGGGTCGGGATTTTATTCGTGTAATGTCCCGACTTATGTCCAATCACTACACCATGGATGCGCATTTGCGGCGTATTGGGCTTGCGGAGAGTAGTCTGTGCGCTTGTGACGAGGGCTATCACGACATCGAACACGTTGTCTGGGTGTGCGCCGGATATTGTGACGCCAGGTCTCAGTTAAAGGAATCCCTTCGGGCCCGAGGTAGACCACCCAATGTACCAGTCCGAGATATGCTGGCAACTCGTGATTTCCCCTATATGTCCCTTATTTATACCTTCATAAAAACGATAAATATCCCAATTTAGCCCCTCTCTTTTATTTCTCGTTTTTAGAGTTTCCTCCGCCCTTTGGAACCGATCAGCTCCAGAGTGCCACTATGTAACCGCCATCGCCCTTACCACTACGCCTGCATAGAAGGAAACTGAAGCGAGAGCGACTCGAAGTCCGATGACTTTTGAAGGATTCCCCGCGGGTCCGAAGAATACCATCCGCCAATCCGGTACTCGACGACTTACTATACTGAGGCGCAAATTAGCACGTATCTCTCGACTACCACAAAAATCAACGCTGACACACTTGAAACAAAAAATGTGATCATATTTTGAAATGCTGGGGAATGCGTTTGGAAGGGAATTTTTTATTTCTTAAGCTTTATTTGGTGGGCTCAGAAGCCTTGCGGTAATAATGAGCCGGGGTGTTAAGTAGAATTGCAAAAGAATATTTAAGTTGGACATGGTGGTACCGAAGCCAGTAGGAGGGGATAAATTATGGTTCGATGCAACATCCAACTGCGTATTATATCTTCCATTTAAGACTTAGTTTGAGAAAAAATCGGTTTAGTAATCACCGAAGAACCGATGTGACTTTAAATGTGGAATATTCCCGGAGACCAAGAATATTTTATTGACCATCAGTGATCCAGACCTGCGAATTGAAGTAATTTGGTGACCGTGACCGTTTCAATAGATTTTCGTCCTCTGAGGTATTACGATTGTAAATAGGAAGTTCCAGTGTGACCTTACTAACTCCAGAACCAAAGACGGAACCGAATTAAATTCAGTAGCAGTCATCGAATTGACTGTATCTGTACAGTGTACGTTATCTTTAATGTAAAATCAAGTTTGTAAAAATCGGTCAAGCAATTGGGAAATACAGGTGATATTAGCTTAAGAGCTTGTTGAATTCCCCGGGTGCATCAAGAAACGCCATTGGTGGCCAATGTGGTCAAAGCTACTTTGATTGGTCCTTAGTGGTCTAGACCCGCAAATACATGTAATGTTGTACTCATTTTAATATGTATTACATCATTCGGACATCATGGTGCAACCTTTTTATATGGGAATTTGCTGTGTGGCAGCACTCTTCAACCCGTAACTCCGAAACCGGAAGTCGGATCCACTAAAAATTCAATAGCAGCAGCGTATGAGAGTGATATACTTTTCATTTGAAACTAAGTTTGTGTAAATCGGTTCAGCAATCTGTGGGAAGCTTGTATAAGTATAAATAACACAGACATTTTTCGATCTCAACGATCTGAATCGTATGGGTATATGCATCTCGGCTTTTCGGGCCTCGGTTAAAAGGTCGATTTTTAGAATAATTGCATAACCTTTCTTTGCTTGAGAAAGCCAAAAATGTGATATCAATTGTTATCTTTCGTTTTAGAGCACCGGTGTCAGCAAAATACTTTGAACATTTTTGGAAGTTTTTTTTTTGCGCGGATTTCGCAAAAATATTTAATATATTAATTATATGTTGAATGCAAAAGACTTAGACTTTTTCCTGAAAACAATTCTAAGTCCTTTTAAATGGAAGAATTTTTACAGTTTTTTTGCGCGGATTTGACAATTAACACAGTTTTTGCAAAAAAATATATTTTAAGTCTTTTTGAATGCAAATTACTTTCGGAAAGATGGAAGAGACGGGTCTGGATGACTTTTTATGGTGCGCACCTCAACAATATGGGTATTTTCGGAATGGACTTGACGAGTAGGTGCCAAAAATTTATGATTGAAGCCATTTTGAAGTTCAAGACCTCCGTTTTCATGA
Source organism: Topomyia yanbarensis (assembly GCF_030247195.1). Taxonomy (NCBI): domain Eukaryota; kingdom Metazoa; phylum Arthropoda; class Insecta; order Diptera; family Culicidae; genus Topomyia; species Topomyia yanbarensis. Next base: position 190,260,572 of record NC_080671.1, on the reverse strand, counting down.
AATTCGCTATAACCCAATAAAATATGGGTATTTTTGAAATGGTCTTGATGAATAAATGATGAATTTTGAAATCCAAGATGGCGACTTCGGGTTCAGCGAAATTCTCTATAACCGAATCAATATGGGTATTTTCAGAATAGTCTTAACAAGTAAATGCCACAAATTGGTTTTGACGCCATTTCGAAATCCAAGATAGCGACTGCCGGTTTAGCGAAATTCGTTATAACCCATGCGATATGACTATTTTGTGGAATGGTCATGACGAGTAGGTGCCAGAAATTCATGTTTGACGCTATATTGAAATCCAAGATGGCGACTTCCTGTTTAGCGAAATTCTCTGTAGCCCAATATATATATATATATATATATATATATATATATATATATATATATATATATATATATATATATATATATATATATATATATATATATATATATATATATATATATATATATATATATATATATATATATATATATATATATATATATATATATATATATATATATATATATATATATATATATATATATATATATATATATATATATATATATATATATATATATATATATATATATATATATATATATATATATATATATATATATATATATATATATATATATATATATATATATATATATATATATATATATATATATATATATATATATATATATATATATATATATATATATATATATATATATATATATATATATATATATATATATATATATATATATATATATATATATATATATATATATATATATATATATATATATATATATATATATATATATATATATATATATATATATATATATATATATATATATATATATATATATATATATATATATATATATATATATATATATATATATATATATATATATATATATATATATATATACGGGTGTTTTCGGAATGGTCTTTACGAGTAGGAGACAAAGATCGATGTTTGACTTCTGGTTTAGCGAAATCCGATATAACCCAATCAATATGGGTATATTTGGAAGTTGCAATTGTAGTACAAATAGTTTTAATTAAACAGCTGAATTTATTTGAATTTTAGCAAGGTGTTAAATTTGAATCGACTCAAACGCCCTACTCACACCAAATTCTTCTCTTTCTCCTTTCATTTCTAATCTCACCGCACTCTTCTGGAATACCACGAAAATATTTTGCATTTCTCTGGTTTATGATTAAATCTTATATTCGAGGAAGTTTTGGATGATTCCCCAGATTTTTCATGCGGGAATTTCGATAAACCGGATGTCGCCAATTTTGTATTTCAAAATGGCGATAAAAATCAATTTCTGACACCTACTCGTCAAGACCATTCCGAAAATACCCATATTATTGAGGTGCGGACCGTAAGGAGTCTTCCAGACCCGTCTCTATCAACTTGCCGAAAATCTTCTAAGCCTTTTGCATTCAAAAGGACTTTTAAAAATATTCTAAGTCCTTCGTTAAAGATTTTTTTAAGTTTGTTACGCGGATTTTCGAATTGACTCGTTTTTTTACGCAGATTTTCCAATTTCCGCTGTTTTTTATGCGTAAAAAAACCTGAGTGTATAACATGTAGCGCTCTATTTGATTACATCAAGCCTTTTCAGAATTCAGCGGCTAGGTCGGCGCTGTTTACAAGTTTTTAATAAAGCTAAATACAAATATGGCGTCTACGAGAAAGTAGTCTTATTATTATAAATATTTCTTCTAACGATGCAAACTTTGTAGGTGATGTACATTTCGAAATAGAGTGCTTTTAGAAATCCTGTTTTAATCCACCTAGTGATGCAATTGTGTCATTCTCATTTGTCCAAACTTTCATGGCTGGTCATGTTCAATACAATGATGGAAATGTATATTACATATTCAGTACGATCTGTACATACATACAATGGATCGACAGCCACGATCTTGAGATACTATGTGTCGATACTGAAACATCGCTTGAAACCAGCGGCGGATCAATGGGAAGATCCGAGGGTCCGAACCGTGCCGAAATTGTTCAACTTGTTAAAAAAAAATTAAACTAGTTTTAAATTTAAAGTAGCAACCCCTCATTGCATACTCCTACCTAAGCCTTTATAGGTCAAAAAAATGGCCGTGATTAGGTTGACGATTTTTAGAGTGATTGCATAACCTTTCTATATGAGAAAGGCAAAAAGTATAGTCGTGCTTATTTTTACGCAAACTGTGAATGTACAATTATTCAGCATATTTCTATGTTTGATCTTGAAAAATATTATTGCAGTGATATAGCTTAAATATAAAATCCTAAAATAATGCAACTTTGAAAATCCGCCTTCCTCCAGTCCAGTTCTTTTTTTAGATAAACTTTTTTAAACTTCTTAGTAACTATCTAATGCATATTCGGGTGCAGAAACTTCCCGAAATTCATTTAGTTCGTTTAGTGAAGTCAAACAATATTCTTCTCGAAGTAAAGAAATATGCTGAACAGCGATACACGATTAAATTGTCGTAGACACCATCTGCCTTTCTAGATCAATACAAAAGTTGATGACAGCCCCGCCCTAGCGACTGAATTTCGAACTAATGTGGTAAATTATTGATTGGGAAATGCGGAAGTTTACCCGATTTCTATAAAATATGAAAAATGAGTGTTAGCCCTTGTTGGACGCCACTCATTCACTTGTTCTCAACCACAAAGTTGCCTATGTTACATGAATACATTTTGAACAAATACTGATCATATTTTTTGTAAAGAAAATTATCTAATCCAAATGCAACTACGGCTCACTGCATTTAACGGAAGCGGAACGAAACCTCAAATAAAAACACTCAAAATCCAGATCACATGTTTGCGTATCATCCTACACCTATTTCCAATCCACATATCTGCACACAATTTGATTGGTGTTTCTAGTCACGTCTAATGCATGACACTTCAAGCGAAGATCGTATTGAAGCTGGGTCATGTCGTACATGCCATCGAATCGAAACACATTTTTTTCTCTCTGCAAAGTTGCTTCTAACAAAAATCCATCACTGTCGAAGACTGACAAAATCACAAGGCAAACACTAAGTGTGTAGTCAAACAAAATCACACCAAACTTGCATTCCAACTTACCTACTTCAGCAGCCCCCCATCGAGCAACAGACTAGTTCGTCCGTGGCGTTACTTTAGTTACAAAAATTGCCCGCATTCTTGACGACACCCCTACACTCCTATCAATCTTTTCAGTCTCTAGCATCGGTCTCCGAACGGCATCCGGCGCATTCGAACGCTGTTCTCGTCCTTGTCCTAGTAGACCAGCAGACGCCCATAGCTGTCGATCGGTATCTTCAGCACCATCACTCTTCACGGATCATTTTGTCACCGCATGCACATCTCCTATCCCAGCTGCAGGGAGACAGAATTTTTCAATTAAAAATCAAGCTCTTATCACTTTGCCTTTCAATCATGAATCGACGGTTTGTTTTTTCCCACTCCTGTTCGTTCAACGGTTCGACGTGCGCTGAATGAATATCCTCGTTCTAGGTTTCGTTCATACCGATTCCGTTGTGAATAGCACGGTCTGCCGTGAAGAAATCCTTGCAATCAACCACACTCGTGCACAAAGCACTGACGAGTTGCAGCTTAATTTTTATCGTAGTTGAAAACAAATAAACCATCAATTACACGACACTATTCAGTTTGGAAAAGATTTTTTCCCTTCGCTTCGGTACTCGACAACAAGGTTGAAGCACATTCGTCGCATCTGTTCGCCGTTTTTTTATATACCTTCAGTTTCATTTCGAATTCTGCTTTATACCCTTCCCGGCTTATCGAAGCAACCGAAGAATATTCACATCACTCTCCCATCGAGTGTATTTCGAACGAACGCTCTGCAGTAAAGCTCGACGTCCCTTACTTCCATAAGAGTACACCACTCAATGCACGGATAATTCGTTATCTCCGTGACTTCCTGTGAAACCACATTTTCTTCATTACTTCATTTTGTCATCGACACCATTGCGGCCGGCTGAAGACACAAGTATCCGCAACGAGCTGTAGTTCGTCAGCAAGCTCAAATTGCCATTCCCAAGCACGAATTAGTTCATCCAAAATCTCAACTGAAAAACACTTTGCATCGAGAGCCCCTCAAAAGAAACCAAGAAAATCGAATGAAAACAATATTCATCCGCCCGTGGGGATGCCCACACACCACAACCAACAACAAATCACACCGCCGCCCCGTATATTCCGAATTGACGAAAAGTCGTTTGTTTTTCGCGTACTATCGCGTAGCTGGCGCTAAATATCCCAGACCAGGCCGCCGGTCGGTAACCGCCTCTCAAAAGAGTGAGAGTGGTGGTGGTTTGGCTCCTTTCACCATGGTGGTGCCGACAAGACTGACGGTCGAAGGCACCCTACCGCAGGAGTTTGTGCGGGCGTGCGAATCACGATATCCTGCCAGAGACCGACACCAGATTTGGTTGGCTTCGGCATTCGAGCTGTTGCGATGGATTTTCCCATGCCGGCATAAAGTTCGAGCTGCTAGGACTTGTGCCAAGTGGTGCTCCGTGAATGTAGGTGAATCCTTCTTTGGGTGGTTGGGTGTCAGGCTGGTTCGGGTAACGGTGAGAGTCTATTGCTATTTTGTTGGGCTTGCGAGTGTTTGCTCGAGTTTTCATCGAGCAGTGGGTGTTGAGAAATTGGAAAAGACTTTGGTGGTGCGGGTTGAAGGTTGCAGTGAGTGAAGTTATGTGCCGGGGAAAAGGGAGGCTTATGAGTTTTTGAGTTCATGGGAATGTAAATATCCAAACATTGTGGACGTAATTGTAATTACGATTGTGTATTGAATAAACATTGTGGCATGTTTCGATAATTCAGAATAGTTTTGTTCTGGGAATCAACTGAAGTATTAATATTGTTTGTAACTCACTTCGTAGTACTTTCCAGAGTATGCTGTAAAAATGGGTGGAATAGTGCATTTTCGTACACACCCGTAAATTATGAATTTTATCTTTGCCATAATTCCAAACTTGAAACAATTTACAATTACAATCTCTTCCCATTACCGCTGTTCGCTTGACAATTTCGTGAAACCCAATTTTTATCCCCTAAAGAGCATAAGTGGTAAACCCACTCTTGCTCGCAAAGGACACTAAGTCTATAACCAAATTTATGGAATTTGCGTTTCTACTTCGTCTCATCAGAATCCGACATTAATTTACTGCAAGGACTAAGCTAACGCTGGATTCTTTTATTTTAATATATGGCATAAGAAATCTGTGAAATATTGGCCAGATATCGCGATAGTAAGATGTATTTTATGAAAAAAAAACCTCATGCCATTTCCCAATAAATGGCCTGCAATTCTTGTAATCAAAAATTATTTGGAAATTACCAAGATTGGTTGTGGGATTTGTGTTTCGACATCGTTTCATCAGAATCCGCCGCTATCATGATGCCAGCATTAGGCTAGTGCCGAAGTGACACTAGCTTCAAAAACGGATGCACTACTTGTGTGCCCAGGTCAAGCATGTTGTCCCGCAAGACAAAAGAGTTCTGTTAAGCTGATGAAAACTAGTAAAATCGAAACTTGATTCGGCGTAGTAAGCCAATGCATGATGCCCTATTCTATATTCCTCCCTAACGAAGAAAATTTGGGTGAAAACTAATTGTGGGACGTGATTTGACTAGTGGTTTGCTCAGGAGCACAAATTGTGTCTTCGTTTTTGGAGCTAGCGTCAATCTGGCACTAGGTTAGTCCTTGCACTAAGTTAGTGTCGGATTCTGATGGGACGAAGTCGAAACACAAATTCCATAACTAACTTGAATGCACTATACTGCTCATCATTCTGAAAGGATTGTTGGTGGCTATTCCGCATATTCGTATTATCTCTATAGGGTAATTTCGGGAGAGATGCCGCATCGGGTGAGATGCCGCACTATCTATATCTCGTATATAGGGTTACTTTTACACGGGTACCCAGAATTTTTCAGCAGCTCATTAAAATTACCTTTTTTTATTGTTCAATTTTTTTTTGGTGAATCTTGTATCGGTTGAATAGCTGGGACCTTTTAGAAGGCATTCTAATCATGAGCACGGTCATCCATAATTTCAGAGGAAAATGTCGTCGTGCGGTATCTCTCCCCTACAATTGGGAAAGATACCGCATCAAAATTGCGGATGAGATACCGCACTCGATGGAGGAGGATATATTGTCAATATTGGGTTAAAAACGAAAATTTCAACGAAGTGATGCTTTTCAAAAATGAATTTTTCAAGAACAAACCTAAGTTATTTAAATTCATTGTTGGGAAAAACAACCAAATACTGCTTTTAGGGAACCGCTACCAACACATCGATATATATCGCTCGTACAAACATATAGATAAATAGTACCCTTAATTCAGTTACTCCAACTTAACCGTTACACAAGGTTGTGGAAGAAAAATATTTTTAAAATGTTGAGTAAAAAAATACCATTTCACAGTATTTTAGAAACTTATCGCAATTGATAAAAATGATTTCATCAATTATTGAATGGTTTACGTTGATGCAGGATCGATTTTTGAAAATTGAACATTAGCAAGGGTCTTAAAATTTACTGACGCATACACGGATACACTATACTACTTCTGATTTTTGTGCAGCATTTTTGATATTTTCTACTTCTTTTGTGCTTTTATGTTGTGGAGCATTTTGATGCGTTGTTCCATCCAGTGTTATAACAATTAAATCTGTACCGGGAGCTGAAAAAACTTTTCTATCTGTACTCTTTTATAGAAAAATCTATACCGGATTCTGTACACAAACAATAACAAAATACACTTTAAAAAAATCATTGTTCTAATTCATATTTTCCATTCGGGGAAATGAAACCAGACATTCTGACTCGGTTGTTTTATTTGAGCTGGAATTCCGCAAGAAACCAGTTAGAATTCCAGATGAGTTTGACTGGGTAATGTCAATATCAGCTCCAGCTCAAATTCTTGCTGCTACTTTGCTTGCCACCAAAGGTGGGCAACAGAGGCGGCGAGAAGCTGAGATGGGGCTGGTAATATCAATAAGATGCGAGAAATCTGCACCTGCTTGCAGGAATTCAAATGGAGCAGGTCAGAGTAAACGTATGCACTCCGAGAAGATTCGCTCGACAACCACCAAAGGCATAAGTCACAATAGAGGAATTCCACGAAGATCCGTCCGAAAATCTCTAAAATCGTGACCGACCATCTTAGATTCCGATAAAACTTTACAGGTTTAACCGGCATGGAAGACTAAATATTTTCCACAGTCAATAAGATTACTTTGACTCAAGCGCAATTTTTTAAAAGGGCGTAAACGTTTCTACGTGTAATAATTTCAAAATTGTTTTGTTCGATTACACTATTTAATATAGTAAAACTATCTGAGAACGAGTTACAGGTAATGAATACTTCTGCACGAAAAAATATACACAGAAAAAAAATTTGTATCATTTTTCACAAAAACAAAAATTCATGATAAAAGTTCAAATTGCAAAAAAAACATTTTCTATTTTTTTATATTTTGTCAACGAAAACCTAAAGAGGAAAGAAACATTTTGAATGTGATGTCATGATGGAGAAATTATCACCAAAAAAGTTTTTCTAACAATAACTTTATACATGTTTTTAAATTTCATACTAATTGACATACAAAATTGTAATTTTATTACATAATATAATTCTAAATATCATTTTAAATCAAAATGCACCTAACAAATATCTTGCAAAATGCGATAGTTTTCGAGATATTTGGAATTTTGCTCCAAAAAGAACAATTGATTCATGTAACTAAGTCCTTTTTAAAAGTTATTCGCGTTACCCCATCATAAATTGTAAAAAGTCTAATGTTTATCGTTTTACATACCTAAAAGAAGCTTTTTCAGTGCATTTGGATCATGGAGAAGCATTAAATAAAAAAGTTTTCCTAACAACAACTTTTGACAAATTTTCATAATTCATACCATTTGCAGTCAAAAGTAGAATTTTATTTTTGAATACGATTCCAAACGCCATTTTAAATCGAAATTCTTATAACAAAAAAATTCTGAAATGCAGTAGGGTGATGAGCCCATTTGCGCCATGTTTCTATTATCACCCTACCCATTTCAAGCCGTTGGTTAGAGCAGTGTCTGCCACCTTTGTTCAACGCAGTGGGTCAAATGGTAGCGCAACAATAGGGGCACTCGATTCGAGTTTTCGTTGCGCTCAAGCACGAGAATTTCACTGTTTTCAGTGCATTTGTGTTATTATATTGGTTCTTAACAACGAAGCAAAGCTGTTGATGTCAATTTTTACGTATTCCATTGATTGTAGGGCGAGTAATTAACGAATAAGTGAGGCACCTTGCATAGTATGGTGAAAATAGGCACTCCACCCTAGTTCTCGAGATATTTTAAATTTTGTTTATACAACCCAACTATTTTGTTATATTTCAACCTTTTCAGGAGTTATTCATCAACAGCAATTAGTTTTTCGTAAGGTCCATAACATTTCCTGTAACTTTTCCATTGACATCAAGGCGATAACGTAAACCATTTGAAAGCTATATAAAAACAATCAAAGTATTAGTCAACCATAGGATCTGATGATTAAACTATACAGGGTGTTTGGTTCATGATTAAGAATCTCTCGAGGGGTGATTGACTGTCATATTTGGAGAAAAAAATCGTTCTGTATATACCATCAAATCTCAACCGTTACAGAGTTATTGAACTTTTTGCGTAAAAAACTTATTTACTTGAAATACCTCTAACTCGAAAAATATACCTCGTATTTTAAATCTTTTAGTTCCATTGGAAAGGTGAGAAAATTTTCTATTGAATGGTGCTCTCATATCTTTCAGTTAATTAGTTTTAATTACCCTTTAGTTGTAAAGTAGCTCAAAGTTAGAGTTTTTGATTACGTTTTTGTTAATTTTCTCAAAATAATGAATTATGATTATAGCAATATCCAAAAGATGGGTTTGAGGACGATTTATAATTTGTTCTTCAACATAATATTTCTATCTCTTCTCGTTTCCTTGTAATTTCACTTCTAATTTTTTCCTGTAATCGACCTACAAGTGCTTAAAAGACTTTAATCTAAAAAATATGTTTTATATCGTTATTACCAGGGTTTCATTGGAAAGTTGAGAAAATTTCCTTTCTATGCATGTAAGGATATTTTTAGTTAAGTGTGCTAAATGACTTTTTACTGGTAAAATAACTCAAAATTTGCGTTTTTGGGGAGTTTTGTAATTATTCTAATTATTAATCAACTAAATTTGTCATCACTATTGTTCATTTGGTGCCCCTTAATATCCTCTACAACTTTTTATTTGACGCTTTATCCCTAACGCTTTTCATTTTGCTGCCTTTTAATAGTTAACGCAGCGTGACCTCGTCACAAATGTAGTGGGCTCGAAATCGTTGTTTTTGCATATGAAACGAGGTGATAAAAATGATTTTGCTTCGAAACTAACAAAGATAATTGAATGAAGTCAAAGAAAGAATTGTAGAACTTGCTGAGATGCATTAATTTCATGATAATAATGTTCCTGTTTCTTATTTACTATTTTAAGAAAATAACGAAAATGCTAATAATAACACTAACCTTAAACTAATTAACTTCTAAAAGAATACTAAATACACTTAACTGGAAGGTATTTATACCTTTTTCTATGCAAAATTTTCCTGGTTTTCGAATGAAAATATGAAAAGGTACAATAAGTCCCATATTTTTCAATTAGGGCTAGTATAAGTGAATATGAGATAAAAATATCCAAGTTCAATTACCCAAACACATGACAACAAGAAAAGATAAGTGTATCATGATCATGTCAAAGAACAAATTATGCAACTCTTCAAGACTAAAAATTTGAATTATTTGAATGATGATGTTAACTAATAAGATTTTCGCGAAATGAACGAAAAATCGATCAAAATTGTTAAATATAAAATAAATTACAGTGAAAAGGTTACTTAACCTCATTAGCTGAACCAATTGAGGACATTTTTCAATGGAAAATTTTCTCACCTATCCAATGGATCCAAAAGATTTGAAATACAAAGTATATTTTTTGAGTTAGAGCTATTTTATGGCAACTATGTTTTTAACACAAAAAATTCAATGACTTGGTAACGGTTGAGATTTGAAGGTATGTGTAGACCGATTTTTTTCCCAATAAGATAGTTAATCATCCCTCGAGAGGTTCTTAATCATGAACGAAACACCCTATATAATGAATTAGTTCACGAGGATTGAATAGATTCATGAATAAAATTCCAAGTTTCGTGAAATAGTTCACGAATTTTTTTTAGCTTTGTGAAAATTGTTCCTAAATCTATGAAAAACATACTAACTTTGGTTTTAGAAATAATGTTCATAAAGTTGTGTAATAGTTCATGTACAGAAAATCGATTTGGCGGAATCGTTACTAAAGTTTAACAAATATTTCCATTAATAAAAGCGTTACGTGGGCAGTTCTTATGATAAAATGAAAATAATTATAAAACGCATGATTTTTGTTCATGGTCCTATTTTCATAGCTTAAAACGTAATTGTTCCAGAATTCATGCACTTTATTAACGATTTTGGGAAAAAAATCCTTGCAGAATAAACGATCTATCAAATGCTTACACAATGACCGCCTTCCTGTTAATAGACTAGATTCACTTTGGTTATGAACGATGTGTTGTTTCTAATTAAAAGGGCAGAACGATATGATAGAACAGAAGTCCTATTCCTTAGAGCAGCACAATAGTAGATCGTAGGTGTAACAAGTAGTTTCGCGCTCAAAGTGTAACGATAATGAAAATTCATAATCTACGGACTTTATTCAAATCGCTCATATAGAAGTCGTTCTCGAATCAGTACGATACGATACGTTCAACGTAAACATTATCAGAAAATACAGTTGCAGTGGGACTTAGCACCGCTTGATAGGTTTGAATTTGCTTAAAATGACTTTTATCCAAACAGCACGACACAGAACGCTTTAGAAAATGTGAATCCAATGCCATCCGAATTACGGTGTTATCGTTTATTGCCATCGCATTAGCACAAAGCATAGATGGAAAATTTCGATACCACTCAGCCCACGTTTGCTCGAAATCCTACCTGGAAAAGTTCTCTAGCCAGCCGAATAAACTTGCCACATTCCAGCACCACCCACTTTTGAGCAATCGAGCAGCCCATCAACCACCCACACGAGAGCTCCTCCCCGAACCGGGCTGAATGGTTACTCATCGGCAGGCTGCTGTTCTGCTAGCACGAAGTCCAACCAAAGCCGATGATGATGGCGACAACGACGACGACTACGACGGTGACGACTCGGCCACTCGGCGAGTGTCAGCCGCTTCCAGGACGACCCAGAATCCTCAATGCCTGGTCGTGTAGTGTATGCCTCTCTCAGTGCGCTCGTGTTCGTCCTCCAAGCAACAGTAGTCGGTCGGAATCCGCGTTTGGTCCGCGTAACGGAACGTCTCGAACCTCGGCCTTCCCCAAGGCTCTGCTGACCCGGGCTGGTTGCTCGACGCGAATCGTCGTATGTGTAGTGTTTCTCGTACGGATATGGACTCGGGGTAGCAAGAATTGCTGCCGCTGGATCAGCTGCTGTTTTTACCCTACCTTCCAGCCGCGTCACTGTGTCTAGCTGGTTACGGTGGAGTACGAAAAAAAACGGCACGGGATCGGTACGGGGAATCAACTCCATCGAGTGGGCTCGTGGCCTGGCAGTTATGCAAGCGCGTGACTTGAGCGTTTTGTGAAGGAAAGCTTGTCACTAACTCCTTACCTACGCCTAAAGGATACCCAACCCGCTGAAATGGTGACCAACAGTACTAACCGTAGTACGTCAGAGTGGTTTACTTTTTTCGGCTTTTGAACGGTCGAAGACGGAAAGAGGAAAAGGTGTGAGTGTGTCTGTTTTTATGTGTGTAGCTCGGTGAAACCGGAAGAAATGTAAAAAAGCAGAATATGCTTAGTGTACGGATCTTTTTTCGCTGTTGCTGGTGCTGCTACAACGACGATAAGTAGCAGCAGGCGAAAATTTCGATAGGAATATGTTCGTTCTGCTGGATTATCCTGGCTGGAAGCGTGGAATATGTGCGAGTGTAAACTACGTGAGATGTCTCGAGGAGAAAAAAAAGCATCCCGAGCTAGTCAGTGAAACAGGATAGTTACGGACTGCATCAGGAAGTGCAGTCGACGTTGGAAATATTTTTTTGTGTGATTGCACTACCCCTTGAGGCAGACTAAAACATCAAGGCAGCAACTGAGGTTGAATATTGGCTGCTGCAGTGGATTTTCGCATATCTGTTGCACATCGTCGGGGCGATTGCTTCGTGGATAAAAGTTGGAATTTTCTGCGGAAGTTAATTATGGAACAAGTTATACCGTTCGGATTTTTTAGTGCTGTAGAGGTTGTTAAAATTTTAAATTGCTGTCCCCTCAAAATGGCTGGTGCACATATTTTCAGCGATTCGACGAGTATGTGGAATGGACCGCAATTAGATTTAGAAGAACCACAGTGAGCCTGCGGATTATATCGGAGTAAATTTTCATCCCATTTGTTCAGTGCAATCGGTGGTCAAAAGCGCTGTGTATGCTTCAACCCAATGTTTGTGGTAAAACATATCAGAAGATAAAACAATGCACAATACCTGTTCCCGCAATGGTTGGAATGTGTCTGTCATATGTTAAAGTTTCTGTTATGACAGATTAATAATTACGGAATTGTTGGAATTTTATTTGCACTGCTTGGTTTTCCTGGTCAAATCAGCTATTTATATTGCAACTTCAGAGTTCAAAAGCGGAAATATTTTAATTCTAAGAATGCATTCGGATGTACGAAGAGAAATCCAATAAAACATACATTTTACTTGAATGTCAAGGCAACAAAGGTTTCAAGCGTAATGAGTTTAATGGAGCGATGGAATTCTCTGTGGTTTTCGCTCTTGCGTGACAGGGCACACTTTACTGTTTCGGAACATGCATTTTGGATTACTTTCCTCATTTCGCTCACTTCATCATTTCCCCTTAAAACTGGTAACATTCTCCAAATGAATGGAAATGGTCTCTGAAGTGGGTAAGCTTCAGTTAGATGTCTAATGTTGAAAAGTTTCGTTCGAATCTGACGTAACGGAACGTTTGTACAATGAAAGATTTTAGAAACAAGAGGAGAAACAAATTTATTGCAAATTGTGATTACAATACTGAAAACTGACGAGCTTTTGTACGTTTTAGTGAAAGCGCTGAGCTTATTTTGACGCTGTGTCAAGTTTCCGAATAAATTTCAAAACTTTTATATTGCCAAAGTAAAGAAGAGATTCCAACGTATATTTTTGGAATTTACTGGAATTGTAAATTATCTCCACACGGACAAACCTATTGAACTCGTCAACACGATTGAGATATCCTGAAATTTAACGAAATCTCGAAATGTGAACTTCTTGAACTTCAAATACGTTCGTGTTTCCTTAACTTTTGTTGTTCGTGTATTCTAGAATATTGACATAACCAAATAGCTCAATTTGCAGTTTACTCAGATTATTCAGAAAATGTACCTTGTCACGTATTAATTTTATAGACTCAGATTGATGGTTTTCATAAGTAGTACGTACCATCATGCAGAAAATCGCTGAATATTCACACGATCTGGGAAGAATAAATATTTTACGCATCAGTTAGCTATATAGTACCTATCTTCATTGATCATCTCTACTTTCCTAAAACAAAACAACTTAACATGTCTTTATAACAAATTTACTTGAAGACCTCGGCGAAAAGGTTTAATGTGTGTGTTCCATCGATTGATTCTCCAAGTGGGATGAGGTCCCGGTTACGATAAACTCGCTCATTGAAAGAGGCCAATACTTCTTGAAGCACAGCTAGGTAAAGTGCGGGGTCCACAGCGATGACTGGCACTGAGTTCTTTCCAGAAATCCATAGTGAATATTTGTTGCGGCATGTGTCCTATTGCCTCGTCTGCAGACAGCTTTTATTCCCGAGAAAAGAATTCAATTATTCTCTTTTGCCCTAAATGGAATTCGAATATAAAATTTTGATAAAAATAGTTTTACACTTGTAGTATTGTGTACTTGTGTTTGTGGAACGGAGTCATCGTCCCACAATATTGATCGGTATAGGTGCCTACTGTTAGCAAGATGCGAATTTTGATTTGTATTTATATACGATTTCTTTAGCGACCTGGAAATAACCTAAAAACTAGAGAAGCCCAGGCCTGGAAAAATCTGGAATATTCTGGTAATTTACATTCCAATCAGGGAGAATAATTCAAGCCACTACTATGATACATTCATAATCAAACTCGAGTCAACATATGTCCAAAAGTTATGGTAGACACTACCGTTGACAATTAAGATAAAAAGCCTATTTTGACCCTATTAGACAGGGTGCCTCACTATTTCAACAATTACTCTGCCTACAACCGAAAGAATGCGTGTAAATTGGCACCAAGATGAAAATCTTTGTATCGTTCTGAAGAATCAGTATTACAACAGAAATATTTTATAAATGGGAAAATTTCGTGTGTGATTGTAGCCAATGCGATAAACAAAGAAAGCAGACGCTGCTCTACCAAATGACTTGAAATGAATAGAGTGATAATTCAAACAGGACGAAAATAAGCTTATTACCAGGGTTGTTAATGGAATTAAATTCCACAGTATCCTTTCAACGCGGATATCGTTTTGTGTAGAATTTTTCCGTTGAATTCAACGCCAAATTTTACGTTGATTTCTCTTTAAAATTCACCAATTTTTGTATGTCACAACATCGTTCAAATGCGAATTATACTGTATTTTACGATTTAAGATTGAGCAGATTTTTTATTAAAATGGGTAAAGCCATGTCAAGTTATCCTCGAAAATCTCTCTAAATTATCATTTTTTATTGAAATATATTTCAAAGCAAAGCCTTGGCACTACATGCCTTAACGGTACTTGTCCTTCTATTTCGCCAGATTTCACAGTCGATTCTTAGTGTACATGCCAATTCTAGGGTCATGTGCTACGATCCTACTGATCATTAAGGGAACCTTCGATCGACCAGTAGAGACGGCACGTTTGATCACGTTCGTTGGTAGAGATCACATGACCATTACGCAAGATTTTGTTATAAAATATGACTTTGCAAGATAATCATTTTACCTCAAAATTGCTCATATGGTCTGGCACGTTACAAGTTTACGTATATTTCATAAGATATGTCCGCGAAATCGAAATTCTAGCACGATTGCACAATATTAAGGCAATACACCGCACATTTTTTCTACAGAAAGTTATTTTCTATCAAGATCGGCTTTCGCTTTATTGTCATTTTGATACGTCTGTCACGTTACACAATTTTCGCAGTGAGTTTGGAGGTCGCCCGGTCTGTTCCGTTGATCCCTAAATTTGCGTGAACGTAGTTTTAAGTTCAAGCTTGGAAGAGTTTGAAATCTAGTTTTCCTGAAGAAAAACCCTTTTTTCAAGTTTATGGAGTATTCTCAATTATCTGTCACGTTACGACGAAAATCTGTCACGTTACAGCTGTGTATTTTTATTGAAGCAAGGATATCGGGACATACAAAAAACATCCTTGATGCAGAAATTGAGAATTTACAGGAAATCTCATGTTTATTTTGAAAACGTAATGGTTTTGATGAAGAAACGTTAATAACTTTCAAAAAGTTCGCAATTTAACGAAGTAACACTTTATGTCTAAAGAAAATCTAAAATAACTTGAAAAAAGGCGTGAAGTGCAATTTTGAATTGAAAAGCCTCTTTTAATCCACCTAGTGGTGCAATTGTGCCTTTCTCATTTGTCCAAAATACGATTCCATGGCTGGTTAAGTTCAATACACAGGTGGAAATTAATATTACATATTCAGTACGATTTGCACATACATACAATGGACCGACAGCCACGATCTTGAGATGCTATGTGTCGACACTGAAACATCGCTTGAAACCAGCGGCGGATCAAGGAAGAGGATCCGCGGGGTCCGGACCCTGCCGAAAATGTTCGACTTGTTAAGAAATTTTAAACTAGTTTCAATTTCAAAGTAGCAACCCCTCATTGCATACTCCTACCTACGACTAAACAAGTCAAAAAAAAATCGCAGCCGGGATTAGGTTGACGATTTTTAGAGTGATTGCATAGCCTTTCTATACGAGAAAGGCAAAAATGTGCCAAAGTCGAAAAAAGTCAATTTTTGGTCAAAATTTTTTTTCGAGATTTCCTCAAATCTCAACGTTTTATGCATTTTAAAGTCATTTGGCATCAAAAATGTGATTTTCCCTTACTTCCCCCTTTGAGAATGTTTCATTTTAGTTTATATGGGAATTTGCTGTGTGGACGCACTCTTCAACCCGTAACTCTGGAACCGGAAATCCAATCAATAAAAAAATCAATGGCAGCCGATGTGAAGGTTTCGTTTAAGACTAAGTTTGTGCAAATCGGTCCAGCCATCTCTGCGAAACAGAGGTGACATTTTTTCCACATACACACATACGCACACACACATACATACACACAGACATTTTCCTTTGGCATCAAAAATGCAAATTCGATTTTGAAATGTTCTTTTACTTTTTTTTCATGTTATTTTATATGGGTATTTGCTGTGTGGACGCACTCTGCAACCCGTAACTCTGGAACCGGAAGTCCAATAAATAAAAAAAATCAATGGCAGCCGATGGGAAGGTTGCACCACTTCATTTGAGACTAAGTTTGTGGAAATCGGTCCAGCCATCTCTGAGAAACAGAGGTGACATTTTTTTCCACATACACACATACGCACACACATACATATACACACAGACATTTTCCGATCTCGACGAACTGAGTCGAATGGCATATAATATTCGGCCCTCTGGGCCGGGATTAGCTTGACGATTTTTAGAGTAATTGCATAACCTTTCTATATGAGAAAGGCAAAAAACATTTTGAAATACATTCTATAACTAAACTATTTATAAATGCTTCAAATTGAATGAATTTTTGAAATATGTTTCTAGTTTTTCTTATAAAATCTTTTATTGTCATTTTCTTTTATTTGCAATTATATTTTAAACGTGTTATGTCCGTGAGCTTGGTGACTACAATTTTTTATGCTTAGAGATTTGTAGCTTGGAGACCTTGAATTCTGGTGGTCCCTAGAATCTAGTAGCAACATGGCGCGTGGTTTATATGCTTCTATTTAATTTCTTTTCATATTTGTTTCTTATAATTCGGCATGTTATGTTTTCTTCTTTTACTATATCTTAAGTTAGATTCATACTAACATTTACTAACACAATCAATTGCATTTTCTCTCATCCAAAACTCACAATCTCTCATCCAAAACGCAAAGCCGCCCCTAACCTGCCCGATAACACAAACCTGGTCACAAAAGCGAACATACAATTTCAATTATCCACACATACTTACGCCCGCATTTGAGGCAACATTTAAACACTCCGGTAATTAAATTAACGTTTTAGCACAAATAACTTTACAACCGCGGCCTCAAGCATTAACCCACCGCTTGCGCGATTATGGATCAGTTACACCCGGAAGTCTCTGCTCTCGATCAGCCTAGACTCGTACATTCAGTTGGACCAATAAAAAATGACGCTCATATTCACTAGACAATACGTTCCTCTACTATACACTAAAGTTAATTATCAGATTCACGGTCCGCGAGCGAACGTTCAAGAATACACGTGAATATGCGAATGGCCACACGATTATAAAATCGAATTTATACACGCAAAGTTAAACACACGCTAGCATTCAAACGCTCGCGCCCTTCGCTATCACACTATTACACAATTAGTAAACACTCACGGCAACCCTGACAGATATGTACCCATGGACTCGAACGCAAAAACTCGCACTTGCCACGCACACACCACCACAGGACTCACAATTATTGTAATTATTGCTTGTGACATACAAAGTCACAAGCAATAATTACAGGTATTCGTCTGGCAACCGGGGGAAGTGCATCTTAAACACAGGACTTATCATTTCAATGATGGCCTTGGATCTGCGTTGTTCAAGACACCATAGCTGCGTCCGTCAGGTCAAGGATGTATGTAACCCGTTAGCCACCACCCTCGGCCCTAGCTGCCCATAAAGGGATAAAAAATTATATTTTATACGTGTTAGAGATTACGTAACGCGAAAATTGCCCAGAATTGACTCCCCCCTCCCCCCATGTAACAAACTGCCACTAATTTCTCTATCCCCCCTCCCGTATTACGTAACAAATTCCTTAAAAAAAATTCTTCAGTAAAAACCTGTTACATAACGATTAGGGCATTGCAAAAAAAAACTTTTTTTTAATTCTCAAAGGCCCCCCCTCCAATATTGTGACAAATGTTAAAGTAAGCTGAGATGCCAAATTTCAGATCATTTGGACAATTTTAGACCCCCGCCCACTTCGCTTGAAATTTTTGAAATTGGTACTATGGGAAAATAAAGACGAAAAATATACTAAATGCTATAATTTTTGAAGTAGCTATCAGAAAATTACAATTTATACCTCTTTTTAAAGGAAATGACCTAAGTCTTTGAAGGGAGATATTCCTCTTTCTAGAAAAATAGGGGAAAGTTGGGTACTGGGCCATTTTGACCCCAAAATCCCCTATTTTTCATAATTTTTCTGCTTTGTGATGCAAATCATACATATTTTGGAGTTTTTCTAATGTGAGCAAATCTCAGAAATCGAACGGAACCTTTTTGACCCTTGTCCGAATACGGGAAGTTGGGGTTATAGGACCTTTTGTCTTTAATATTAAATTTTATAATTTTCTCGTGCATATATCTCTATTATTCTTCAATCAATTTTCATGAAATGTAGCTTGTTGAACGCGAAAAATTCTTATGAATACAACGAAAATGAATTCGTTAGCGGCAAAATTCAGAAACATCAAATTTTTGGACATTAACTTTACAAATCACATTTTTTTCGTTAAATGTCCTAATACCTCAACTTCCCCTATTTTTCCAGGATGGAAACTTTTCTCATGCGATCCTCAAGCGTATTTTTCACTAAAAGTAGTAAATTTAATAATAATTTTGTTGTTAAATGGAGTTAATATGTGCAATTTTATGATAAAAATGTGAAATCGAGACTATATATAAGATAATTTGATGTTTCTGAATTTTACCGATAACGAATCTATTTTTATTGTGTTCCTAAGGATTTTTCACGTTCAACAAGGTATATTTTATGAGAATTGATTGAAGAATAATAGAGATATATGCACGAGAAAATGATAAAATTTAATATTAATGACAAAAGGCCCTATAACCCCAACTTCCCGTATTCGGACAAAGGTCAAAAAGGTTCCGTTCGATTTTTGAGATTTTTTTACATTAGAAAAACTCCAAAATATGTATGATTTGCATCACGGAGCAGAAAAATTATTAAAAATAGGGAATTTTGAGGCCAAAATGACCCAGTACCCCACTTTTCCCTATTCGTCTAGAAACAGGAATGTCTTCCTTCAAATACTAAGGTTATTTACTTTAAAAAGAGGTATAAATTTTATTTTTCTGATTGCTACTTCAAAAGTTATAGCATTTAATATATTTTTTCTCCATATTTTCCCATATTACCACTTTCAAAAATTTCAAGCGAAGTGGGCGGGGGTCTAAAATTGTCCAAATGATGCGAAATTTGGCATCTGAGCTTGCTTTGACATTTGTCACAATATGAGAGGGGCCTTCGAGAATTCAAAAAAAAAAATTTTTTGCAATGCCCTAATCGTTATTAGAGCATTGCAAAAAAATTTGGCTTACTCTCCCTCCCCCATATGTCACAATTTGTCGTACCCCCTCCCCTCCTAAAAGCGTTACGTAATTTATGAAAGGTCTCTTATGTGTTTTATGTATGGTATTTGTGAATAACTTAATAGCAGGGTATTATGAAAAGTTATTTTGATAACTTTTGTAATATTGGTTAGAAAAAAAAATGGAATTCCTAAACTTTCGCAATCCGCCTTATATAAAACCCTTAAGTGCACCAATTGATTTAGGATACCCTTTTAATATAAGTTATCGTAGCTAACGCACAAATAAGAGTAGGTTCGTCAAATTTTAAAAGAAACCAGTTAATTAACCCCTTGAAAAACTACTAAAAATTCAGTGTAGTTCGATGCAATAGAAAAAATATCCTCAAACAATGTTTTAGCACATATAAATTTGCAAACGCGGTCTCAAGCATCAACCCACCGCTCGCGCAAGCATGAATCGGTCACGTCAGGAAGTCTCTACCCTTGATTCTAGCAGACCAAACTCAGTTGGACCAATAGAAAAAAAAAACTAGTCGGCACGTTCCTTGGCGACATGACCGAGAACTCTAGTGAAATGGGAGAACTCACTCTCTTCTAGCATCTGAACCATACTCTAAAAATTAAATATATTCACGGTCCGAGCGCAATCATTCAAGGACACGCGAACATGCGAATGGCACCACGCTTATGCACTCGAAGTTACATACACGCTAGCACATGCGACAAAAACGTCAATACACAAACACTCGTGTCCTTCGCGATCATCCACACACACCTACGTCTACGATCTCGCAAACTGGATAACACTTCAGTGAATAAATTAACGGTTTAGTACTTATAAATTCACGAACGCGTCTCAGAAGAAGTGAACCTCCAATGCCCGTGTTCGCACGATCATGTTTCGGTTACCTCTGGAAGTTCCTATCCTCGGCTCTAGTAGTATAGGTTCAATTCCTTCAGGTGAGCCAAACAAAAAAATGACGCTCTTATCCACTAAACAACATGTTCCATGGCAACAAAACAAAATCGATTTTATACACGCAAAGTCACATACACGTTAACATACAAATGCTTGAGCCCTTCACGATCATCCACGCAACCTATACCCGCGATCTCGCAAACACGATAACATTTATAAATTTTCAAATGCGGTTACAAGCGTGAACCTGCAAACTCCAAACTGCGCGCGCGATCATGAATCGGTCCCTTCCGGAAGACTATCCTCGATACCAGCAGTCGAATTTCAAAGCAGTCTTAGACGTGTGTTGCAATTTTATGTCTTTTCAATAGTTATAATTCTCTATGACGTCTGCCAATAACGTTGTTTTGTCGCTGTGGTCCAGTATACCTTGAGTTGAGGCAATTGAGATTTGGTCGGTGTTAAGTCAGACCGGACTAAGTCGCAAAATCGCAAAAAATGAGATAGCACTAGATAAAGAATTTCTTGATCTATATTCAATTTTTGCTAGATTTAAAATATTTTAAAATGAACAAGAATTGCGGCAAAAAATAATTTATATCGAATTATAACGTAAAGAGTGCTGCGATTCAAACTTTATACTAGATAAAGAATTTCTTGATCTATATTCAATTTTTGCCAGATTTAAAATATTTTAAAATGAACAAGAATTGCGGCAAAAAATAATTTATAACGAATTATAACGTAAAGAGTGCTGCGATTCAAACTTTATACTAGATAAAGAATTTCTTGATCTATATTCAATTTTTGCCAGATTTAAAATATTTTAAAATGAACAAGAATTGCGGCAAAAAATAATTTATAACGAATTATAACGTAAAGAGTGCTGCGATTCAAACTTTATACTCGTTTTTCTCGAAATTAATACAATGTCACTTAGTCTGGTCTGACCTAACACCGACCATATGTGACATTATTGATTTGGGAAGATCTTGCAAAATTAAACACGTTGCATAAAAGGGTGGACTGTTAGCAACATATCACAAATTTTATCAAAGTGTTTGTTGCATTGTCTTTGTTTTTATAGACAAAAATATGTTGCGCGGAAAACCCGCCAACTTGCCACGGCCGACTTGCACACGGATAACCTATTGCTGTTCTGAATCGAATACCGTCGTCGTTATGGAGCACCATCAAAAGAAACCATCAGATTCTTGATTCCGTATCGCTAGTGTTTACGAGACGATCAATCTGGTAGAGGGGAAAGTAATAGTGAAAAGTTGATCCTTTAATAATTTCAACATAAATGTGTAAAATGCTGTAAAGATGCATTCTATGTTGAGAAACTTGGCAGAGTATTTTTTCTGATATTACCCACTTTGAAGTGATGAAAGCTACTTTACTTAGAATTTTTCCAATCTAATTTTGTAGCAGTAAGGCTTTACCTACAATCATGAGCTATATCACAATTGCCGAAAGCATTTTAAGCAACAAATCGATGGAATACGTAGAAAATCGGTCGAACGAACCTAAATTACAGAAATGCACAAAGAAATTCATATTTACCTAAAGTTTCGACTTCCTGAGAACTGAAAGAATGGCACACATCTGCACTTAAAACTGACTTCACGTTCCGTAACAAAAACTCCATTCTATCCCATACTCAATCAATGTCCAATTATACATCTAGCAACCATTACCATCGATTAAGACACCATCCCACTCGGACATGGCCCCGTTCGCTCCCGGCATGGCACAATGGATCGAACCGCAATCTCGCCAAATGATCGGAAAATATCCAATCCTACGAAATACATCCAAAGCACTCACTCTCACAATTCCCTCGAGGCACACAGAAGCTTCCCTGCGATTGAGCGGGGATTGGAAATGGTATCATTAAATTCATCATAACAGCAATTTTCACAGAATGTCGGTGGAAACCGAACCGGGAGCAAGCAAGAGAGCGAGAAAAATCAAAAGTCAAACGTTTAAACAAATAATGTGGACCGATATTTATGCAGGACTATGTTTTCCTTCCCATGTGAACCTAGCTAGCAGTCCCAGCCAAACAACAGCAGATGCTATTCTCGTTTCCCTTTTTCCTGGTCGAGAAATGATATGCATAACCTTCCCCAAAGTGTATCTGTTTGTGGAAGAGGAAGTTGAGCGCTCGTTCAACCCTTCTATAAATGCAAGCTACTCTTTTTTTCCCGGTTGGTTCCTGACTACATCGGGAAATCCACGAAGGTATCAAAAGGGTTCACTTTTTGCTGGTGGCTGCCATACCGTTGGTTTTTACCAATCCTGCAGCTCAGCGCAGCACATCGACCAAGGAGAGCGAAAACCTAAGCAAACAAAGTTAAGAGCATCAACAGACGGCAGAAAGCCCCTTTTCTGTCCAATCTCCAAAACCCTCCAATACCACAG
This sequence comes from Topomyia yanbarensis, assembly GCF_030247195.1. Classification (NCBI taxonomy): domain Eukaryota; kingdom Metazoa; phylum Arthropoda; class Insecta; order Diptera; family Culicidae; genus Topomyia; species Topomyia yanbarensis. The sequence goes on along the minus strand of NC_080671.1, from coordinate 190,237,461 downwards.
GATCTGACTGAATCAACCCTGTACCCCTTGAATGCGGCGCAGATTGCCTTTCTATATCTTGTCCTTTTGGTAGTGTGCCCTACATTTTACCTGTCACCTGAAGCATATGTCTGTCGGATCTTGTCGTTCGTCGGTAATCAACACAGGCGGACGAGGGGTGGAGTCCTCAAGTGAATCGGAACATGTGCCATCGCATATCTCAGGATATTTTTGTTTCATTCTCTGCTCAACCGAACTTCAACTTTCACCCTTCGCTGACCTTATTGTCTGTTTTGTCTGTGTGTGGCAGTAGAATTTCTCTGTGCCGGAAAAAGTTACCGGAGCAAGTTTAAATTTAATCTGTTGTGTTTATCCAACAAAAGTGAAGGCTTGTGTGTGTGCATGTGTGTGTGTGCGATAGGATTGAGTTTTCAATAAAAGCCCCCGGTTTCGAGCAGGGATCTGTCCTTTGTTTTTAGCTAATTGTTTATACTGACCCACTTTCTCCGAACGACGGAAGGTTCGGTGGAGGGAGGGTTTGCTTTGTTTCCAACGAAGATAAAAATACGGGAGAAGTTTTCGGAGATATGATTCCAATCTATAAACGGCTAACGTGGAAGGTTTTATACTGTGGAGAATCGAACGCTTTGCTAGATGCTTATCACGATGTATCGACAACACAGAAATGCGAGGTGGTGAGGTTAACTTAGACAGATGAATAATACCAGACACATAACACTGGTTGGGTCATGGATTGGGCTATAGATTCAGGTATATTACTACTCAGCAGAAATTTTTACGAAAAGCATTCAAAAAAAAATTCAAATATACCGAGATTCTGGTTTCATCAGGCTTTTAGTTTAATCTGAAATCGTCCAATTGTAAATTTAAAACATATAATTTTTCCAGTTAGCCTCTTAGTGTCGAAACGAATCAAGTGCTGGATTTTCTGGTGTATGCACTTTAAATATTTAAATAGTGATTTGATAGGTGGTGTTGGTAGCTTTGTAAGATCGAAACAATCGAGTTTTTACATTTCTTACAAAAGAAATGTATAGGATTCGCTCAAACTTTGAAAACTTTTTCCGAGGCCCGGAGGGCCGAGTCTCATATACCAATCGACTCAGCTCGACAAATTGAGACAATGTCTGTATGTGTGTGTGTGTATGTGTGTATGGATGTATGTACAAAATGTCATGTAAATATCTCAGCAATGGCTGAACCGATCTTAATGAAATTAGTTTCAAATGAAAGGCCTAACGTTGCCATTTGACACTATTATTTTTGATTTTCGATATGTTGTTTACTTTCTGAGATAAGGGCGATCTTGTCAAAACACAGCAGGTTTTTTGCAAATAACTTTAGAGCAATACAATATTGTCCCACAAACTGCACATAAATAGAAAGCTTGTAAAAATACCTTTCTAACAAGCTATAGATTGTCTAAATCCGTGCACGAGCGGCGGAGATATTGAAAATTTTGTATTTTTAGGCCTCGCTTACCAATTTCCATTACCTAAAAATGAGATTGTTTCATACAGAGTATTTTGTGAATTACCTTTATAATAAATTAACTATTTCTCAAAAATCAATATATAAGTTCACTTCAAAGACAAAATAATGTGTTGATAGAGAAACAGTGAGTTCTTGTATTTATTCCTTGGATTAGGCATTGCGTTCAATCATGAGGTAAATGTTGGATGGTATATCAATACACAGATCAACAAGTAATTCACCTAGTAGTGAAATAAAAGATTTCTCATATAATTATACTCGTGGCGTCACCAAAAGCAACTGAATGTTTGAAGCCCAAAACTCTAGCGAAAATTTAGCTCTTTTGCAAGATTTAGGTTATACTGGTTATGGCGCAAAAATTACTACTTACATTATTTCAGTATTAATTCTTCAAAGGGGCTAAAGAGATTTTTGTAAACAAACTTGTTTCGCTCATTATTTCGCTACCGAGTGAAATTCCATGGAAAATACACATTAATTCGCATCTGTACCCTTCGTAGAAACAATTTCAGATGTTTTCTTCGTTGAAATTATAGCAATTTAAGAGAAATCAGCAAAACAAAAGTTTGTTTACAAATCTTATTAGCCCTATTCAAAAGTTAATATGGATTTATGATAAGAATGTAAGAAATCAATATATCATAATAATATACCTATAAAAATAATGTCACTGCATTAACCATCATTTGCCATTCCTCACACGCCCCCCCCCCCCCATCTCTCTCTCTCACTCTCTCTCTGTCTCTCTTCTATCGCATCTATCTAGCTATTTCTGTATCCATTTCTAAGTTGTGTGATAAGATCTACTGCCAATCTGAAATATTTATTAATTGTAATTGAGAAGGTTTTAGAAAACAAAACTATTTTTTGTCTGCTTCTACATCAACTCAACTTTAATTCAATTGTATTCAAAGCCTGTATCTACACTATAATTAAGGAAATTCATGGCGATATCAGAAAAATATTTGGCTTAACTGGGTAATATGAAAGTTTGACGATGAAAATTTTCAAAACAGACGTTCCACGTGCGATATTTAAACTATTCGTATCTCTATTGAATTTTGAATGAAATATATGCTCAAAGACTGAAAGCTGAAGCCAGCAGGATTGGACTTGCCATCAACGTTCCGAAGACAAAATACATGAGAGGAAGAAATTCTAGAGACGACAATGTGAACCTCCCACCCGAGTTCGGATTGACGGTGACGAAATCGAGATGGTCGACGAATTCATGTATTCGAGCTCACTGGTAACCGACGACAATGATAACAGCAGAGAAATTCAGAGACGGATCGCGGCGGGAAATCGTGTCTACTTTGGACTCCGGAGGACGCTCCGGTCGAACAAAATTCGCCGCCGCACGAAGTTGATTATCTACACGACGCTGACTAGATCGGTGGTCCTCTACGGTCACGAGACCTGGATTATGCTCGTGGAGGACCAACGCGCCCTTGGAGCTTTCGAACGAAAGGTGTTGCGTACCATCTATGGTGGCGTGCAGATGGAAGACGGAACGTTGCGCAGGCGAATGAACCATGAGTTGTATCAGCTGCACATTCGTTGTATTGGTACGAACTGTCATGAAAAATAACGGATCAAAGACCAAAAATATCCACAAATTAGATCCAGGAAAAGAAGTCTCCCAAAGGGAAGCAACTACAATGTGTCTTCCAACTTATCGTCGTCCATATCTGGATATACTGAGTAGTTTGAACAATTTCTTTTTCACAGTATTGGTCTGTATAGGACTAATTTATCCATATTTCCTGCACGAGAATTCCGAACGAAACAATATGAAAGCTATAAGGATGAATGGAAAGAGACTGCATTGCAATCAACTACAAATACAGCATACAAAGAAGAAGTGATTATATTGATAAGCAAACTAGATTCAAAAAAGTCTTGTGGACCTGATGAAATTCCTGTAGATGTCTTGAAACATTATAATGTTGTATTCGCCAAAATGTTGGCAGATGTTTTCAACGAAGCGGTAGTAAACGGAGTTTACCCAGATTTTCTGAAGGTTTCAAAGATCATTCCGGTGTATAAATCCGGAGATAAAACGTCAGTTGATAATTACCGACCGGTTGCAATGTTATCTGTATTCAACAAGATACTAGAGAAGCTGCTTGCAAATCGGCTTACAGCGTTTCTCGAACGACATAATATACTGTATAATATGCAATACGGATTTCGATCTGGTTCAAGCACCACCAATGCCCTTAGTGATTTGGTCGATTCACTATACTCTGCATTCGAGCGAAAGAAAATTGTAGGAGCAGTATTCCTGGACCTGAAAAAAGCGTTCGACACATTGGATCACGAGCTCTTATTACGGAAGTTGGCGGCTTATGGGATTCGCGGGACTGCTAATGATATTCTACGAAGCTACCTAACAAATCGCTCACAATATGTTGCTGCCAACGGTGCTGTGAGTTCTTCGCGAGCTATGACAGTAGGTGTCCCACAGGGAAGCAATCTAGGGCCATTGCTGTTTTTAGTATACATAAATGACCTTCCTAAAATAGGTCTTAAGGGAGTGCTACGCTTATTTGCTGACGATACGGCCGCGTTCTATGAGGGGGACACAGAAGAGGAGGTAGCCGCGCTCGCGGAACAAGACTTCGAGAAGTTCCGCAAATACTTCGGTGCAAACTTATTATCACTTAATGTGTCAAAAACCAGATTTATGCTCTTCCATTCTAAGCATAAAAAGATAATTCAACCTGCTGGTCTCACTGTGAATGGAGAAGTAATACCCTGTGTTGATAGATTCAAGTACCTCGGTCTGATAATGGATCCCACACTGTCCTGGAATTATCATTTAGACTCACTTGAAGGCAAGCTCTCGAGTATCTGCGGTTTAATAAGAAAAGTTGGCGAATTTCTTCCAACTAAAGCATTAGAGAAGCTGTATTTTTCTTTTTTCCACGCCCGTCTGCAATATCTCGTCTTAATTTGGGGCTCTGCCAGCAAGCAACGTCTCAAAAGAATACAACTTCTGCAAAATCGGTCGCTAAAGACGACTTACAAGCTACCTCGAATGCATTCATCTGTTTTGCTATTTTCAGATAGTCGTGTCTCTGTTCTACCAGTTATTGGATTGTACCACCAGCAGATTATAACATATACTCATGCCATCAAGAGCGGACGTAATATTATATCCAATGTGAACTTCCACGTAATCAACCATAGTCATCACACGAGACAAGCTCAACATATACCTGTTCTGAAACCAAGGACTGACTACGGGAAGAGGAATCTAGCATACCTTGGACCCTTTCTTTACAACCGGATACCAGAAGATAAAAAGCGTATTTCGAACACGCCACTATTTAAATCTAAGCTTAACTTACATCAGAAATCAAATGTTCATAGATATTTATTGTAAATTTTACGTGTAGTAGCCACCCCTCGCAAGCGTAAATGTACATCGCTCATCCCCTTCAAAGAGTCAGAGGCTCACTGGGGATGCTGAACATGTCTCGGTGTCGTTTGTCGTGGTTGTGGCCAGAGTGCTTGCTCTGGTACACAATGTACCCAACCTCCAGGGGTATAACTGGAATGTATGTGTGACACCAATGTACGTAATCTATTTCAATAAAAAAAATGCGTCAAAATAGAAGAATTTTCAACTTTTCACAGATAAAAAAAAACTGAATGCACGGCTTTTATGCTATCGACATAGCCGACATTTCACACTATTTACTTCAATGCAAATAAAAACTTTGAAATATCTACCTGTCTCATTCACGAATCGCATTCTCCCTGTCGTTCTCTATTCAAGGGGCTTGAAAGCACATGTGACCTTGTCTCACTTTACTATTTTCATTTGCGCATAATACTGGACCAGTAAATTCTATTCTGTACATAAATCTTTTTTTCAGGAATAGGGTAAGGTGGGGCAAATCCGACCGTTGGGTAAACCCGACCCCCCTCTGTTACCAAAAATCAGGAGCACTACGCGAACTAATATCAATGTTGTCGTGTAGAGCATCGAAAATAATCATAATGGTGGCATGACAGCATTTTATTAGTCTACATTGAGATGCTCAAACGACAAAAAGTGTGTTTTTACAACTTTTGATTTGACTTTTGTGCATCATTGACTACAGGATATTTCTGATTGTTGAAGTGATTGCATAATAAATGTAAGTGGATTTAAATTCTTTGCTTTAAGTCCTACAAAGTGCATAGATGAATTTAAGTCAACCTTTTTCATATATTTTTTAATTGCATCGTAATGAAACATGACGCGGTGGGGCAAATCCGACCTCTAAATATTGGGGTAAATCCGACCGCTTTTTTTCTAAGAAAATTTTTATTTAACAAATTGAAATATATTTTTATTGTTATTATTTATTATTTTTATGAAAAATGGTTCATAATTACAAACGAAAGACACAAAAAAGTGATGATTATAGTACTCGTCGAGCAATTGCTCCGATGCAAATGGGAATATCATTACGTGCTACTGCTCGTGATTTTAGCATTCCAAGATTGATATTGAGCTCCATTTTCTTCATGTTGCAATTCAATAAAACAACATTCATTGATTTATCATTGAAAAACCATAAAATTGAGTAATATCTGCACTAAATCAACCAAAAACATAGGGGGTCGGGTTTACTCCACCATTTTTTGAAAACAGCAAAAATGAACATTTTTGTAAAACGCTTGTATCTCAAGATATTCCAAAGATCCAAATAAAATATTATATACAGAAAGTTGCCCAGGAGTCTAACCTTTAATTTGGTATATTAAACGACTTGATCCGATGTAAAATGAGCATTTTACAGCCAAAACCATTTACTAGGTCGGATTTACCCCACCTTACCCTATGTGACCAAAAAGTAAACTTCGAATTCCAAAGCAAATTGAACGTTCCAGGTTCCTGATAACTAATTAAGGTCCAACAATACAGTAGAAACACCAGATAATCTTAAAACGACGCCGTCAAGTAAAGCAAAATGAATAAAACCAAAAAAAGATGGAAGCCCTAGAAAGTCCATTGCATATTTATTAGCCTTTTCTCAGAAAATGGGATTTTCAAAAACATTTCAAAACTTTCTCGCGCTATGGTTCTCAAATTCGTACAATCCGGTTTATTCATTTTCTTTATTCAAAAATGTTTTTGGCTTCAAATATATGACCATTTCATTTTAATTAATTATTTCATTCCGCATCTTTTTATTAGTTTTGTTCATCTGCGTTCATTTTACTTATTTTATTCGTTTCATTCTTTGGATTCACTCTGATCAGTTTACTCTTTTTGTGTATTTTACTAATATCATTCATTTAACTTATTTTAATCATTGCTTTCATTGTATGCATTCTATTCATTTTTTTCCAGTTTATTCATTTTGTTCAGTTTCTTCATTTTAATAATCTGACTACTTTTTCAGTTTTAATCATTTCATCCAAATAATTCATTTGATTCAATTTATTTCTTTATATTAATTTATAACCTTTTACCATTGTTCAATTTTTCATTTTAATCAATGCATTTAATTCTGCCCATTTTCTTCTTTTTATTCATTTTATCACTTCAGCTCATTTTGTTTATTTGATTCGTTTGTTTTATTTATGCATTTCATTTATTTTTTACTTTATTCATTTTGTTCATCCATTCTTTTTATTCATTTGATCCATTTCATTAATTTGATTCATTTGATTCACTGGATGAATTAAATCAATTTGATTCATTTGATCAATTTGATTTATTTGATTCCTGTGATTCATGTGATTCATTTGATTCATTTGTGTCATTTGATTAATTTGATTCATTTGAATGATTTGATTCATTTGATTCATTTGATTCATTTTATTCATTTGATTTATTTGATTTATTTGATTCATTTGATTCATTTGATTCATTTGATTCATTTGATTCATTTGATTCATTTTATTCATATCTTTAATTTTATGCATTTCATGTTCAGTCATTCGTTTTATTTCATTCAATTTGTTAGTATGAGTCAATTTATTCTATTAATCTTATAACTGTTTCTAAATATCTTAATTTTTATTTAATAACCTAATCTAATTTGATTCGTGTATATTATAATTTTGATTTACATTAATTTTTCTACTCATTTTATGAATTTAAAAACCTATTATTTAATTTTTTGCTTTACTTTTCTATTTCGGTCGTTTTGTTGATTTCTATAATTTATTCAGTTTATTCGAGATTTTATTCGTGCAAGACTAGAAACTGTTTTCATCCCACCTCTAGTTGGGTGCTTACTTCTCGTGAGTTCTTCAAACTAATCCAATAGAGAAATGTGTAAGAAATGTCTCAACTCACTGCAATGTGGATTAAATCGGTTTTTTAATTTTATTTCAATTCGTTCATTTGACACTGCTCGATGCGCAAACTTAAAGGAGCAGTGGGTCTTATTTATATTTACCAAAAATAAACATTTATTTTGTTCATTTATCGTCGGCTTCTGTCCGCACAGAGTGCCAATCACCGACGCCAGAGAGGTGATTCCACCATCTGGACCATAGATATCGGCCCAACAACACATGGATTGGGACCAACGACTTTACTTACCTTCCTAAGGAAGACGTGACCGCAGATTTTTCTCCTCGGAAAATTCCAACTACCTCGGCTGGGATTAAACTCCGACTCCCTGGAGTGAGTGGCAGTCACGCTTGCCACTAAACCACCGGTATTGTCAAAAATAACATTTTAGATTTTTTCCTAAGCGGTGGGGCATTTTCGACGTCGCATGACAACGAAATATTATATCGAATAACACGTGTTCGGAATACTAATGTTCTTTCTTCATGTGCTGTTTTGACCTTTCTCATCTTTCATTTCAATTATTTTTTGTCATTCTGCTCTTAATTGCCACAATATCTAATCTAATAATGCAATCTTTCTCTAATATATTGTAGTATACTAGTCGTACATCTATCTAACCTTTGCTGAATATATGTCTAATTACTGTGTTGTTTCTTCTTCTGCTGTTTCTTTCTCGGCGACACTTGGGAACATGGGATTATTTAAACGACCACATGGTTAGACAAAATTACAAACGTGTTAGCATACACAACATACAAACGTCCACGCGATAAAAATAACGCACGCAATAACATACGAACGCTCGAGCTTTTCGCGGTAATACAAATCCGGTCGTAAACGCGATCAATCACGCATACCTACACCCATGACCTCGCCATCATAAAATCCCCACGCTGATTAAGTCAACGTGTTAGCGCTTACGCATTTATGTAAGCGGTCTCAAGTCATACAACGCCCGCTCTCACGAAACCTTGAATCGTACTCGAACGAGAGCTCCATTTCTAAAATACGGCACTTATGTACACTAACAAGTTTCTCGGCGCCATAAGTGAAAACTCCTGTGAAAACGGGGAGCTCACCTTTTCAGAATGTCGTGACTATGCAAACAACTACACGGTTATATAAACGAAATCACGCGAAGTTATTCACGCACTAGCATCCGCGGCATACGAACATCCACGCGATGAAACACGTTAACCTAAACTCGCTTGCGCCCTTAGGGATAATACAAATCTGGTCACGCATGCGATTATGCAATCTCGACCATCCGCGCATACCTAGGCTTCTGATCTCGCATACATCAATCGCTCCGGTAATCAAATCAATATGTACGCACTTACGAAGTCATCAACTCGGTCTCTAGCGCGATTATATCAACGTACGTTCCCACGTGATCATGCTTCATTCACGTTCGGAAGCCTGCAGTTTCGCCTAAAAACATTAGAAGTCTTAGGGTGCCGTGACTGGGTACTCTAGTAATATGAGGAACCTCACTTTCTTCTAGATCTGAATCATACACTTAAAATTGTGGATCGCGTGAACATTCAAAAATTCACGCGAATTTGCAGGAACGCGGTTACAAAAAACGATTTTTTTTACACGCTACACACACGCCCACGCCATCAGACTCGTTGACATACAAACGCTCGAGCTCTTCGCGATAATTCAAAATTGATCACAAACGCGAACATGTAATTGCGATCATCCACACAAACTATTCTAAAAACATCGCTCATGTACACTAGACAATAAGTTTAAGGGCGACTTTCCCGGGAACGATGATAGTGATATGAATGAACTTACTGTCTTCCAGTATCTGAAGCGTTCACCCAAATTAAGCATCACACGCGCGAATAGGCAAATGGGTACACGTTTATAAAGTCGAATTTAAACATGCGAAGTTACATACACGCTAGCACACACGACAAACATGTTAACATTCAAACTCTTGAGCTCTTCGCGATCTTCTACGCACACCTACGCCCGCGATCTCGTAAACGTGACAACGCCCCGGCGATTAAGTGAACGTTTTAGCACTTAAAAATTTATAAACGTGCTCTCAAGCGTTGACCTAGAAATGCCCTTGTTCACGCAATAATGAATAGGTCGCATTTGGCAGTTCCTATCTATCCTTGAAGCCTAGGTCCATGCCTTCAGTTGGGCCAATCATAAAAAATGACGCTCATATCCACTAGTCAACACGTTCCATGGCACGACCGGAAACTCTAGTGATGTGGTAAAACTCACAATGTTCTACCATCTGAACCGTAAACTGAAAATTAAGTATCAGATTCACGTTCCTAGTGGTAATTCGACTCACGCGAATAAATTGGTACAAGATTGTAAAATGGAGTTTATACAAGCGAAATTATACGCTAGCACACGCGACATTCAAACGTCCATGCGATTGAACATGTTCACATAAAAACGCTCGAGCCCTTGGCAATGATACACAAAGACGAGCATGCATTCGCGATAATCCACGCACATCCATGCCCAAGTTTTCGCAAACATGAAAACGACCCGATTATTTAGTGAACACTAAAGCTAGGGTTACCAACCGCCCTTAATTTTGAGGTTTTTGTGAAGCGTCTTTATTTTACGTCAAATATCCTTAATTTTAGTCTTAACCAAATACAAATTACAACACATTTGTATTTATCTAAACTATGTCATATACAAGGTCATTCAACATAAGGTTTTTTAACAGGGCATTTTCTCCTGGTCAACGGGTGCTAACAGCAAACTGTCATACTACTGTAGTTCAGTATTATTTGCTATTTCATAATGCAACGATTTACGCCGGCTCACCGTCTTCTATTTATTCAACTACATAGCGAAAATCAGCACTCTGCTAGGAATGTATATCGTGCATTCCGACTATAATATGGTCGACATAATCGGCCAACTAAGTCCACTACTCGCCATTCAATCAAAAAATAAGCGACACAGTTCTCGTAATTGTATGATATGCGAAAAAATCAACCACATCTAGCACGCAGCGAAGAACTCATAGCGGTGATGGCCGAGAGTGTACCCGATGATCGCGGAAAATCGATTCGACGCAGCTTGGCTTGTCGTATGCAACAACTTGGCGTAGTTTTAGGAAGGATCTTGGTTATCGTGCCATGTTAACAGACTGGTTACTGACCGAACTAAAAGCCCGTAGCATGGACAACATTCGGTTCCAACAGGACGGTGCCACGTGCCATACCTGTAATGTAACAATGAAATTATTGCGTGAGAAATTCGGTGAACGTTTCATGCCTCGGTGTGGACCTATCAATCGGCCCCCTAGATCGTGCTATATCGCACTTCTAGACTTTTTTCAATGGGACTGACTATGTGAAGTCTTAAGTCTATGTGGATAAGCCCACAACGATTGAAGCATTGGAAGCCAACTTCAATCAAGTAATTAGCCAGATACCACCTGAAATGCTCGAATCAGTCATATGAAATTGGATCACTCGAATGGACCACATCAAGCGCTGCAATGGTCAACATTTAAAAGAATTTGTTTTCAAACAATAAATGGCAAATAATGTTATTTCGGAGGTGGGCGTAGCGTAGTTGGTAAATCGATTACCTTGTACGCAGCGCGCCTGGGTTCGATTCCCGACCCCGCACATAGGGTTGGAAATTTTTCATAAGAGATTTTCTAACCCGAAGAGGCGAATGACCTTAAGGTTAAAACTTCTATAATCGAAATAAAAAAACGTTATTTCGAATAACAATAACGATTTTGTGATCTTATTAATTTTTTTAGTATTTTTACCTGGTTTTTAAATAAATAAAAACAAAATTTTGTAATGAAATAGTCAAAAAACATGATAAAGTAACCTTACCCTATTCATAGGGTTCTAAAATGCAACGCACCAAACCTTCTTAGCTTTATTGTGCATAGTTTAGAGAGTTAAAAAAGTGCCTGTTCGTGAATTTTCGTTTGCACCTTTCTTTCTTATACGTAGTTGAAGTTGGTGTAAAAAAATGTAAAAATCTTCAATAACTTTGAAACAAATGATTATTTTTACATACAGTCTTCGACAATATTATGTACTTTTGATATCTACACATTTGTGTTATACATAGTTTGCACGAAAAGTCACAATGAAAAAAGTTATATTAAAAACTAGATTTAAGGGGGTTCTAATAGAAAACGTTTTTTATATCGATAACCTTTACTCTTACAAGCTCAAGTTCTTCAACAAAATTCTTCACTATGAGCATTCCTAAAACTTTGTCGAAGACACCAACTTTCTATCTCGTCAGCATAAAAAGTTATTTTTTTTTAGTTCGATCATAGTAAGCCATGCCTAATTTCAATTGATATCAGATTGTGGGGAATATTCATACGAACAATTCCTCCAAAGACACCTTGTGAATATATTTGATGGTTTGGCCACTAGTGAATTAAGTTCACATTTTTGGCGTTTCCGACCACTGTGCTACGCCCGCACATTTAAACTCTGCACTCAAAATAACAATCAGAACCACGACCCGCTGCAATTGGGCTTAAGCCGTATTTTAGCGGGTGACATTTTCCATCTCGTCTGCAATTGCAATGAGTGATTCTGAACCCAACTCTACAACTCCATTAGGACAACTCAAAAAATCTGTATCTAATTCCTTAGGCAATTCTTCAACTTGATGTATTTTAGTCCTATATTTCGTCGAACAACCCGATATTCAGCACGAGCCTTCGTTTTGAAGAATGTATCAAAATCGGAAAACATCAATATATTTATGAAAAACTGCCTCTGAAAAAAAATATTTTTCCGATGTGTTTACAAATAGTTACTTCCGCTTCCAAAAAAACTCATAAAACGGCTTATTTTTGTCTCCTAATGCTGGTCACTTCTTTAAAGCGCTGTATGATGGTGTCGTTTATGTAGCGTTCACGGATAGTGTAGCAGGTGTTAGTGGTTGACTAACATTTGGCACTGGAGTTTGTGTACTTGTTTTTGTTGTGGAAGATGTTCTTATGTTGAGTACTATGCGTGGTGATGTGGGAAACTGATTGGCATAAGTACCAAGCGTGATCTGAGAAAATGTAGTTACAGGATACAGGGTAACGAAGGAAGGAATTGGACATTTTAATCACAATATTATCACTCAAACACCATTGGGAATACCTAGAAAAAGATTCTTCATTTATTCTTTTTGACGGAGAGAACGTGACATAACTTTGGCAATGGAGGCCTTGAGTAGGTATGACAAACGTTCCTCGACTGCTTTATCTTCAGCGTACACGGGAATTTTGAAGTTAACATTGTCCTACTTTAACTCCTTCATGCCTATGTTGTTTGTGGGCAACAACGTTTTTAAACAGCTATAACTTTCGATTGAGGCATTGCGAGCTTTTCGTGGCAGTTGTCTTCGCTGAATAGAACCAGACTGAGTAATCTTACACAATGTGCAGAGCACAAAGGGAAACTTAAAACGAAAAAGTGAAAGATCTGTTCTCCAAAAGATGGACTATTTTGCACAACTGCTATTAAATTTCATTCAGATTTGACGTCTGGTTCCGGAGATACAGATTGATTACTGCTGCCACCTTGGAAATTCCCATATAAAACGGTACAATCATGATACACCAAAGATTTAAAATCTTGGTTTAGATCACTGATGGACAATTAAAGCTTCTTTGAGTAAATTGTCCACCATCGACAATTCCAGAAGGTCCTGGATCTAGACATATTCCAGAATTAAAGTGACATCGGTTCTTCGGAGACGGTTAAACCTATTTTCGCAAAATAAGTCTCAAAATGTAACATCTTTGAAATTGAACTTCGTATGGATCAGATCTATGGTTTCAGAAATACGGGCTGAATTGTCGTTCTCTTAAATGAAAGATGTTGCATCCTCGTCCCGATCTAACGTTCAGTTCCGGAGTTACGCGCACTCCGTCACATAGAAAATTCCGATTCAACCCGATACCTCAATGAATGCAAATGGTAAAAAAAATGTTAAAATCAGTGGCAACAAACTTGCATTTGTAGTTCTAGGCCACACTGGCGGTCAACTAGAGACTGTTTTGGCAGTCACGGGAAAACGGCGATCTTTCAAAATTAACAAACTCACAAGAGTTTCTCGGAGATGGTCAACTTTTACAAACATAGTCCCAAATGAAAGTTATATTATTCCTATAGATTGCCATAAAATTTTGAATGTATTAGTTCTATGGTTTCGAAAATACAGGCTGAAAGGCCGATCCCATGAACTCCCATATAAGTCGAAACTAATTTCTTTTTTGAAAAGGAAGGATCACATGAATTTTTGCGATCAATTTCGTATTTCTGATCTCAAATGGCTGTAAAATACATAAACATCGAGATTTGGTGTTTTACCGAAAAACGTTTTTTGAATGGGATTGATTTGTTGGGCTGATTTCGCACCTCTTTCGTCTTTCTTATATAAAGAAACCGACTATTCAACCAACGCCCTGAGGGCATAAACTTTTTAATAATGTATAGTTCAAGTACTAGGGATTTTACTATGTAGAAAAAATTTCATTTCTGTTCGAAAATAAAGGTCATGGTATTACCATGAAAATACAGAAATGTCAAAATAAGTCCCAGCTTTTACAATTATTTGTAATGTTCACAGGTAATAATGTTACCAATTTTTTGCGCTTAAATAATAGTGCTTACTTTAAAAAAAGGCAAAAAAATACTGATTAATTTTAATATTCTATCTCACTGCGGGTGAACTGGATTTAGTTCACGTTACACTAAAGCCTTGAACCTTCCCTGAATTAAGATTTAAAACACAACAAAACTATTTTATCGGACATCTAAAGTAATTATTTTGATGTCGAACTCGCGTTGCTACAACTTCAAGTGTATCCTATTTCTGTGTTATTTCAAATTACAAATTTATCACACCTTTCCAATGAATGTTGTAATTGGTTGGTTTCGATATGTCACTGGAAGCAACAACTTACCTAATATCACAGTAAAAACTAGAAAATAATTCACCATGAAACTGAAACTGCAATGCACACATAATCAATATCATTACCTCCCTACCAACTAAACTCGTTTCGGCGCCCACTACGTTCGCCCCTCCCCCACTCCTTCGTCCGGTGACCATTCTCTGATTTGACGCTACGGACCACGTACCGCTACACAGATCCCATAAACGATACATCAGTTTCGTTCCAATTTTACGATTGATTGGCACCACCCGCTCCGCTCAACTGGCACATTTTTCCGAAAGAAACCAATTTTTCATCTGAAGCTTTTTGTGGCCTTCGTCGTTTCATCCTTGGGCGCCGATACCCGTCGCAACATGCACTGGCATAGCTGGTCCGTTCCGCCCATACAATGAACGCCAATAGGCTGACTGGGTTGCTTGTGCTATTATCCGCCCCTATAGCGATAACGACGGGTTGGAGTTGTTTTCCGACACAGGTCGACCACGACTGTGATACTCAAGAAAAACGGGTTTTTATTTTTCAAGGATTACCGCAAAACCCACCGTGCAACCAGCCGCAGCGATTTTCTAAAACCGGCTGCGGCTGCATCAAAAAGCATCTTCGTTGTCTTGCTTGCATGCCCCCAACCGTGCACACTGGATGCTGTGCAATGCCGTAACCAGATGGTTCCGGCCCAGTTGGATGATGTGGCCGTTTTGGCTGGGCATTGTGCCAAAAATGTTTCTTTCCCGAAATCACCGCATTTTCTCGAGATGCTTCCTTTGTTCCTTGATCATTCCAGCCCGCGCCGTCTAACTCTTTCGCAAGAAGGCGAAAGTGAACAGCTTGCCGTGCCGTTGTCGGGGTGGAAGACCTCAAAAATGTTAGGGAAAGGGTGGGGTTTTAACTTTGACGCAAGGTGGGAAATGGACGCTCTGCTGGTTCGGGAACTTCTTTTGTGTTTTACCTAAAGGGGGTGAAATATTGTCATAAGTTCAAAGCAAAGACAGACTCCTGAGATGTCTGGGGCAGGTGAAACGATAAAAGTCAAACCGATAATATGCATGCAGCTAGCTATGTGTGAGTGTAATTATGCTGGTGGATGTAGGTTCCGTGCATGAAATAAATTATTCGTTATATGGTGGAAGACGTTTCCAGTGATGACTGCAGGTGAGGTGCCGATGATGGCCCCTGCTGTTCGAAAGGATTTGCGCCTGGCAGGAAGCGCTTTCCTGGTAATAAAAGGGCTTTTGACAATCTCCCCTATGCTACCCGCCCAACGTTCCTTTCAATCTACCCCCTGTGGGTTGTGTTCTGAAAACAGGTTTGCTTTTTGCTTCCGCTGTGCCTTATTTGCGGTGTATGAGATTACTGCTATCCTTGTGGAATCGTGTTATTGTCAAGGTGGAACACCGGAAGACACTGATTTGAATTTATTTCGATGGTTATTGTCGTGTGGTGTGGTTTGTTGATGCTAATTAGCGCCAGTTTGGCATTTGGTGCGCTACAACCACTTGGACAGTTTGGTAGCAGTCCTGAAGCTGGGGTGGGGAACGTAAGATTGGGGTTTGACTGTAGGTAGAATTTAATTTCGTAGCCGTCTCAGGAACATTAATTGCTCTCGAGATTTTTGTCATGGAATCATTGATTTTTCTCGATAATATTTTTCTGTTGTCGTTGTTGTGTATTGTGAAATTATTTGATACGTTTTGTTGGAAACCTCCCAAGGACGATTTTTATTAACGGTGAATTACGGTTTTTTGCAATATAATGGAAAACTGATGAAACCTATAAATGTATACTGTCTTCGATTATGATTTTCATGCAATAAGACTATTGTAAACATTCTAGAAGTATTGTACATCGGATGATAAAGATTGATCCCCAACAGTCTCGAGGAAAAATAAGTTTTGAACCATACCTACCTTGATGCCATGTTAGCTACAGCGTCATCTCGCCAATGCCGGGCTTATCGTAGAGCTCCATCTTTGTCGATCTTGGGCGGCTTCTTTCCAGTTCTCCCGCACGTCCATTTTTCCTTAGAACTGTTGGCGTCATGAAACACGGAAAACTTGGTTTAATAAAGATAGGTGCTTCTTTCGCAGTGCTAAAAGCTGCTGAATTTGAAAATTTTATCAGTTTTCAATAATACTGCCAGCCTACGAAAATATTCCAAAATTTCATTTTTACTATTAACAGAAATTATCCCTGGCAGCACTGCTTCAGCGAAAACCAATCAAATTAATTGTAATAACTTGTGTTCTACTAATAATATTTATAATTGTAAGTGCTCAAATCAAAGATATTAGTACCAGTTAACAGCTTTATTTGTCGTTGTAAACATATGTTGTGTAAACCAAAAGTTATAGTCACTTAGAAACGTGTTTGTTTATCAACAACGTGGGCATTAGGGGTTAAAGATGCCATGCCATTGGAATTCCGAGCAGGAATCAATCCTCGATAAACATGTGAAAATGGTATAAACGCAAATGAGACTCTCTGTGTTTACTTTCTCTTTCGCTTATTATGGCGTCAGCACAAAACCTTCCAACATTGTTTCAATAAATATCGAGAGACGCTGATGTTATCGAGCACATTATGCTAAGAGTTAAGGAGCAAACGTAAAAGCGTCCGAGTATTGGCGGACGAGAAAGCAAAACAAAGAGAGACTCTCATTTTGACTTATGCCTTTTTCACGTGTTTGGCTAGAATTGTTGAAGGGGATAATGGAAGAAGAGCAATATTGTGTCAAAGTCCACTGGAACTCAGAGCAAAATATTCATCAGAATTTTACACCGGATTTTATTGAAAAATAGGAACAGGATTCTATCAGCATCTTGAATAAATCATATCTTTCATCAGATAGATATAAATCTTGAGAAGGATTCCACCAGACCTCTGAGGACCTTTTCTCTAGAGTCCTGCATGAAAATTCAGAGAAAAAATGGTAGAAATACGGATAAGAATTCAATCGAAATTCTGAAGTAGATTCCATTGGAATGTAAAAAAAAACTTCGATCAGAATACTGGAATGTGTGCAAGCAGAATGCTGAGAAGCGTGACATCATTATCCCAAGAGAGTGCCAGAAACCGATCGAACAAAGCAGGTATAATGACACTTTGTGTGTCAAAAAGGCCTGTACTGCCCATGATCGCATATTTGTCCCGTTTTCTATGGGATTTCCTATTTTAATGGGACTGATATGCGATCATGGGCAGTGTAGTAATTGATATGTGTTTAAAATTAATTAGTTGCATATTTGGAAACACTGTCGTTAAAAACTAGTGTTTTTCTAGATTCTTTGTACTAATTATTCAAATATCATCTTGCTGATTGATTCTAGTGCAAACAGTAACGGGTGTTTAATAAAAAATGAGAAGTTTTCAGTCATGTAGTTAAAAAACAAAAAAAAATCGAATTCAGTATTTTTTATTAAAAACAAAGTTTATTCTTCAAAAAAACGTCAATGAATATTGGAGAAGGGGCCCTGGACAGCCGTACGACGCAACTTAGTCGCGATGCTCTCACAACAGCGCTGGACGGCACTGACATCCATCTTCCGGATACAATTCCGGATCCTGGTGGTCAACTGCTTCGTATCCTTGGCCCGCCAATTATTTTAGTGCACTGAGGGAGCCGAACAAATCTTCAATGGGACAGCACTGGAGCAAGTTAGTCGAGTTTCGTTTTTTCGGCACGTACGGTATCTATTTCTGCTTAAGATACTCCAGCGTCTTCTTGGCATAATGGGAAGACGCCTTGTCCGGCATGAAGAAGTACTTCCCGTCCGCATGATGCTCCTTTAAGAACGGTAGAAGAATTTTCTCAAGACACTCCTTCTGTGTACTCGGGGACCGAGTCTTCTTCCGACAGATAATGTCCTCCATCTTGAGGGCTCGGTGAATCAATGTATGGGAGCAGTGATACATTCGGCCGGCGTCACGCACACTCGCTCCGTCCTTGTTATCGAACAGCCTTTTCATCGCTTCCTTCTTCTTTTTTTATTTCGATTATAGAGATTTTAATCTAAGGTCATTCGTCTCTTCGGGTTAGAAAAATTTCTAACCTTATGTGCGGGGTCGGGACTGAAACCCAGGTGCGCTTCATGCAATGCAATCGATTTACCAACTACGTTACGCCCACCCCCTTCCTTCTTCTTCTTCGTCGTCATTATCTTCGCCGGACGGCCGCTGCCGGCCTACTGCTCCATGCTCAGGGATGTCAGGATCCGGTAAACTGTACTCACGGGCACGTTTTCGTCTCGCAAGTAATCTACCGTAAACTTTTTTCCACGATGACCATGCGTTTAGCAAAACCGTACAACACGCTCGAGGAGTGCTTGCTGTTTTGACGCCATCTTCGATTGAACTGACAGCACCCGAGCGAAAAGAATCATGCCACCCATTTCTAGGCAGTCCAGAGAGCAATTCTCTTGGAGAGAAAAAATTTTACGCTCTTTACTTTAATTACAGAAAGGTATTGAAATCATTCTCAATTTTTATTGAACACCCGGTGATCATTCACTTTGGGTTTCTTTGTATTTCACCGAATATTCCAAAAGTGGAGCAATAAGGACGATGACGGCGGCATTTCTGTTTCAGATACCTACATTACCAGGACCTTGAGAGTCGAACTATACCCGGAGTCTCAGGTCCCGAGATATTTTAATTTCAAAACCTCAGCAACAGTTTACCCCATTAATTGAAGCTGTAGCTGCACTGGAGATTTCGATACACAGCCCAAGCAGACAAATAGCCCATCATCTCATATCCCAGCAAACCATCAATCGTATAACAATGTAGAAAAAGACTCGTAAAGATGTCTACAACGAGTCAAAATCGTTATAATAGTCTGCTGAAATTGATTTGTAATCCCGTTTACTAAAAACCCTTATTCGAATACGACCTTTCATTCAAAATCGCATTGATATTCTAGTTAAATCAACTTTTATTCATTTACCAGCATTCGCTCCTGGTGTGCGTTTAATCTGAGCTTAAATCGCAGTATCGAGAATCAAGTCAGTTAAGAACACGTACTCTTCCTTCGGAGAAAGCTTATGTGTGAAAGTCAAATTTCTGAGACCAGGGGCTGCTTGTTTCAGTTTTGCACCAGTACTTCCTGGATTTGTCTTGGAGGACCTTAATGAGACACCTTCTGCCCTTTATAAAGAAGTTGAGAAGACAAAATGTCTAATGTCTATTGTCTATTGCTGGTATGCAGAAGTTGTTCTGTCCTGCGGGTCATCAGAGCTTCACTCGTCAGTAGACAAGTTGTTATAGATATTCGTAGTCGCCGGTGGCGTGACTCGGCTTAGCGTTTCTGTAAAAGATCGCTTAGAACGGCCCTGAAGGGAACGCATAAGTTTCTCCTCGCACTGTTTGTACGAGAGACATGTCGAGAAATCATGTGGACTTCCCCCACAATAGAGACATTCTTCAACATCCATTCCATATGATTCCCACCGCATTCCCAACAACGAACGTTATTGCTACAGTGACTTTGTGTCACAAAAAAGCGTACAGGTAGACGAATCTTGTCAAAGAGAAGATAGGTAGAGCAGTCCAATATTTTCTCTGGCAGAAGCATGAGCAAACTGCCTTTAAAACTGCCAACCCATATTTCAGCAGATACGCGAAATTCAAGCTCGAATCAGAAATGACTCCATCTATTTCGACCTGATTGGCTGGTACATATACTCCGTTCTCCTACGGAGGAGGCCCGTAGCCAGCAATATCATTTGCCTGCTTCGAACTATTTATACCCCCGCCCTCTCGAAACTTATCAGAGCGAATTTTCGATATTTCTAACAAGACCGAATATCGATCCGTCAGAACTCGAGCAATCTTCAAAAGTATTGTCTTTGGTCCGGAAAAAGATCACGAATGGCCCGGTTTAGGAGCATGCGTATAGTTTCATCGATTTTATTTTGACATCCATTTCACCTTGAAGCGAATAATTGTCAGGGGAATTCATTATTGCGCGGGCCAAGAGTCAAGAATGGGGAATGTAATACAATTGCCATATTTAACTCGACAGCATTCAATCAGCTGATGCAAGTTGTGATCGAAGGCTGCTGTTCCTGGTTTTGATATGGCTCATTTGCCTTCCATCATGAGGGAGAATGTTATCCTAAAGAAATTTGTTGAATAGTTTCGACAAGCCCCTTTTCAGTCAGATTCGTGTAATGTATTTAGTACAAAAGCTTCAGAGACGCTAGCGAACGCTCCTGCGAGCATCAGCGGCTGCTCATTTGGAAAACCATTCACGCGAGTGCTGGCGGTTTAAACTCCGACCAGCTGAAGGCAAAAGATTCATCACATTTCCTTTCGATCATGTCTATATGAGCCTGCCTGGTCCTAGTTTTTCGTTCTAAATTTATAACTGATTCGCTTTAGAATACCTTTCAATTTAATTGCTTTCGTTTCTTTTAGTCTTAAATTTTACGATAAAGTAAAACCTTGCGACAATTAAAGCAGTAACATATGAATTTGAATCTGTTTAATGCCAGGATATTATTGTTGCATACAAGAGACTTCCTTGGCAAAATCAGTTATTTAGCTCTTGGTGTACTCCACTCTTTCGTTGGTATTGGAAGCCAACGTGAATAAAAACAGAGGAAGTTTGAAACAATGCCCATAACTAGCAAAATCATTTCAGAAGGGATCTGGCAAAACTATTTTCCCCTTACGGTTTGCTTTCACTAGTAATGAACACTATTTCAACTTCTCTGTTTCAACTTACATCGGTTTTCCCTACTGTTCTAATTACGCATAAGTGCTCTAAAGAGTGCTCATCGATGTTTGTCTAGATAACTCGTCGACGAATCGGCGACAATAAGTGCCCTTTTTGTTATCATCAAATTCCTAAGTTTCCGTCACATATCTGACGTTCTGACCTACAGGAATTCTTTATGCACGCGTTCACATCTGAGCACTTTTTGTGCTATGTTGTGGGTTGGGAGGCCATTCGCGTAGGAATTTGCGTCTAGTACTCGTTTAGTCTGAGCTAGAATCACAGTATCGAGAATCAAGCCACCCAAAAATGCGTATTTTTTCCGTGAGAAGCACTTTTGTGGATAGTCTAATTCACCCCCGGTTGAAAACCACTGATTAAGAGGTTAAAAAATCCAGAAACTAAGCGTTATTCGAGATTTCTAGATTTTTAACCTCCTTTTAATACGTCCCATAAAAGCTCGGGTGTGTGATGTTATATTATGAAGCTAATTCATAATACAGTCATTTTCCAGCTTCCATAGCACATTGAAATCTCATTATTTGAAATCCCGGGTTTTATGGAAGACTCGTACAACGACTAGAGAACTACAGTACATACATTGAGTTTGAAAAGGTTCACTAAAACTGTATCAACTTATGTTATTCTAGAAGTTTCTAAATATATTCATCGTGTTGGTTCCTAACTTCCAGAGTTTCAAAATTGTTATTTTATGTGAATATTTTAAATTTTTGCGGCATCAACATTTATTAATTTTTTTTTTTCATTTTTGATAACTTACCAACATTCATTTGTGAAAATTTGACTTTAAATAATTTGTTTTCAGTTATGGTAACCAACCCGTGATTCATCGTTGATTAAAGTTAAAGTCAGTTATCCTCTGAAAGCATTTGTTCAACCAATAAATTCCGGTCAATCCAACACTGTA
Organism: Topomyia yanbarensis; assembly: GCF_030247195.1. NCBI lineage: Eukaryota > Metazoa > Arthropoda > Insecta > Diptera > Culicidae > Topomyia > Topomyia yanbarensis. The sequence continues at coordinate 190,215,080 of NC_080671.1, read as the reverse complement.
ATTAAATAACGACATCCTTCGCTGACAGCTCTATGCTCTAGATCGGTGATTTTTTTGCTATGAAAATTTCACCCCATTCCACCACGCCAGGATCTCCAGCAGGAAATAAGAAAGTGTTAAATTTACTTTCCCAATAAAAAATGGTTTCAAACTTTCAGTCTGAACGCCTCGATAACCGTAGCCAACAGTTGGGCGAAAAGTTTGCATAGTCCAAATCAATGCATTCAAATGAAAAAGAAAAACTTCAACGAACGATCAAAACTTTACCCTGTACCCATAAAAGGATAACGTGAAGTGAAATGAATTCAATACAGCTGCCGAAACAACCCACCCCAGAAGAAACGGACTGGGAGTAACTGAGCAGAGTGAAAAAGTGAAACCAATCCCACAATGAAGAGGAGAAAATTAATGAATCGAGAATTATGAAATCCAATAATAATAAATTATGTGAAACAACCTGGCGCAAGGAATCTATTACAGTGAATTTATTCTCTCGCGGAGGGAGAAAAGTTCTTCAGGGAAAAACGAAATAGTGAAAGAAAAGTGTGAAGAAAAAGTCGAAATTACTGCACTGAGCCTCCCGGGGTGGTTGGTGTAAACCGACTAGAATGCGGGTGGCCACAGCCACGGTGTTGGGTGAAGGTGACGTGCGATGGGGCCGGTCGAAAGTAACCACCAGCGGCCACCGGTTGTTGTTCGGGCGTCTGAAATTCCCAGTAGTGAAAATATGAGCGGCAATATTCTTCCCGGAGTAGGTGGACCAACGTTCCGGGAAAAGCATTTGCACCCACGGCAAACTAGGCCCACTTCCGTATCGTGCGCCATACAACGCAGCTCGTCTTGGGCTGTAGGTCCCAGGACTTTCGTTGCCCTATAATTGAGTGCAAATGCAAACTAGAGATTTGAACTACGAGGAAAATTGCAGCGAATAATTGCGCTACCTTGCAGTAATAGTGGACTAGGAAGTAGTTAACGACTTGAGGCGAAAAGTGTATAAAAATGCTGAAACGGTGCAAAATAAGAGAACTTACGAGGTCATAAAGCAATAACCGATAGTGTGGATAAATTGTATGCTACGAATGAATTTGTTCCCACCGAAAGTGAAGTAAAGGAAGAATGTTGTGAAGAAGAATTGCATCCACAGCACCATCATAAGGGTTTCGTTCGACAGCTGGAGGCGTTGAGTAGGAGGAGTCTTCGCAATTGAAATCTTTGAAATATTAGAAAAATTCTCGTTACCTATATTGCTTTTCGAATAATAAGCGATCTTCCATTTCTATATCGTAACCAGTGCAGCGTCAATTATACACGTAGATAATCTCATCGTTTCTCTCAAAAAGCCAATATAATACCAAACCAATATGTCACAGCGGTGACACATGTCGAAGGTAAAACTAGAATTTAATAACACTTCTCTTGTTTTTTTCTCCGTTCTTTTGCATGTTCCGGTACAATTCCATTTCTTCGAATGTGAAAATTGAATAAATCGTATGAATTTTCTTCCCCCCACTGACACAATCCAACACACACACATGAAACTAAACACTTGTTGACCAAAGCAGAGTACTAGAAGCAGCACAACAGAAAGAGAGAACGCGAGTAACGGACCAGCGTGACATCGGGCTGCGTGTACAAAAATACTACGGGGAAGGTAGCAGCAGTTCATAAACGAAACAAAAATTATCGACAGAGTATAAATACAGAACAGAACCACAAACACCAGGGGAAGGGTGCCGTAAAATAATTAGCACGCGGGGGAATTGAGACATGGGGCTGCAGGTGGCCTCGGGTGCCGCGTTACTGACAGCCATCGCTAGCGTCCTGCTCCTAGCGCGGATCCCGCAATGTGCGCTGGCCTCACGTGAGTACCCATACTGTAGATAGTAGTTTCCATCATCAGCACTCCGTCGTACTTTAAAATAAAAGGTCCCGCTGGGGCTGCTCCTTCGGTAACGATGGCAGAACAGGCAAACATCAGCAGTAATAATGGGGTGATAGGTGGCGTCGTCACATGAAGAGGTCCTGATAATATGCCTAATCCAGTTTTTGGTTCTCGTTAAGTGAAAGAGTTTATTAGCAGTGTAATTTTTTGCCAGTGGATGTTTCATATTTTCACCAGCTTGTAGGTCAATCAATTGGGATTACATTGCACGTATCACACAAAATAATCGCCGATTATGGTCGATATCCGCAAAGAAGCTTAAATTACTAAGGCAGTGGGCAACAGGGAAACTGATTGAAAAATGTACAAGTGGAATAACAGAAATTAAAATCCATGACAAAATTTTCCGCTCTACTCGATTGGATTCGAACCCAACATCCTTAATGGCTCCGGAACTAACGGATTACTCTATGATACAGTATAGCTCTTGATACAGAACTGTTACTGCACATGGCTATTGAAATAGGTATTGAAAACTCTCAGATTATCAATTCAAATAACTGTCACTCAGTGGTAGTGTTTGGTGGCTAACCCCATCATCCTCCTGTTCACAGTCCTTCGATCTATTTTTACTTGATTTCACACACTGGGTAAAAATGCTCAAATTATTTTTGAAGACTTTTGTCAAAGCGTGTCTGTTCTCACAACACCGACGACTTCAAATAATTTCATCTCCAGCAGGCTTTTTCCTGCTCCCAAATAAAACAATGGATGTTTCTCTAGATATAATATAAAGCGACATTATCTGTCCTACACAAGGAAGATTATTTCGTACAATTTGATACTTATTGACTCTAAGAAGCTCGAAATTCTTTTGATATCGAACAGCTTTCAGCTGTTAAAGGAACTTTCTCACTCATTTTTGATTATTACGCGTTTAGAGGCATTCTTTCAAGTACTCTTGTCTATTGACCGTTGGAAAACTTAGACATGTTTTACTTTCTAACATCCTCAGGGACGTCATAAGGAGAGTGAAAAAAAGAAACTGCTAGAATCAGGACCGACTGGCTCAAATGGCACGTTCCCCATGTTGAGATTTGTTCCTTGCCGTGATATGTCTTTTCATCATTTCCTGATGGAAAGTGGTAAGATTAGAGATATGGAAAATAACAACACAGAGAACATAGACAATATGGAAGTATTATTCGCTCCCAAGGGAATAAAAGACACTTCTCGATTAGCGGATATATCGACACCCCCTAGGGGTTATTGAGATTACAGAACGAAAACACCCCAAAGATATATTGTCATTCAAATACGGCTTAGACTATAGCTCGTTACCGTACTGGGTTAGGAACAATACCATATCCTCTCTTTACATAGGTTAATCTATGTATAGACAACCAAAAATCAAGATACGCATTTACATAACTGCTGGGCAGTTACACATCAAGTGATATGAAATTCCGTAATCGGATTCACAAGGATCACACGAGTAACACTCTGCACGCTGAATAGTAGCCTTGTGCTAATTGAGTTGGCAATGTCTAGTCAGTGCCCTGACTAGAATACTGCAGTCGTGCTTGGAAAACTGTAGCAACTTCCTTGCCATTTTTGGACTCACATCCGGCTGAAAAGTTATTGTATGAACCCAAGTTGGCAATGGTTGGCATGTTCGGATGTAGTCCAATAGCGAATCTTGTACTTTATTCAACTTATCGACAGTGGTAGAACTGATTCTGGACCAACGAAGTCAGTCGCAGCGCTAGCTCCAGCCATTTCATCTGTCCATTAATTTCCAGTAATACCGGAAAGACCCATAGAAGTTAGATAGCATTTGAAATGCTACGTTATTTGATTTGACGTCGACACGAGATTACTAAATGCGATCTCGAGTCTGCTGCCCTTTCAGGATAGCCTGACTGTCAGAACAGAAATTTATTCTTCTACCGCAAATTCACAGTTGAAGTGCTGATTGTACGCCACACTGAATCACACAGATTTTTGCTTGGAATACACTGCCCATACAAGCATAAGAGTCCCATATGGCTTTTTGTCGAAAATGAGATATCTGTTGGATTGTATTCTGTATCACCACTGAATCATAATGCACAAATAAGATTACCAGGTTTGTTCAGAAAATATCGAAAAAAATACCAAAACATGGTTGTCCCATCCATAAGGCTCAATGAAAAATGTAAATCTTGAAACCGTTTTTCTCGGCTTGCTGTTTTTCAATATGGGACTCTTATGCATATATGGGCAGTACAGTACAGTATCTATCAAGCGAAAAATATTGGTTTAATCTTGTTTCACGACAATAGACACAAGCACCGACGCGGCTCTCCAACTAATAACTGTGTAACAAACAAGATATTCTTCAAGTTGTTCTATCTAGTCAGACGGCCATTTGGGGACACAGTCTTGTGTGGCTAGTTACACGATCTATCTACTGTTCTAGCGCCCAGTAGCCTTAAGACAGTATGCGCAAGAAAGTACTTGCTTCAGAAACACATATAGTGGTTTTATGTTCAAGAGTGCCTTTAAAACAAAAGTAAGTATTGTCGAGAACGCATTAGGCATCACCTTCAAGAACATCCCCTGAAGATGGTTTAACTTTGATTGGATTGTTTGATTGGATTTTCATGACTGCTCCCTTCTGCCACTACACAAGTCACCTGTATGCCAATATTGTTCTAACATCTGTTGTGTAGATCCACTGAATGTACTTGGGGCTGAGACCCCAAGATTTACCGAAGGCTCTTCTACATTGGAGGAAGGCCATGCAAGCTTTCTTGATTCTGAAATCGAAGTGAGCTGTCCAATTTAGTTTTGAGTCAAGAATCACCCCAACGTACTTAACGTGATCTGCAACAGTAATTTCAGAGTCAAAGACTGCAACGAACGAGCTCCTGCTGTAATTATTTGTTGCGTGAAAAGCACAATTGATGTTTTATTTGGATTAACTGTCCAACATGAAAACACCATTGCTCAACAATGCATAAGGTTTGCTGCATCAAAGCAAAAAGCGTGTTAATGCAAATACCGGTGATCATTACGTGATAATCATCGGCGAAACCATACGTCGGAAACACAAGCTCATTAAGTTTCCTCAACAAGTCATTGGCGATAAGGTTCTATAGAAGTGGTGACAGCACACCACCTTGAGGACATCCGCAGACACTAAGTTTCCTTATCTCTACTTATTTTAACGATGAGGACAGATGTCGATTGCTAAGCATTGCGTGTATCCAGTTCGTGATATATGAAGGTACTCCATGAATTCGTGCTGCTTCCAAAATGGATTCGAAAGACACGTTGTCAAAAGCACCTTTAATATCGAGAAACACTATTAAACTTGATTGCTTTTGTGAAAAAGCTTTTTCAATGTTGTAAACAACATTGTGTAACAGGGAGGTAGTAGACATGCAGCGATCTCGTCCAAGTTGGCGATTCAATTGTCGGAAGATACCCATGAAACCTAGTCACCAAGCCATCGTCGTAGAGGTCACAGTTCGTAGATTGGAGATTACGATGTGTGACGATATTTAGAGAGACGTTTAAATGATCAAAGACGAAGTACTTTTGAACAGATAACGACGGTTCGAGCTCGTTTGGTACGCGTCAGTTAGATGACTCATGCGTTATACGGTCATAGCAGAGAGTTACATCTAACACCTCCTTGACAACTCTTGCAAATATGTGCGTATTCTATTCCAATTTGTTTCTTTATGCCAGTTGTGTTTATATAATGCAGTAACTAAATTTGGTTTATAATGCAAAGAAGGCATGACTCTAATTCAAAATACAAACAAAAGGATATAATGGATTGTTTGCATTGGGGAAATGTTTTGGGTGTATCCGGACAATGAGGCTTTGATCCTGGATATAACTGACGAAGCACCGTATTTCTCCTTCAGCCACCAGTTGCGAGACCGACGCTATTTCGGGCCGCTCCTAGCATGAAGCATTGACGCTTGTAGATCTCCCCTTCTCCTGTCAGCATACGACGAAAAATCCCACCGAGGTTTGTTACCCAAAGTCGCTCATACCACAGCTACAACCACGGAGAAATAAGGGTTAGTAGCTCTGCATCAGAGGTGAATTACTGCATAGTGGAGACTCATGTGATGCGATAATTTAACGTTGTCAACCAAAAAAAAATGAAGGTACAATTTAAAAAACGCTTTTAATCCACCTAACAGTGTGATGAGACATTTCTTATAACTCTTATCACTCTCTTCTGATATTATATCGTTTGAGAACATTTAGAACTTGATGCTTCGCGATGTTTTTGATAACACATACTACATGGGATAGTGGAAGGACTCAGAGAATCACTCAAATCAGCATCAGTGCTAGAAATCTCAAACCAAATCAATGGGAAAGCGAAAAAATGGCCCATAAAATAGACATACAAACGAATTATTGCTAATGCTCTGTTAATAAAATATCTAAATTCTTCAATCAATGCACTGTGGTGGGAAAACTGAATTTTCCTAAAGGGGTTATATATTATACTGAGCCAAAAAAATCGAATTTTTTTTGAATCGATTTGAAGATTATACTTTACTCAAATTTCCAACGGGACTGAGAACTAAGAAATCAACGCTTTTTCTAGTAAACGGCGATACTATCAGTGACACCATTCGCATAAAATCAACAGTGAATATTTCCAGACTTGGTTTTATTTCCTATTTAAGAACTATTGTGTTTTTTACATCCTAGATTGCATGATTCAATGATCGAAACCCAAAACTTCATAAAGTATTTGAAATTATTAAATTAATATTTTTTTTTGCTATTGAAATTGAAAAAATGATAGTATCGCCCCTTTGGCGATTGTTTACTTTTTCGGTCCCAGCATTGAAGTATCGCCCTTACGTTTTTTTACAATAACTACCGTTCTACACCACCGATTTTGTCCGTGTTTTTCAATAGCAATCATTGTTACTATTTACAGCTGGTATCAGCTTGATAATCCTAAAAAAATACGAAAATAACAGTTTCGCCTCTAAACTGCTAGCAAAAAAAGTATCGCCCTGTTTGTTTGCATGGAGCGTGGAGGGCGAAACTTTAAATTACAAAAATACAGTTTCGCCCGTTGCATTTTTTGCTGTAGTTTAAGAAATATAGTACAATCAAAATTTTTAGGTTAATTTGTTGCGTTTCAAAGCCCTCATTCGCATGTATGAAAAAGCCTTATGTTTATATTTGTAAGTATCGCACTTTTCACAAAAAAGCGTTGAAATCAAATAGCAGCTCCTGATATCACACTATCTCTGAAGTGCACGCGTGCTTAGTTCCAAATTTTACTTCGACATCGACTTTTTCTAAAGGTGACTTCCCAGTAGTATCCTTGATTTGAATTATCGCTAATCCTAATGCCAAAGAACAAATAAAAACCTCTCGAAAACGAACCGTTTGGGAAAATCATCATCATTACTGGAATTTTCATTTTCACGAATCTTTTCGATAACTTTCCGTCACTTGCGTTAATGCACTGGGTGCACAGTGCTCTGAAAATCTACCCAAATCGTCTTAGGGCACCAGCGGGTCTAATTCCATCTGCGCGGCGAGTTAAATCTGTAAAGAATACTAAAAATTGTTTTCTATTCCATAATTTTCAGTTCAGCAATTCGAGAGATCGTGGTCACCGCAAGCCATGAAAAATAGACTACGTTGTGAAGCGATGGTCACTATTTATTAAAAAATCACGGTTAAATAAAAAATTAAACTATTAAAAAATTTCAAATAATTTATAATTTTCACAAACTTATTAGGAAAAATGGTTTAATAAGCTTTCGTAGTATTGTGTAGGAAAAAAGCTGAAAATTTCAGTATTTTCTCTATCTGCAACATATAAACCCTTAAGTATACCAATTAATTGGTATACGAATTGGAATAGGTTCGCCAAATTTTGGAAGAAGTCTATAAAATAACCCCTTGAAAGCTACCTAAAAATTGTTGTAGTTCGATGCAATAAAAAAATCCCCAAAAATGAAATGTACCAATTAATTTCAAACACAATGAATAATACATACAATAAAGACCCATTTTTATCAATCTCATGGTGTATTTTAGGCTGACAAAATGGGGACATTGACTAAATCGGGTATTTTTTTTTCTTTATAATAAGCTGAACCTGTTAAAATATTCTTCCCGTCCCTTGATGTAGTCAGATAACTATTTCTGTTCATGATGAACTTTTTATTTTTGCATATTTCCATCTTCATGATAAGGAAAACATGCTCAAGAAAGGATTTACTCGAATTCAGTCTTGTTCGTCTGCTAGAGCCCATCAAACATATGTTCATATTTGGCTGATAAAATCGGGGTTTCAATGTATTATAATAGATATTCAGCATTCGAAGAAGTTTCTTGTGAACGAGTGTAGAACGACTTTGTTTCTACTTACTTGAAGTTAGCGGCGTAGCCAGAAATTCGGTTTGGTGAAAATCGATCATACTGTCCAAACGGCATAATTCCGAAACCGTAATTTTTGAAGTTTTAAAATTATGCAGAATTAATTTTTCAGAAAATAGTAACAAAGTTCGTGTCTTTAGCGAATTTGTTGAGACTTTATTGTAGTCATGAATATTAACCTGAGAAAATTCACCATAAATACGTCTTGCACGATATACCGTCAAAATTATTTTATCAAATGATGCGCTGTTTAACGTTTGTAAAACTCATCGAAGATACTAAACCTCCGAAATTGGCGGTTTCAAAATGATGCTATCTTGACCTTAAATTACTGTTTTTAAACATTTGACCTATACATATAATTGGTCATACAACAAAAATCAAATGCTCATCAAAATCGATCAGAACCTGCTAGAGTCGAATGGAAATCGTCATTTTTCATAAATTTCTCTCTACATTCGAAAAGTGTTATCCTCGTTAAATAAAAAACCTGTTTTAATCCTCCTAGTGGTGCAATTGTGCTTTTCTCATTTGTCCAGACTATGATTCCATGGCTGGTTATGTTCAATATAATGGTGGAAATGAATATTACATGTTCAGTACGATTTGCACATACATACAATGGATCGACAGCCACGATCTTGAAATACTATGTGATACTGAAACATCGCTTGAAACCAGCGGCGGATCATATAAAAAGATCCGGGAGATCCAGGTCCTGCCGAAAATTTTCAACTTGTTAAGAAATTTTAAACTAGTTTTAATATTAAAGTAGCAACCCCTCACTGCATACTCCCTCCGGGCCGTTATGATTGACGATTTTTGGAGTGATTGCATGACCTTTCTATATGAGAAAGGCAAAAATGTACCAAAGTCCAAAAAAGTCAATTTTTGTCAAACATCTCAATGTTTCATGCATTTTAAAGTCATTTGGCATCAAAAATACAAATTTGATTTTGAAATTTTTTCATTTCAGTTTATAAAGGGAATTTGCTGTGTGATTGCACTCTTCAACTCGTAACTCCGGAACCGGAAGTCCAATCAATAAAATAAATTCAATAGCAGCCGATGGAAAGGTTGTACCTTTCATTTGAGACTAACTTTGTGCAAATCGGTTCAGCAATTTCTGAGAAACAGAGGTCACATTTTTTCCACATACACACATACACACACAGACATTTTCCAATCTCGAGGAACTCAGTCGATTGGCATATGACACTCGGCTCTCCGGGTCGGGATTAGATTGACGAATTTTAGAGTGAATGAGAAAGGCAAAAACATTTTTGGCAAATGTTGAAAGTTATGCATTTTTTGGTGAGCAGTTCTGTTTCATAGACATTAAATCAATTTTAACTTCGTCTCCTATTAAATAAAGATCCTTATTACAGTACATTTCTACAAAAACGAGCTCAATTTGAAAATATATCTGAGGATTATGATTGATTACAGAACTCTGGAATTTTCTATTGGAATGTTTTCAGGCAGGAGTTTGATATTGATGCTATTAGACAACTGTGAAATCAAGACCAATAGATCAGTTACATATCAGGACCCCATTCCGACAATTTATCAAAAGTCCTCATGATGTTTACGACAACAGGTTATCAATCTACGGATCAGATAATTGTTATTGTAGTATTGAATTAAATCAATCTGCACCAATAAATTTTCAACTTCCAGCCAATATTTTTTGGGTGTAGTGGGGGGGGGTTGTATGGTGTTAAACCCCAAAACCTTCTCTTGGCTACGCCGATGCTTGGAGTAATTTATTTCGCTTTTCATTTTCCGATATGTTTCAGATCGATCCGATGGTTATAAGTTAGAAAAATTGCAGTCAGAAGGTTCGCACAAATGAACATTTTTGTACTGATAAGTTATCAAGTTCCTTCCAGACAACTTGGAAGTGTTCGGTGATTATTTCTAGCGGCTGTAGATAGAAAAATGAAATACAAAATTCGTTTTATCGAAATAATGTTTGGCTTATTTCAATGGATTACTACTATATTGAACAATAAATAGGCGACAAACAGTAATCCAAAAACAACAAGCCATAACTTTTAAAGTATTCAAAATAGATATTTGAAGTCTTCAGTAAAGGTATTCGCAAAAGTAAGAGCTACAAATTTGCTGAAGACATCATTTCGATATAATCACTACCAAGAAAATTTGTGAAAATATCTCACTCATAGGGGGATTAATCAGCAAAAGTACAATACCAAAAGAAAGGGCATATAGCCTCCATTAAATTCTCCGAAGATACTATTGACCTAAAATAAGCCGTTTTGACGTTAATAATAGATTACATGTTTTTGGTCATATTTCTGGCAATGGGAAATGATAAAAATCTTTCGTCCGCATTTAATGTTAAATATCTCTTTTGATAATAGTCCGATTTCAACAATCTATAGCTTGTTCGAAAGGTATTCGTTAAAGCTGTCTAAAAACATATAAATTGTTAATCTATATTGTCAATTTCGGCAGATAATTTCAAAAAACTGCAAAAAACACTTTTTTTGCGCATTCAAACATTCATATCTTGGAAACTAAACATCAGAATCAAAAACAAATTAATAGCGTTCATACTGTTTTTTAGTTCTTTCACTTAAAATTGGTTTGGATAAGATCGGTTCAGCCATTGCTGAGAAACACGAATGAGAATTTGTCCGTTACATACACACACACACAGACACACACACACAGACATTGTCCCAAATCGTCGAGCTGAGTCGATTGGTATATAAGACTCGGCCCTCCGGGCCTCGAAAAAAATCTTGAAAGTTTGAGCGAATTCTATACATTTCTTTTATAAGAAATGTAAAAAATCATTCGTTTAGTTTCCAATTAAGTATATTTGAAAATACCGGTCTATCCAACTTTTTGTAGATATTTGAGATGCTCGAATATTTATGAATTCTCGTATAAAACTTATAATTATCTTCGAATTTTTCGCTCCGCCGCCATTTAATACTTTCATGACTATTGCATATTCTGCGTACGTGTCCTTCGAATTCACAGAGTTATTCACTTGTTCTAACCCTTGTATTAAACGTCAAACAGAATGGATCACAATCGAAGCGAAAGCAATATTCGCATAAGCTTTGAAGTTTCCGAGCCACGTTAGACGAGTGAGCCAGTTATGAGTGCTAACATACGATGGTAAATGAAATTTCGCCTTAACTGTTCGTTTTCACCTTTGCATCTGTAATCAGATCACAAACAGACACGAAAAATCACCGTCATGCTGAACGACTTCCGGTGGTAAGGCAGACTTCAGATGCCAGGCCATCGAAATATGTAATAAAAAGCATTTGGAAGCCCTTACGTTGGCTCCATTGTTTTATTTACAACATGCTTCTATAAGGTATCCCTCGCCGTCCGTTTTTTTGCTCTCTCTATTTCGCCTAACGGGGGAAGCAATCAAAAAGTTATGAATCATTATTTATAACTCTCTGTACACCCGCAGTTCCATACCGTGCAATTGTCCTTGTTTCCCGCTTCCACAAGATCCTTGGGAACCTGTGTGTGGCACCACCTGTACGAGGATACCGCGCGCCCGTTAGCCAAGTCACATTTCAATTCCGCTCATTCTTCAAACGCTAACTACCTACAGGAAGGACCCCAACCCGACAACTTTCTCCCTGTTACTTCCGCCCCAATGCATTGTGTGTAGAATTGTACCTCCATGTGGAGGTTGAATTTTTTTTTTTTTTCGTTGCTCTTGTTAAGCACTGCCCAGATTTCTTCACCCTAAAGTTTTCAAGAAGTGCTTTCCTCCTGCTTCTCCCGGCAAGCCGGCAGCCGGTGGAATATGAAAGACGCTATGTACCTTTTCGGACCCGTCCCGGCTATTCAGCCGACCGACCAACGGCTTCATTGCTTGATGGCGGTCTGTGGCAGCATTCCACAAATAGCACAGGACATAAATCGTCCGCATATGAGTTATGCCACTGGAGTGAATTAGAAATGCGCTGCTCCGCCTTCGAGGTCGGATGGGTGGATGTTTCCAAAGGCAGCAGAACAACGAAAAAAAACGTTCCAAGGAGGAAGGAAATTTTTAAACAACAACCAAATCATGAATATGCGAGTACTTGTGCGGAGTATGTGTGTGTACGTGTATGTGCACGGATGGGTGCATGTGTACGTTACATATGACCCGGAGGAATTTTCCATCAGAAATGTTTTTTAAGGACCCCATCATCGTACAGACGAGTGGGGGAAGCGTCCAGAGTCGGAACGAAATTATGAGCGGAACAGCACAGCAAATGCAGAAATTGCGGAAATTTACCGTCAATTAAGGGCTTTATGATTATGAGTTTGCTGTTGTTTTCATACTTTTTGATTTATAGTGTAAAGGTGCTGGACCATCAGTGACTGTGGTGCCCAAACACAAACGGCCGGTCGTAACATGTTAACGAGAATTTGTAGTAGGCAGTTCAGCGTAATTTGAACAGTCGTTGAAGTGACTGGTTCAAGACGGCGGGCGTACCGAACGAACTATATACGCCACCCAGCAGGGCCCTGGCCTCCGCCTAGATGCACGAAATGAATAATGGGCTAGCGGAGCTCTCTGGTACCGTGGGTCGCAATCTTCGACGAAGGACAACTTGAATGATATGATGTAGGGCTTAATTTGCCGGATTTATGGAATCCATGAGTACACTCATCTCACTCTCAGAGTGAGGACTGGGAGGAGCTTTATTGGATACGGTAGCCATCAACAATGCTAATTTATGCTTGTGAACATTTGAAATATGTTACACGAATCATGCATGTACGATTGCCTGATTTTATGAGCTTTTTTATGAGTATGTGGAAGGTTATTCTTGGATTCTAATATATTTGATTGTGTAGACATTAATTTAGGTAAATATAATTGCATTGATTACGTATGCATGTGCACGTAATAGCCTCCATCAGCTCAAGGTGTTACCAGTGGATGCGGGTAGGCTTATAGTTGATTGGGTTTTTTAATCAGGATACTTTAATCTTCATACTTTTATGCGCATTCCGTGCAATTTCAATAATAACACCAGCGTAATGAACTGAATGCGTAAACCAGCTTGAACCTGCATAATGGTTTGTTTGATAGAAAAGCGTACCTATCTGATTCCGAACTTTCGGACTTGGATGTATTATCAACGTAATTTAGAAGTGATTCTGTTAGTTTATATATTATATTGGTGTCAATGTGTAAATCTTCAATTTCGGCACTTATTTTATATAAATAAAACAATGTTTCCAATCCATATGGTTCATTTTCAGCGACAAATGAATATAGTAAGTAGCTATTTATAGTGTTTGTCTGAGAACAGAAGCAAATGGAGTATAACTAGTTTTAGTACAAGGTTTTTAAATTATGTAATTTTAAATTAAGGGGAAACACGACTGTGATTTTTGTATTGTTTTTATTTTGCTCTTAACTAACGCAGAGAGTTAGCTTTATTATACTACAGTGGCGTAGCCAGAAATTTTGTTTGGCGAGGGTTTGAGTGTTGATCGTAAATTTTTCGTAAAATGCTTAATTTTCTTGTATTTGAAATTTTTATTACTGTTATTGAAAACCTGGCAGTTGAAACTACTTTTTTAGGTAAAGGAGTATCTTTCATATAAAATGTGAATTCAGAATCCTACTATCCTACAAGTGCCATTACTGCAATTACAAACCTGAAGAATGAACGTAGAACCTTACAAACCTCCAAAGATAACTTTCTTCTCTATTATGTAGCAGCGTCTACATAATCAATCTCTGCAAAAATCCAGAGATCGATATTAAAATGTTATGAGCAATATTGCAACAATTAGCCAACAACTAGGTTAAAACAGAGCTTGATTTCGTATTTACTTCTATTGCAAAAAATAGATTTGAAACGGATGATCAGGATTGGGCTAAGGTAGGGTAAGGCCTATAGCGTGCGGTTGGTCAGGTTGACCCCCGCCGGATACTACCTTAGAAGGGCGCTAAAATCTTGATCTGCTTTACAAATATGTGAGGATAAGTCAGAAAATAAATCATGTTAAGGGTGCCATTTCCAGGTACATCATTGTTCGAAAGTCGAACTTAGTAGATAACTAATGTAAATACCAAACGAGCGCTAAACTAAGACTCCAGCAAAGGACCACAAGTCCACACTACGACCATGTCATTCCTATTCAGATTTATTCACAATTGTTCTCAAAGGTAAAGTGGAAAAAGAATAAATCGAGAACATGTTTGAGTTGCACATCACGAAAACTGCATTTACAAAGACTTCAAACTGAAAAAATACCGAAAATTATTGCAAACTTTATCGCTCGTTTTCTCAGTTTCATAGAAACACACGTGGGACGTATATGTGGTCATAGGCACTAAAGCAACTCCTTAAAGATGTAGCACAGATCACAGAGTAAGCCCATGCCATACCGTCGGAACTAAAGTTTCCTCGGTTCCGGAAGGTGTTCCTCGGTTCCGGAAGGAGTTCACAAGACTGCGCCACCCATACTAGGTCTAACCAGTCCTATACTAAGTGGAATCTCGATCGAACTGCTGGTTTCGGCTTTGTGTCAGAGATTCCTTGAGCGGCGAGAAAAATTTAACCTTTTACGCGAAATCTCTTTTGTCTATAATTTTTAGGAGCAGTTTTTTACCCAACATAGGGATCATCAGAGTCACACTCTTCCTAAGCCAAGAGAACATAACTAATCATTGGTCATGGTTCAATACAATGGGCGCTTTTTAGTATTTTGGCAAAAGAGTGCTCAGAGCATATTTTAAAGGAGCGCTTAAAATTCCTCACCGTTTGTACGAGGGGCACGGTAATAGATCATGTGGACTCTCTCCACAATAGGCGCACTTTTCATGAAAAAGTCAAATTCATGATTCTCTGCTCAGTTGTCACACAGGGCCTAATTGTCCATTTGCTTGTTGTTTAGATGTTGCACTGGTTCTTTAGTCCGAGCGGTAAAACACTGGTCCGGGTAAATGTTCAAACCCCGTTAGAATATTGAACGGACTTTACCAAGTACTTTCACCGTGAAATAGTAACTTGGATGTGACTAGGTGCGAAATAACACAATGCACGTTGTATCCGAAACACCACGTACTAAATATAAATTTATTGCTCGCAATCTTAATAACTAGTCACATGTATAAAATAGTATAAAATTTCGCTTTCGTTGCACACACTGTAGGCAAATGTAGCTGACTGGTGCCTGTAGCTTCGACGCTGTCCCTTTTTTAACTGTAGCAATTGAAGACGCTCACCGAGCGCGGGAAAGAAAAAGCTCGCAGCTGTGAATATAGTGTGTGTTATCAGTTGCCGATAACGAGGGTTATCTCGATGGTGGGTTACACACGAACATCCCGACCCCCGCTGAAATTGCACGATTTCTGACGCACTCACAGTTAAGCCAATGACGATCCATCCTCTGCTCTATTTTCGCTGTCATTAGCAATCGGTAGGAGACAGATCTTCTCAACAGGTCGCTGGATAACACCCTTTGAAGTTTTCAGCGTCACAACTCTGACCACTCCATCTGTGCCTGGGTGAATCTCCTGAATACGCCCCATGCGCCAATGAATAGGTGGCGAATTATCCTCATAAACAACGACGAGTTTACCTGGTTCTATAGCAACTGGTGGCAACCAACGCTTGGATCGTCCTTGAAGCTGTGAGAGATACTCGAGCCGCCAGCGCTTCCAAAAATCCTGCACCTTCCTCTGCACAGCTTGCCAATGGGTTAGCCGGTTAATTGGTGTCTTCCCGAAGTCCGCGTCGGGTAGCGCCTGTAGTGCTCCACCCACCAAAAAATGACCCGGTGTTAAAGGCTCCATATCATTGGGGTCGTCCGTTAGTTGGGTCAAAGGACGCGAATTTAAACAACTTTCCACTTGAGTCAAAACAGTGAGAGTGTCTTCGTACGATGCTGCTGTATCTCCCATAACCCGTAGCAGATGGTATTTTGCTGATCGAACCGCTGCCTCCCACAACCCACCAAAATGGGGTGCTCCCGGTGGGTTGAAGTGCCAGTTGATGTTGTCCTTTGCACATTCTTTCGCGATCTCCTCGTGGTGCTGCTTGTTCTTCAGTTTACTGATGAGCTCCGCTAGTTGGTTCCTGGCTCCAACAAAATTGGTGCCATTGTCCGAAAAAATGGTTGCACACCTACCTCGCCGTGACACAAACCTTCGCAGTGCTTGAATGAAACAAGAAGTAGTTAAGTCACCCGCCAACTCCAGGTGTACCGCCTTCGTTGCGAAACACACGAACACGGACACGTATGCTTTCACCGCTGCTCGACGATATCCTGGACGAATGTAGATCGGACCAAAATAATCTACCCCTGTTGTCGTGAAAGGTCGACCCGCTGTGACACGTGGAGTGGGTAACTCTGCCATAAATTGTCGGATGGTAGTTGGTTTGGTTCGATAGCACCGCATACACTTGTGGACGATCTGTTTAGCGACACTGCGACCACCTAAAGGCCAAAACCGTTGCCTAATAGCACTTAGCAATAGTTGTACTCCTGCATGCAGCATCTTTTCATGGTAGTGCCTCAGCAAAAGCCTGGTGATGTGGTGTCGTGCTGGAAGCACCATTGGATGCTTAGCTTCCTCGGTTTCGTAAGATTTTCCAAGTCTCCCACCAATACGGATAACTTCATTGGAAGACAAGCGAGGATGGAACCAACGTAGTGGTGATAGCCTCGATACTGGTTTTCCCTTAAGCAGTGCCTCATACTCCTTCGCGAACGCTTCCTTTTGAACCCGATGGACAATTGTCTGCTCTGCTTTCCGTAGTTCTTCAGTTGTTAACGCTCCTATGGTTGGCCTCAGGGACAAGCCTGTCTGATACTTTATGCGAAAATTTCTGATGAAACGTTGACAATATGCCGTTGTTCTAATCAAAACCGTGTAGTTGGAATATCGCGCAAAATACCAATTGTTGAACTCCGTAGAACATGATACTACCGCTCCAATAACTGCTCGCTTACGTTCCTCTTCAGCTTCCGCGGCCTCTGGGTCAGCAACTTGAGAAGGCCAACTCATAGATCCGATAGAAAGCCACGCCGGGCCTTCCCACCAAAATGTATTCAGGATTATTTCCTCCGGCAAGATACCGCGCGATATTAGGTCTGCCGGATTTTGACTACCTGGTACATGCCTCCAGGTACAGTTTTCTGTGATGCTTTGAATCTTCGCCACCCTGTTGGCGACATAAGTTGTCCAAACTGTGGGTACAGCACGCAACCATTGCAGGACTGTCGTCGAGTCTGTCCAAAAATAAGCATCACCCGTGAACCTTACTGCTTCCTTTACCTTCGCGTATAATTCCGCTGCCATCAAAGCACCACAGAGCTCGAGGCGCGGAATAGATTGACTTTTCAACGGAGCCACTCTGGACTTAGAAGCAAACAACGCTGTTTTAACTCGTCCTTCTGAGTCCCAAGACCGAATGTATAGATTGACCCCATATGCCTTCTGAGAGGCGTCGGAAAAACAATGAATTTCCATTCCTGCCATTTCTGAAATCGTCACCCTTCGATCGACTCGAATCTGCTTCAAAAGTGGAATTTGTTCATGAAATGCGCGCCAATTTATTTCCACCCTTGCAGGTAAACTGGAATCCCAATCAAGCCTTTCCTGCTTTTCATTTTCAAGCCTCCATAACATCTGCATGAACACCTTCGCTGTGGTTATTACTGCGCCTATGAGACCCAGAGGATCGAACAACATGGCTATGAAAGACAGCACCATTCGTTTGGTGAGCTTTAGGTCGATTGTAATTTGTGGAACCTGAATCTGAAGAGCAAAGACATCGGTGGTGGGATACCAAACTAAACCAAGTGTTTTGACTGATGGATCTGGTTCCAACTCTATCCCGTCTGCTATCGATATCGCTAAGTCATCTGCGTTGACTCCTTCTAGCACCTCAGGGTAATTCGATGCCCATTTCCGAAGTCGAAGACCGCCACTTCTCAGCAGCCCGTCCAACTGAATCCTTAATGCGGTTGCCTGTGCTGGATCGTTGGTACCTGTGATGGCATCATCGATGTAAAAATCTTCTATTACTGCCCTTGCAGCCAATGGGAACCTATTCGCCTCGTCCAAAGCAAGCTGCTTCAATGTCCGAGTCGCCAAAAACGGCGCTGGTTTTGTACCGTATGTGATGGTGGTCAACTCATACGTTGAAGGTGGCACTTCTGGTTTCGAGCGCCATAGTATACACTGAAGCGGGGCATCACTACCATTGATGTTTATCTGGCGGAACATCTTTTCCACGTCCGCGACAAGCATCACCAACCGTGTTCGACATCGCAGGATTATGCTTCGCAGGTCATCTTGTATGACCGGTCCCGCGAGCAGTGCATCATTTAAGGACACGCCGGATGCTGTTTTGCATGAAGCATCAAATACTACCCTCACACGAGTTGTCGCACTGGACTCCTTCACAACTGGATGATGAGGCAGGTAGCAACGTTGCACTTTATTTACATCAGCTTCCGGAACCAGCCGCATGTGTCCAAGTTGCTCGTACTCATTCATAAATTCGTGGTACTGACGTTTTAAATCCGGATTTCTCTGGAGTCGTGTTTCCATCTGTATAAATCTACGCTGTGCAATGGTCCTGGAATCGCCGAGCCTCAGAATCGTGTCCTTGTGCTTCGGGAGTGATACAACATATCGGCCGTCACGTTTTCGTTGAAATGTTTGCTTGAAATGTTCCTCACATTGTATCTCCTCCGGCGAGTAAGTGTAATCTTGACTAATCTCCTCACATCGCCAGAAACGGGTCAAAAGCTCCTCCAAACTATCCGAAATTACAACATTACAGGCCGCCGTACGATTATTGTGCATAACCGGATACCTTCCACTGACTACCCATCCGAAAACAGACTCTACCAAGAGTGGCAGTGTATCCCCAAGAGATATGCGTTGTCCAGTACGAAAGAAGTCGAAAAATGATCCCCCTCCGAGTATTAAATCCACCTGATGCGACTCGAAGAATGAAGGATCCGCAAGCTTAAGTCCTTGTGGTATTTTCCATCCACTCGTGCTCGTTGGGATACCCGGTATAATCGTGGACAAACGAGGGTGTATGTTGAGCTCCACTGGTATTTGGAAATCAGAAACTCGAGACTTGATGACAACTCTGACGTAGTTGGTAACCTTTTCTACCTTCCCATTGACTCCGATAACGTCCAAATCCGTTGTTCGCCTTTTTGATTTGAGGATTGTACTGAACCTTTTAGAGACCAGATCGCATTGACACGCACAATCCAACAATGCCCTTGCCGGGTACTCACATCCGGACTCGTCCTGAACCATCACCATAGCCGTAAGAAGCATTACACCCGTAATAGGAACATGAACAGAGTTACAGCTTACTACCTGGACAGCTGCTACATTTACGTTGCTACTACTGCTACAAGATCCCTCCTCTGTCGCCTTATCAGTAGAATCCTTGGAACTTGTATTGGAATTGTTCGGTTTACCGTCATCCTTGAAACAAACTAACGTGTGGTGCCTGCCCTTGCACCTTCGGCACGTGTATTTGGAGGAACATTCCTTTGCCTGGTGTCCACGTCTAAAACAGTTGCGACATAGAGAATTTGTTCGCAAAAGATTCTCCTTGTCGTGTACAGGCATACCCTTGAAAACCGAACACTGATACAACGGATGGGTTTCTGGACAGGCCGGACAACCTTTGGACGAAGATGCTTGAAATGCAGCGTTGCATATTTTAGTCGACAATGGGAATTTCCTTTTGTTGAGTTGAGCTGAATCATTCTTGATTGTTTCCTGCTTAGTCGATATAGCTTCTAACATTTGAATTCTCCTGCGCATGAAATCTGTTAAATCCTTAAGTGTCTCATCTTCCCTTGATGAAGACAGATCTTCCCAACTCCTTCTTGAGGAACTGTCAAGCCGCGAGCTTAACATGTGGAGCAACAGTAAGTCCTTATAATCTGCTGGCTGGGAGACGATGTGATCAAGAGACTTCACAATTGCTTCAAACGACTCAAGCAGCGAATGCATTTCTTCGGCGGATTCCCTTTTTATAGAAGATAGCTCGAACAGGGCCTGAATTTTCCTCTTCTTTAATAACTTCGTGTTTGAGTACCGCTGAACTAGCATATCCCAAGCCACCATATAGTTTGCCTTGGTGAGTGGTAGAGTGTTTACGAGATTTAACGCTTCTCCTTCCAGTTGGCTTCTCAAATAATGAAATTTTTCCACCTCTGGAAGATCCGTTTGCCAGTGAATAAGCGACATATAGAGGTCGCGGAAATTGAGCCAATCGTCGATTTTTCCCCCAAATTTTGGCAAACTTATCTGCGGCAACTTTGCATGTGGCGCGCGTATCTGAGCTGTGTCGTTCATTCTGGTCGACTGATTTAGAGCCGAGGCCTCCGGGTCATCTTTCAGTCTATCGAGCAAAAACGACTTCAATTCAAAAAATCGGTTTTCGAACTCCAATCTATCCTTAACGGTCGATTCCGTATCCACATTATCCTCATGTGCCGCTACGTCATCGACGGCGTCATTCATTTTATCCCACAGCGGTTCTAGACGTTCCAGCCGTACCGAAAACTCACTGGCCTTGGAGTTTACCGTACACTGCTCGATGAATTGGTACATATTATTGAATGAGGTCTGCAATCCTTTCAGCTTCGTTTGTAGAGCCTTCAGTGTGAGAGATTTCCCTTTCGATGATGTTGATGGCGCCATAGTTGTAGACAATGAACCGAAAAAATAAGACCACAGTAGCACAACCTCAACCGATTAGAGATATTGGAGAGCCAATTACCTGATGGCTCTTTGAATAGAGCCTTGTATGTTTATTTAGCAGCTTCAATGGCAACAGATCCGTCCAGTACCGCCGAAGTTTCGTGCCGTTAAGTCGATGAAGAAACAGTGCCGTATCCAATATTTGATGACAATCATACAGTCCGTATGTAAAGTATATGAAAGCGAAAGCCGAGAATAGCACAAACCGATTTGCTAGGTATGATTGGACAGCCACTAACCTGCTTTATAATATAATAATGCCTTGTATTCAATTCGGTGCCAAGCCAAGCCACCTTAATGACGCTGATTAGAATGGCGGACAAAGCTCCGTTGCTTTGTCGAGACCAAGAGCAATGGCGATCAAACCCCAACAGCCAAAGGTGGGCAGCAGCCACTGATACCGTGAAAACTCGTTTAGTCCACAGGTCGAATCCTTCCAGGATCCGGTTCGAAGGACCAGCTGTTTAGATGTTGCACTGGTTCTTTAGTCCGAGCGGTAAAACACTGGTCCGGGTAAATGTTCAAACCCCGTTAGAATATTGAACGGACTTTACCAAGTACTTTCACCGTGAAATAGTGTAAATAGTGAACGCATGCAATTTAAAACACTATAATCCTTTCTCTTCTCTATCGACAGCCAGGATTAGACGAAAAGCTATTTATATTTCAGTTTTTCCAGTTCTCGGTTCTTCATTACCGACATCGCATTCTAAAAATATCTCATCTAATTCCTATTTTGGTAGCTACCGTGAACCTCTGTGAACTTGTCCCTCCTATCAATTATTCACAACGATTGATTGGCCTCTTTTCGGGTTTGCGCCCTTTATGCTTCACCCATTGTAAATGGTGGTTTCAATATACAGAACTAGTACCGCTAACACATGCTAATTTAAAAGATCTGACCTGTTTTTCACGTTTGTAGTGCGCTGCCGTTGACGGTCCTGCTGCTCGACGAAATGCTGTCAGTGGTTTGTGTCACCACTATGGCGGTTTAATATCTGCTCCCACGTGTGCACACGGTTTTGGACGATGGCGGGCCCGCTGAGTCTACTCACGAGTACTGCTTCGAGGCCAACAATGGAGCGTATACGGCAATTGACCACCGACATACACCCCGGAAGTAGTGGCACCTTCCAATGGCCCGTAGATGCGCAGAGGCGTGATCACTAACCCGCCGCGAGACCAGCTACAAGCGGACGAGTCTTCGGATCTTCCCAGAGACCACGCGGCGTGCGTAATCTCCTACACCTACCAGAACGAAACACCTTCGCTTGAAGGATATTCGGTCCTTCAAGCGGAAAATTCATTTTACTATTATAGGTCAGATCGTCTAACAAGATTTGTTCTTAGTTACCTTGACCTCGAGCAGAAAATAGGTACTGATTTGAAGGCGACTTGAAACCAGTTGTCGCTTTTCCTAACGAGAAACATTCAAGTTGATTTACAACCGGCAAATTATAGTATGTAAAACTCACTTGCTATAGCGTAAATTTGGGCCTTGGGCCTAGATCACGTACTCAACCACTATATAATATCTCGTTTTCTGTAAATTACAATTTAATTACTATCTTCCGTTTTGTTTTCAGAATAAAACTCACATGTCTTATTTCGACTGGCTAACAACCATTTGCTTTACTAACTTCCACTTAATTTTCGGGACTATGTCCGTTCACTGTGCCGATCGAATCGAGAAAGAACGATACTTTTAATCTAATGATGGCCTACAAGCCTTGGCCATTTCGTAACCGCGGGGTTCCCAACCCCACCCAATTAGTGATACCCTCGACCTCAAATGTCAAAATTCCTTTTCATTTCATAAACATTGGCTATACTGCCTACTTTCAGATCGGAGGGCTGTGCACTGCTTCACGATCCGTGTAAATTGGGTGATTACAATTCTCGCCACCCACACCGCTGCGGTAGACTAAAGGTACTCGAATTTCCAATCTAGTCTCTTATATACAAGCGAGTTACCTTTTAGCTCTCCCGTAGCCCGCAAAGTGGTAAATTCAACGCATTTAAATTTTAAATAAAAGTATTATAGTTCTCCTCTTGTAACCACGTTACATTACCCCCATCTAATTCAACAAAAAAAAATTCACGGGATTTTTTTTTTAAAGATTCCAAATTAAGTTGCTACTTACATTGTATACTTGTATATTAATCTATGATTCATTATCATTGTTGGACCATCTGAAATTCTCGAACCATCTCCTCGAATATTTTTCTTCTCTCCTTGCACACTTACTAAACTTCATCCATTCCTTTGCTCACGCAATTCCGAAATTCTACTATCATGCACATCCTTTCCGTTACTATTTACACTATCTTCGTTGGACCACCATTCAAAACTGCACCTCTTCCCTCACCCTTTAATACCTTATCCACTCTATTGTTAACTCGCTGGTTAACTAATAATACTAGCCTTCGCTGGCTATATTCAGATCACAATCCGAAAAACGACCGACTACGACAAACAAACTGTTTTTGCATCAAGTAACAACTCGATCAAATACTCTCGTGGTATACCCCCGACGAACGAACTCAAACTGAAACCAATTGTTTCTTACATCCGAATCACAATTCGAATTCAACTGCCCCAATCAACCTTAAACAACTCCACCTTTTTTCCCTATTTCCTTTAAACCTAAGTGGTCCAACTCCTCACGCCTCTACTGTGCCTTACTATCAAACCTTTCGACCTGTTGAGATCTCTCCCTGCTACTTCTACTTTATCGATTCAATTTTCAGTCTCGTCGCGTTTTTCTATCCGAGTGCCTGTTTTCCACTATTTATTTTTAGTTTTCCCACTTTCTTCGGGGAAAATGGGGACTAAATGCAGTGAAAATCTTTTTCCAGTGCTGTGTTATTGTGGACGAGGTGAGTTGGTCATTTATTTTCTGCCTTTAAGTGAAAATATAAGACAAACACCTTTATTTATTTTCAGCGAACCGGGCTATGGCAAAATGGATTGGGGTCAATGTACTATGACATGGATATATGTAATTGCTTGATATTATTGGTGAGTAGCTACTAGTTTCGACTAACGCCAAATTATTCTATATCAGCAATAGAATTTAATGCTAGTTCCTAGTTTTAACCTACTCTAACAATTCCCAATACCAATGTTTTTTACTTCATTTTTTTTTTGCGAACTACCTGCTTAGTAAATAACCGATATGTACATTATTTACATATTTGCCTATTGGCGTTCCAAAACCGTTGTTTTGTGTGTTTGAGCCTCTAGAGTTCTTGTTTATATACATAGCTTGACATTGTTCTCGATCTAGGGCACCTACATTACGGGTTTGTTTACCTTTTTTTGCCTAACACGGTTAGTAGAACGGGTACCTTTCTTATAAGAATTGGTGTTTTTAATCAAAATTTAATAATTTTAATTTGCAATAGGCTAGAGCGCACTACTTAGATTTGTAATAGTGGTTCTGAATTTTAGTTTTAAATTATTTCTTTTGAAGATCAGCGGATCTGTAAACTCCAAGCTTATGTCCATTTAGGTCTTCCAACTCAAAACAGTTCGATCCTAGTTTTGCCACAATTTTAGCTGGCGAATAGGTGTCTGCAAGCTTTGCATTGAATCCTTTCGCTTTGTTGGACAAAAAATGATTTTTTTTCAAAATAATTTCTCCAATTTGGAACTCAATCGGTTTTGCGTTCGATCGAAGATTATAATATTTTTTATATTTTTCATATGCTTTTTTTAAATTGATTCGAACTTTTTCAAATATTTCCTTTTTCTCATCGCTTATTTCTTTTGAACTATAATCTACATCCTCTCCTACTTCTCTCATTTTTGAGTATTCGTCCCCCGAACTAATATAATTCCTTCCATAATTGATGAAATACGGCGTGAACTCCGTGGACTCATGAACTGATGTTCGAATGGCCATCGCAATTTTTTGAAGGTTTTCATCCCATTCTTTTTGTTCTTGTTTTAGATACGTCCGGATTGCTGCTACAATTACCCGATTCACTCGCTCTGTGGGATTGTTAGCTGGGTGGTAGTTAGCGTTTTTCCAATGATTTACGTGGTACTTCTTCAGCAGTGAAGCGAAAAGGTTCGATTTGAACTGTGGTCCATTATCTGAGATCAGTATCTCCGGGACCCCAAAGAGGAGGAATATCATTGATTCTATGAAGGCTACAAGCTGCCCCGTCTTTGCTTCTCTCATTGGTTGGATGATCACAAATTTGGAGAATTGGTCGGTAATAACTAGAAGCATTGTGTTGCCCTTCTTTGACCTTGGAAATGGTCCCATATAATCCACAGATATCATTTGCCACGGCATTGTAGCTAGTTTTTGACGGCCCATGTTCGGAACACGAGCGGCATTTGGATGTTTCGCCGTTTTGCAGGCTTGGCAGCCACGACAGAAACGCTTGATTTCCTCGCACATCCCGGGCCAGTAATACTTTTCACGGATTTTTCGCATCGTCTTGTAGTACCCGAAATGAGCAATACTGTGTTCTTCTTCCATGATTTTGATTCGGTCATTCTTTGGAGGAATATATTTCCAGTCAAAGCGCGGATCCTCCGGGTTGCAGCTCGGAATATATTTATAAATGTTCCCTCGAACGACCTTGAAGTCCTTATACTTCTGCTCGTTCTTAACGACCTCCGTTTTTAGGTTTTCCAAGTCGAGATCAACGGTAAGTATATCTACCTCCTTAACCGCTCTGGACAGCGCATCGGCTATAATGTTTAATTTTCCTTTTCTATATTCTAGCACCATATTATGTTGTTGTAGTTTTAACGCCCATCGAGCGAGTCTCGCGGAGTTTCCTTCTACGCTAATTTTATTGAGCCACTTTAAAGATTGAGCATCAGTCACTACTTTGAACTGCGTGCCCTCTACGTAGTGACGAAATTTTTCGATGGCCAAAATCACTGCCAGGCATTCTCGTTCAGTTGCGGAGTACTTTTTCTGGGCCGACGAAAATTTTTTGGAAAAGAATGCGATTGGACGCCTTACCCCATTCTGGTATTGAACCAAGACTGCTCCAGCTGCCACCAAGGAAGCATCCGATTCAATGACGAATTGGAGACTGAAATCAGGATTTGCCAAAACAGGGGGTGACGTGAGTATGCTTTTTATTTCATTAAACGCATTGTCCGCCTCTTCTGTCCAAATTATTTTCGTTTTACATTTTTTTAACAAGTCCGTGATTGGTGCTAATACGGAGCTATAATTGGGTATAAACTGTTTATAGAACCCAACCATTCCCATTAACCTTTGAACTTCCTTCAGCGTTTTGGGTAAAGGGTAACTGAGGATTGGTTCGAGCTTCGAGCTATCGATGGAGACGCCCTCTTCCGATAGGATGTAACCTAGGTAGGATATCCTTTTTCTACAAAATTTGGATTTCTCCACGCTTATCGACAAGTTGGCTCTGTCCAATCTGTCCGCCACTATTTTTAGCAACCTAAGATGCTCTGCCATGGTTTTAGATGTTACGACTATGTCGTCCAGGTACACAAACACCTGTGGCTCCAGGTCGTATCCAAGAACTTTGTTCATTAACTTGGTCTGAGTTACTGGAGCTCCTGTCAACCCAAAAGGCATAACCTTGAACCGATATAGATGTTTTCCGGCCCTGAATGAGGTGTAATCTCTACTTTCCTTTGCTAGTGGGATCTGCCAGTAGGCTTTTGAGAGATCTATGACTGAGAAGTAGTTTGCCTTCTCAATTCTTCCCAGAATCAATTGCATGTCCGGAAACGGGTATGCTTCCTTCTTTGTGGCTTCATTCACCCTTCTACAGTCCAAGCACAGTCTCCATTCTCCCGACGATTTCTTTACCGGTAACAATGGGTTACACCAATCTGATTCTGACTCTTCAATGACATCTAGTTCCTTCATACGAGATATTTCCTTTTCCATTTCCTTTTGGATGGCCGGTGACCATCGATATCTCGGTGGCCTTTTCGGCTTTTCTCCGGGAATTAAGTCGATTTTGTGCTCCAGTACGTCAGTTCTTCCTAGACGTCCATTGCCTTTTAGCTTGTTCACGATCTCTAGTAGGTCAGTTTTTTCCTTTACTGTTAACTGATGCTCGGTCTCAATTTCCGTTATTTTTTCTCCGTTTGGATATTCTATGGATGGTAACTCCAGGCTTAAATCTTCTTCGCTCTCAGTTGGTTTAATTGCGTCGGCGGCCGGTTCCACCATGAAGTCTATTTGCTTTTCTTCTGAGAAAAACTGTTCAACGAAGTTAATGGACAACTCTTCGTCTGTTATTCCGTTCGTTAGAACTTTTGAAAATTTTCCATTTTCGTCTATTGCGGGCATGATCTTGAACGCCTTCCAGAAATCATTTCCTAATATCAACGTTTTGGCAATATTGGGAACGAATAATGTTGGAATGACTTTGGTCATTCCCCTGAAAGTATACGGAATGCAAATTGAACTTAGGCTTTTATGGGTAGTGCCATCAGCCGTTTTAATTCGTAAGTTGGTTAGCGAGGTTTTAAAATTATGCCTCTCAACTAAATCGATGCTACTCAAAATGCTTACCGCTGCCCCTGAATCTAGCAGTCCTTCAGTTTTAGTCCCCAGAATCGACACATTGATGTGTGGGCATCGGTTTTCCTTGATGTTGATGTTCATCACGTGAGAAAATTTATCGAAAATCGTAATTGTGGGAGATTTCGTACCAGTAGTGGAAAGCGGACTCCCTAATTGCTTCCCCTGTATTCGTTTTTTGGGGTCCTTGCCCCCCCTTTTTGGTGGTCGCTAGGACAATTTGACAATACCACATCGGGTCTACCACAGACGTGGCAGAATATACGTTTTCCTTTTTGGCAATTCCTCCAGAAATGTCCATATTGGTTGCAGTTCCAACATAGGATGTTGTTGTCCGTTGTTGGTACCACTGGTTGATTTTCGTCCGTTTGATTTGTCAGGCGCTTTTCTCGTTGGGGTCGAACTCGGTTCACCGCATTAACTTCTTCCCCATGATCGCTGTCTTCGGGTTCCACATCTTCCAAGTTGTTAACAGCATAGGGTCTGATCTTCGGAGCGTAAGATCTGTACACCGACTTATCGAGCTCGTAGCAGAGACTACAAAGTGCTTCGACGTTCAATTGAGTAATGTTCAAAAACGCAAAGTGCGGACGGTACCAGTCCTTCATGTTTTCGAATAGTACGTCCAATTTTGTTTTTTCATCTATTGGTTGTGACATCTGCTGACAGAGTCTTTCGATTTCCCCTAAGTAGGCTACGAAAGTTTCATTTGGAAGCTGTTTTCGGTCTCTGATTTGTCGCTCTAGTACCTTATCTTTGTTCGGCACTTCGAAACGTATCCGCAAATGATACTTAAGTACTGCCCACGAAGTAAATTTGCTGCTAAATGTGTAATACCAAATTTCCGCTGGCGATTCTGGTTTAAACAAAAAATTAGCCTTACTCAGTAATTCCGCATCCGAAATTTGGTTGTTTTTAGCGAGTATTTCCACCCTTTTAACAAATTCTTCTACGGTCATGCCTCTCTGTTCACCACTGAACCGAATTTGCCATTTGTTAATTGGGGTTCGGAAACAGTTCTCTCTTTCCATGCCCGCCAAATGATTTGTCCGATTCCGTGGTTGTGACTCATTTCTTGAAAAGAAATCTCCTACGTTACGAGAGGGTACCCCGGCTCCGCTTCCCCGAAAATTCGATGCCACTCCCGGATTGTGAATGGGCCGCTCCAATTGCGGTGGTACTAGCGGATTTGTAACCATTGAAAAATTCATTCGGTCACACGCTTGTAGAAATGGTCGGTCTCCATCGTTTCTCTCTTGTGTATCTATATTCTGTCTATCCTGGTTCGTCAATAAGTTCTGCATACTTTGCCTAAGTTCTTCCATCCTTTGGTCTAACTGGTTTGAAAGTACCTCCTCTACGATACGGCTGACGTCGGCTCTAGACAAGGCGTGTTCGACCTCTTCCGATAAGCGAGATAGCTCAGCGCTTCCCTCACTCACAAGGTCTTGGTCGAGCTGACGTTGACCGCCTATCGCTGCAGCGGACAACGGGTTCGGCCGAGAGTCCCCAAAAACAGTTTCCCCAGGTTGGTTTATGTCTGGAGGGCCCCTCTGTTCTTGCCTCTGAGAGAGTATTGGGTTTTGTAGTCGTCGTTGCCCATTCAAGGTTTCTTGATGATTTCGGTCCCGCGCTCTTTGTTCGAATTCATACTGCAGATGGGGTATCCGTGCAATCGATTGCTGTTGTTGCGGATTCTTCATACCTTCCTCAAGTTGCGGTAGTTGTTGTCGGGGGTTCTGCAGTTGACCTTGGAAGCTTCTAGGTTGACTTTCTCGGACCTGCTGCTGTCTCTGCCCTTGCCCTAGTTGAGATATCGGAGGGCCGGTGGGAGTACCTTGTAGTCTGTTGAATGCCGTTGGATCATGATTTGCTATCGGTCCTACCTCCGTGGACCGGGGGACCTGTGGCGGTGGGGGGAACTCCAGGGATGGATCCCGAGGAACTGTACCTAGACCGACTGGTAGCGATCTCCTCCCGATGGTTGATCTCCTGAGTTCGGAAATTTGGTCCTCCGAAGTTGCAAAAACATCGTAAATTAGTTCCACCTCCTCGAGCAAATCCTCCTTAACCTTAACTTGGTAGCTATCCATCGCATTCGAACGTAAGATACGTAACCGTACATGCCTCAATCTCGACATAAGTTGTCTCGTTCGACCATATATCTGCAGCTCTTGACGTACTGTGGTTAGCTTTATTTGTATTACGGTAAGATCGTCCAAAACGGTTTTATGGGAGTGAATGACTTTCGAATTATGAATTTCATCCAATTGTGCTTTTCTAAGTGCTTGCCTCTGATCGTCTAAGCTATAAGCCGATAAGTTCAAGCCTCTGAGATTAAGTTCGTAGCTGATCTCATCCGGCAATAAATCATTGGGATTCAGGTAGGTTCCCAGGCCTACTTGATTCATAACGTATGACATTTTCCAATCCCAATCCCACAACCAATGTATATAATATCAAATTCAGTTTGTTATAAGTTTCTTTGAAAAATAAAAAAAACACCAATTCCAATAATAACACTCAATTTCTGTGTTGCAGTGCGTGGGTAGAATCTATAACCCTAAATTATACCCAATTCCACTAAATTTCTATAAACCTAAATTATGCCCAATTCCTCTAAATGTCTGTTCTAGAAAATGTACCGAATAATTCACTTAAATTTCTTATTGCAGATTTCAGTCCAACTCAATACTCAAACCTAAACGTAAGTAGAACCTTAATTTGATCACTAATTGTAAAGGAATTTGAAACAACCGCAAAATTTTCACGCGATCTACTTTACCATACGCTGCCCCACGTTGGGCGCCAAATGTAACGGAGGATTTTTTCTATTCGAATACTCGGTTGAATGAACCACTTCGCTTAAGCGCCAAGCAAGCAAAAGGATTGCTTGCATGCGAAGAGGCAAGATTTTATACCCGGCGAGACTCCTCAAGGCGAGTCCTTCAAAATACAACCGAACCGACGAATCGATCCACCGCACAAGCTCCAAATCCTACCAGCTAGACCGGATAATCAATGGGGAACCCTGAAGTGAACGCATGCAATTTAAAACACTATAATCCTTTCTCTTCTCTATCGACAGCCAGGATTAGACGAAAAGCTATTTATATTTCAGTTTTTCCAGTTCTCGGTTCTTCATTACCGACATCGCATTCTAAAAATATCTCATCTAATTCCTATTTTGGTAGCTACCGTGAACCTCTGTGAACTTGTCCCTCCTATCAATTATTCACAACGATTGATTGGCCTCTTTTCGGGTTTGCGCCCTTTATGCTTCACCCATTGTAAATGGTGGTTTCAATATACAGAACTAGTACCGCTAACACATGCTAATTTAAAAGATCTGACCTGTTTTTCACGTTTGTAGTGCGCTGCCGTTGACGGTCCTGCTGCTCGACGAAATGCTGTCAGTGGTTTGTGTCACCACTATGGCGGTTTAATATCTGCTCCCACGTGTGCACACGGTTTTGGACGATGGCGGGCCCGCTGAGTCTACTCACGAGTACTGCTTCGAGGCCAACAATGGAGCGTATACGGCAATTGACCACCGACATACACCCCGGAAGTAGTGGCACCTTCCAATGGCCCGTAGATGCGCAGAGGCGTGATCACTAACCCGCCGCGAGACCAGCTACAAGCGGACGAGTCTTCGGATCTTCCCAGAGACCACGCGGCGTGCGTAATCTCCTACACCTACCAGAACGAAACACCTTCGCTTGAAGGATATTCGGTCCTTCAAGCGGAAAATTCATTTTACTATTATAGGTCAGATCGTCTAACAAGATTTGTTCTTAGTTACCTTGACCTCGAGCAGAAAATAGGTACTGATTTGAAGGCGACTTGAAACCAGTTGTCGCTTTTCCTAACGAGAAACATTCAAGTTGATTTACAACCGGCAAATTATAGTATGTAAAACTCACTTGCTATAGCGTAAATTTGGGCCTTGGGCCTAGATCACGTACTCAACCACTATATAATATCTCGTTTTCTGTAAATTACAATTTAATTACTATCTTCCGTTTTGTTTTCAGAATAAAACTCACATGTCTTATTTCGACTGGCTAACAACCATTTGCTTTACTAACTTCCACTTAATTTTCGGGACTATGTCCGTTCACTGTGCCGATCGAATCGAGAAAGAACGATACTTTTAATCTAATGATGGCCTACAAGCCTTGGCCATTTCGTAACCGCGGGGTTCCCAACCCCACCCAATTAGTGATACCCTCGACCTCAAATGTCAAAATTCCTTTTCATTTCATAAACATTGGCTATACTGCCTACTTTCAGATCGGAGGGCTGTGCACTGCTTCACGATCCGTGTAAATTGGGTGATTACAATTCTCGCCACCCACACCGCTGCGGTAGACTAAAGGTACTCGAATTTCCAATCTAGTCTCTTATATACAAGCGAGTTACCTTTTAGCTCTCCCGTAGCCCGCAAAGTGGTAAATTCAACGCATTTAAATTTTAAATAAAAGTATTATAGTTCTCCTCTTGTAACCACGTTACAATAGTAACTTGGATGTGACTAGGTGCGAAATAACACAATGCACGTTGTATCCGAAACACCACGTACTAAATATAAATTTATTGCTCGCAATCTTAATAACTAGTCACATGTATAAAATAGTATAAAATTTCGCTTTCGTTGCACACACTGTAGGCAAATGTAGCTGACTGGTGCCTGTAGCTTCGACGCTGTCCCTTTTTTAACTGTAGCAATTGAAGACGCTCACCGAGCGCGGGAAAGAAAAAGCTCGCAGCTGTGAATATAGTGTGTGTTATCAGTTGCCGATAACGAGGGTTATCTCGATGGTGGGTTACACACGAACACTTGTATTTAGTGCAATGCTGCAATGCATGACGCGATGTTAAGATAGCCGAACAGTCAGCTGATCCTCCACGAATAAACGTTAAAGATCACCCTACACGAGATTGAAGAGACACACAATTTTTTTCCGTCTAGTGCGATTGTCATTCAAAATCTTCGCTCGCTGGAGCAACAGCCGAACCCGTGCATCGGTAGATCCATACATGAAAAACTCGAAATGGTGACAACATCGTCGATCGCAACGTTGTAAGCGGCCATGTATACGTCATTCATAATATACTTGTCGCCGGTAATGTCATTTGCTTGCTTTAGACAGAATGACACAGTTATGAGCTAATCTGGGTGAACTTTCGATTTCTGTCACGACTGAATATTCCCAAGGCAGAATGTTTCTGCGTCAGTTCTGTCGAACTATTCTGAATACTTAGCGGGTTATGTTTGATCCGAAAAAAGATCAGATATGTTCCGAGCGAGTTCGATGTGTATGATTTGAAACAGGATATTAGAATCTTTGTTTACGAATTTTGTTCGATATCCATTTTACCATCAGCTGGGTCCTTTCAATAGAGTCTAGTTATGCAGGGCTAGAGACCGGTGCATAGTGAGAGCTTAATAAATACGACAACATAGACAGAAATTACGAGAGATATACTAAATTCAACTAAAATTTCTTGACGGCACTTAGACTGGTAATTCAAATCTAATGCAATGCACTATAATCAACATTCTACCATCCAAGTCACATATTGTAAAAATTGTCTCCTCAGTATACCGGCCTTCTGAAAAGTTGCTCTCTTTGTCGTCTTTAAACATCTAGCGAAGACTGAATTCACGTATTGATGCATGTACAGTAGAGTGGCCCAAGGTTGTATGAAAAAAGTGTAAAGTTTGGAATTTCAAACCTTACCCCCCAAAATGATAGTTTGGGTCCCCACCAAGCTTTCCTGAAAATTTCAGCTCAATTGGCCCACTGTAAGGGGTTCCGCAAACTGCTCAAAGTTTGTATGGAAAAAAGAGACCAAATGTATGGAGAAATGCATCAGCTTCACATTTTCAGCTCTAGGTGGCGCCGTAATCGATGAAAGTCTTTCGTGTGAAAAAATAAGAATCTTCATGTAACATTGAATCGACTCGTGAAAACCGGAGGTCAATCTAATGACAGCAGACAAAGTTATAAGCGCGCAAAGTTGAGGGTGTCTGGTACTGCAGTTGGGGTGGCTCTGTCGAAAGTGCAAAAAAAAACTTGCTTATGAACGCACGAATTACATTAGGTAGAAACACTCGATTACATGGTTTAACAACTTCTAATAACTCAAAATGCTGGCTATTTGGAAGAGTGGTATCTTCGGCAAACTGGACAAGTATGTCAAGGGCTTTCCGGTAAAGACCTGAATCATTCAGAATTCTCTCACTAGGTGGCGCTAGAGCGAATGAAAATGCCCTATACTTTTTTTAAATAGTGCTATAGCTCGTGAACGGGAACACTTGGCTGACCGTAGTCTTCTGCAAAGTAGATCATAAGGTCAAGGGCTTTTCGACTGAGAACAGTTTAATTCAAAATTCTTCCTCTGGGCGGAGTTGGAGTGCTTGGAAAATTCTAACACTCTTTCATTTTATATTAGCCCATATCTCGTGATGGAAATCATTTAAGGGGGCGGAGTTTTCGGCGCAGTAGTACAATTTCTAATGGTGAACATGATTCTCGTACTAATAGACATTTTTTTTTTCTTTTTGGCTTATTATCTCTCAAGTGAAATCATCCGGTGGAGATGTAGAGTGGTTTTTTTTCTTAACATTTCACCAGAGTTACACATCTATTTTACATTTATTAATTTTATTGTGCTACAAAACCTTCCTTTATTTTAGTGCGTGTGGTCTTCGGAAAAGTCTGTCTACGCTGCTGCACTACTTGCAGAAGAAATTGCAGTTGATCTTCATTTTTCGTCAATTTTCCACAATACTCCTGGATCAACTTAACACCTCGTTCCGCGCAATCGTTCACACTTTATTTTTTCCCTGCCTTCTAAAAAATCTGTTAATTGATTCCATTTGCTCGGATCTTCCTGAAGGAAATTCGCGGATATTCCGGTAATTTCGAAAAAAATCATTGAGTTTTGAGAAACGACAACTCGTATGACTTCACTTTCACCGACTTTTTTGCATTTTTTGATAGTTCTAAGTAATAATCCACTTGTACTGCCATTTAAGAATCTTGAAAATAATTTTTAGATTTTTTGCAATTAGCAGTCAAAGCTGACCATGGAGGTAACCCCAGTACTATCTGGCTTCCAAAGGGGGCCCCACATTGAGTCTTATGGGAATTCAAGTTTTCTCGTTCGTTTTCCAAGGTTTTAAGAAAAAGTAGTCTGTCGATTCGCAATCAGTAAATTTTATGTTGAAACTCACATGTCGGCGAACTCGATATAATACTGTTTTAATTGGATGTGAATTGTACGTTGACGTTCCGGCACAAACAGTCGTTCCTGAAGGTAAGGGCCGCTGATACATTTGCTATGTATGGCTATTTCCTATCTAATATTTATTTCTTGCGCAAATGTATATTTTTGAGCATATTTTTCGAAAATTCCAGTGAAGGTATCATGTCTCTACATTGAAAGTTCACCGAGCAATAAGGAATTAAAAGAAAAACGGTACATTGGGGTCGGAAAGTTGAAAAAAATTGAATAAATTATTATCTTTCGTTATAGAGTTATGATGCCTTCGGAAGAGTTTCTGTACGACAATTAGCGTTTTATTTGGTTGAATAACACTAGTTCGAAATTCAGTCACTAGGCGGCGCTGTTACAAACTTTTTAATAAAGCTAGATAGAAATGTAGTGTTTTCGAAAAAGTTGTAGGTCCTATAATTTTAATCATATTTTCTGAAGATGCAAAACTTTGTTGGTCCTGTATGTTTCGAGATAGAGAAGGTTTTAATTAAAACATTTACTTACAGATTATGTTTTCAAAAATGCGCCATATTTCAAATCCTGTATGACCTACAAAGTTGGTATCTTTAGAAGATATATTTATAATTACCTGACATACAACTTTGCCTAAGGCACCATCTTTTTATCTCATTCCATTTCAAAGTTGAAAACAGCGCCGCCCTAGCGATTGTTTCCGAACTAATATGAAATGATCAAATAAAGCGCCAGATGTCACACAACAACTTTGCCAAAGGCACCATACCTAACTCTAAAACGAAAAATAAGGAAAGGACGTGTGAATTGTGGGTTGGCCCTTTTTGGACGCTAGGTACCCCCGAGGTTCGCCCCCCCCCCCGAATTACGAAAATGTTCGTGAATTGAAAACTAGTACATGTAATGATCTTATTTTTTCTAGACCACATGGGTCAATGAACTACTAATCAAATAGTGTATTTTTACAATGAAGACAATGCTAATTTGGAAATGCGGAAGTTTGTTCCATTTCCTTTAAAAAATGGAAATTGTGGGTTAACCTCTTTTGGATGCCAGCCATTCAGTTGTTCTTTCTTGTTATACTACTCTGGTTGCTGTTGAAAATCGTAATATCGTGATTGCAACTTACGTTTTTCCCCGCTATTCTAGTGTTGATAGTTTTGTTTTGAATTGGATGTCATGGAGCATGAAAAGAAGTTCTCTCACTTAACAATATTGCAGCTGCCAATGATTCTAAGAAGCACACGTTCATCTAAATTACTAAATTATGTTTGGTTGAATCTGAAGAGAAAATCTAATTCAGCTACCAAACTAAATCTACTAGTTTGCAACATAAGCTTACTAATATGCAAGATAAATCCGCATCTTTTCTTTTTTTGCAAGAATGCAATTCCACGAATCGTAAAATTTGCCACATCAGAAACCGCGTGAAAATTAATTTGAGTGAATTTTAATTTATTTCTCTTGGGAATGGAGGGACATTAAATTGTCTTCTCTAATCAATGGGTTTTGATGCTCTTAAAAACAATTAAACTTAATGCTACATCGCACAACTTCGGACACTACCCTCCCTCACGTCACACTTCGTCACAAATTTAGTATACCCTCCGTACCCTCTAAAATGCTACGTCATTTATGTATGACCCCAAAAAGGTTTTATACGGGGTCTGAAATTTCGATTTTTAAATGTTCGGTGTTAAGACAGAGCGAACTAAGTCACAAAACGTAGCATTGGATAAAGAATTTCTTCAGCTACATTCGACTTTTACCAGATTTGAAAATGTTGCCATAAGAAAAAATTATGGCGTAAATTCTTTTCAAATTAAAATATAAATTATGCTGCGATTCAAACATTAAACTCGTTGTTCTCGAAATCAATACAATGTCCCTTAGTCCGGTCTGACTTAACACCGACCAAATGATCATTGTACAATACGTAAGGGGCTACATACCTTTTTTCAGAAAATCGAAAAAAAATTATTACTTCTTCTGAAAATACAACAGCTTAAGAATATTTTCCCAAATTTTTATAGAGATACAAGAATTAGATTGAAAGTTACAGCGCGCCGAAGCGCGTCGAATGTCGATGTCGATTAGTACGAGAATTATGGAATTATACTACTGCGCCGAAGACTCCGCCCCATTAAATGATTCCCATCACGAGATATGGCCTAATATAAAATGAAAGAGTGTTAGAATTTTCCAAGCACTCCAACTCCGCCCAGAGGAAGAATTTTGAATTAAGCTGTTCTCAGTCGAAAATCCCTTGACCTTATGATCTACTTTGCAGAAGACTACGGTCAGCCAAGTGTTCCCGTTCACGAGCTATAGCACTATTAAAAAAAAGTATAGGACATTTTCATTCGCTCTAGCGCCACCTAGTGAGAGAATTCTGAATGATTCAGGTCTTTACCGGAAAGCCCTTGACATACTTGTCCAGTTTGCCGAAGATACCACTCTTCCAAATAGCCAGCATTTTGAGTTACTAGAAGTTGTTAAACCATGTAATCGAGTGTTTCTACCTCATGTATGTTCATAAGCAAGTTTTTTTTGCACTTTCGACAGAGCCACCCGAACTGCAGTACCAGACACCCTCAACTTTGCGCGCTTATAACTTTGTCTGCTGTCATCAGATTGACCTCCGGTTTTCACGAGTCGATTCAATGTTACATGAAGATTCTTATTTTTTCACACGAAAGACTTTCATCGATTACGGCGCCACCTAGAGCTGAAAATGTGAAACTGATGTATTTCTCCATACATTTGGTCTCTTTTTTCCATACAAACTTTGAACAGTTTGCGGAACCCCTTACAGTGGACCAATTGAGCTGAAATTTTCAGGAAAGCTTGTTGGGGACCCAAACTATCATTTTGGGGGGTAAAGTTTTGATTTCGAGATTTATGTCATTTTGGGCCAGTCTAATGTACAGTCTCCCTGAATAATACTTCGTCCGTTGCCTTCAAATACTAATACAACAACATCGACTGATTTCCCAGTCTCACAAAAAAGCTCCGGCCGTTAGCTTACAACACCTGACTTCGAATGATATTATAGATAGATCTGCAGTGAACTTGTATTCTGAATTCTACAAAATTTTATGCTGTTATGTTTGTGCTTTTTATTGATGGTTGCACCTGAAATAGGCTGTAAAATTTCGGTTATCCGCGTAGCTTTTAATATTTTTGTTCTGAAGATTAGTATCCACATTTTTTTGAAGTTAAACAAATTGAATAAACATTGTTTAAAATTTCTCCGACTGAAATGTTAAGAGCTAAAGTAAACACCAACAGGACGCAACATTGAGACTCCATCAAATGCGCCAGAAGATCACGCTACAATCTTGAGTAGGAATAATTCAGTCCATTGACGTACTTTTGCCTAGGAGCACTTATACACAATATGGTAAGAGATCGTTTATTTGAAATGGACTTTTTAACCAATGGTCATTGGTGTCTGGTAAGATATCGAAAAAAGCCGTATCAGAAAAATGTTCAGTTCTATAGTTCATAAGCCCTTACTAAGTCCGAGTTGGCCTAGTGTCTCTAAGTTATTTTGGATGGTCCGCTTGGGAAATTTTGACTCATTTACTTGTTTGTATTGCGACGTGCATTTTCACTGATCTTGCGCAAGTACGTGGTGCCAATAGTATCCCTATTATGTCGTCTTCTATATAAATCCAAAATTGCATTCAACCAAGTGTTTTAGGTTGCACTGAAAAACGAAACTTCTGCTTGGACTAACGTGTTTAATGATATCAGTACTGAATGGTGTAGGTGATGAAACTGGATAAAGACGACTTCCGCAAGCCTAAACTCTATTTTACACCTTCAGAAAATAATCCACTTCACGAAAATTGAAACAAAACAAATACCGATTTCGGCAGCCGCGTTACGCCTGTTTAAATCGTTCAGCTAGTGCGGGGTCTATTCCGAAGTCACCCACCACCTCTTCCAGGTTCTCTGCTGAGCATAACTGTAGCTGGTTCCAGCATTCACGCTACATGTTCAGCCCACTGTAGTCTACCATGTTTAATCAGCCTTCCAGTGTTAGCAGGTTGGTATATTTGGTACAGCTCGTGGTTCGTGCGTCTGCGCCATGCTCCATTTTCTACAGTATCACCGAAAAGTGACATTTTCAGCAAATTTGGAAGCCTATTCATTTTTTGCTGAACAGTTTGTTTTTTTTTATAAACAAGCTATTTAAACGTAACTGCCCATTCGAAAGATTGTCATTAATCCAATTTTCGGTACAACCTTCCAAAGGTGAGCTAATAACAATTTTAAATCTGAGATTTATGATTACATACTTTCTTATTTAGAGATCAGTGATCTTTGGCAAGTATCGCGGTGGTGGCCGCACGATCCCACTTGAGCTCAGTAGGATGAAGTAATTAGGTGTTGGTGTTTCCTGGCCAAGAGACTCCGGTGGAACATCGGTAGACGATCTAGAGTTTACTATGAACTCTGCCTCTGCGATGACGGTCACTGACGTTCCCCTATTCAGGCTAATGACCCTTGAATCAGGCATTGTAACTTTCACTCACTCACGCGAGAAGGAGCTTATCCGATATCCAACTTTTCCGGGATAAGATGAGTCGCAAAATAGCTTGAGAATATTTTTTTCCGAGCAAATTATCTGATATTTTTTCCTTCTCACCGCAGAAGGTGATAATATTTTATTTTCGTGGAAAACAACAAAAGTGACAAAGAAGTAGGATAGACTTGTTTTGTCGTGGTATAGAATTGCGCCAGAAAGGCAGCGAAAGTACAACGGATTCCACAATAAACTTATACGCTTATTCTCCGACGGGTTTTTTTATCCGGAGAAATAATGCGTTGTATTTATCCGGATGAGTTAGGCGATTGTTAATATTGATTTCGTGTGAAACTGTGAGTTTTTTTGTCGAAGTGGCAAATTTTCCGGACTCATTTACTCATATGAGTGATAAATTCAATGCCTGCCCTTGATCATAGAGCCGCCTTTGACCGCTCTCAAGAGATGCGGTCAGGAACTACCAAAATGTAAAATGGATTATGGATGATTGAAGATTCGCTTGATGCTTGAATTGGTGCAGCTCTGGCAATTTTTTTTTCTATTCCTTTTCTATTCATTCCCCAACCGTCTGCTTAGAACCGCTGAAGATTTTTTGCATACTGAAAGTTACTTTGAATGCAAAAATTATATTAGACTAATAAACAGGGTTCATCTAACGTTCCCGAATCTCTGGAGAAACTTATCTCATTGCACTACGTACAGTTGATCCCTTAGCGTTGGGAGACTATATGTGCTAATAATTCTGATAATCGTATAATATTTGACAAAATATATGG
This sequence comes from Topomyia yanbarensis, assembly GCF_030247195.1. NCBI lineage: Eukaryota > Metazoa > Arthropoda > Insecta > Diptera > Culicidae > Topomyia > Topomyia yanbarensis. The sequence goes on along the minus strand of NC_080671.1, from coordinate 190,174,867 downwards.
TTGCCGTCTTCTTGAATAAAAGAAATGTGTAAAATTTGCTCTTTAGTCTGTGAAGTTCAGGGTATTTTTAATTATAAAACCGGTCTTTGAATTACTCATATACAAATAAGTTAAACTATTACGTCGGTTGTGAACAACGTCAACGTCATTTCTTGCGGGAAAAAATAACCACGGCAAAAGCGAAATGTAAATGCATGAATTAATTTTGGATTAATTCATGCTATAATCGATTTCCCATAACATTTTCTGAGAGTAATTTTAGAAAACAATATGGAAACGTTCTGAAGTAGGCCTACGTCTTTCTGCACTATACTGACTAAGGTGTCTTCGTTTTTTTGTTCATCGTGTACAAACTTAGTACAACAGAAGTTCAGCGGAGAGAATACGTTGTTCAAAACTAGTCGGGCGAAAAGAAAAACCTGCCAGTGCTGTATAACATGAATAATCAATCTAACTCAATGTTTTTTTCATGTGCGTCGTTCCTTCATTATTCTAGTTTGCGGCACGCATATTCATTTTACGTGGATTGTTGCTTGGTGGATCATCAAGACCTTACTTTTTCGTTTTTCAGTTCTGTAGTATTTACTAGACAAGTGAGTTCAGATGAATTGCCGTTTTGTTTGGCAATGCTGAGAATAACTGCTATACTTTGATGTGATAATAAAATTATTACCAAAATCCGGAATAATCCGCGCTTAAAAATTAAAGAAAATATTTCCAATGCGCGATAAATTGGGTAGAAGCTATACGATTTGATAAAAATCTAGGATTTACAGATATTTTATCAATAGATGAATAGACACACTAATAATGAGCTGAAAAGTGACAACAGCGAAAACTAACTACCCACAGAAGGAAATAGAGACCGAAACAAAACTAGATTAGAAATGTAACGAATCGTAGAAAAGATTAAATTTCAATTAAACAAAACGAAACCAAAACAATACGTGAAATTTAAGAATAAAATGGTAAATAACAAAACAAAAAGATAATAAAGTAGCACAAAACCGAGTAAAATAAAAATAAGGAATAAGACGAAAATAAGACCTACATCGAACATTCAAACAAAGATTTGGTACTAAACCTAGAATAATAATACGAATAAAACAAATCTGGTGAAAATTTAGAATAGAACGTAAGTAACATTTGGAACCTCTCTTTTTCTATTATTACGGTGTCCCTACACTTTGCACTATTTTTTCAGTACATATCGTAAACCGATGGGTTTAACTAGAATTTTATGCAAAGAGTTGAATACTAAATGTCAAAACGACCGAGTGAACAGAAGCGAAAGCCAAAGAGAATCTCTCATGGTTATTTACGTCCTATTCTAAATTTTCTCCAGAAATATCCGCGATGGCAGGCACACCGTAATTGGTAAATCGATTGCAGTGTACGCAGATCACCTGAGTGCAATTCCCAACCGCTCGCATAGGGTTGGAGATTTCACTAAACTCTATGATTTAAACCTCTTTAATAAAAAAACAATCATCCACAATAACTAAAGTAAAATAAGCTTCGTATCATTGGACAATGCCACATGATTCAAAAATGAAAACGGTATGCCAATGCTCAGCTAAAATAAAACTTTTATACTAGAAATACAAATAAATAGATGAAATTTCTCAGAAAATAACTGTTAAAATACGGTGAGAACAATTTGGAAAACAAAGTTGAAGTTTTCACTATAGTTCAGGCGAACTTGTGCCAGTTGCAGAATATTAAATTGGCCAACCGATGGTGCCTAGGGCAGAATGTCAGATTATTATTTATATTCCAACAGCGCTACAATCCAATTATTAACAGATTCAAAGTGAATCACTGCCGGGTCTAATTATATTTAATATGGACTCCCTCAAGAGCGAATTCAATTAACTCTCAACTGTCACACGCTTTCAAACTATCGTATTTTTGACCGAAACGGTTACGTTCTTAATATGTTTAAAACATTTTATTTTATAATCTACCTTGGTAACTAATGCAATTTCTGTTGAACGTAATACAAAACTTTCAAAAAGATGCCACCACCGCCCAAACTGTTTCGTAAAGCAAACAAATGTTCGTACAGTTGTGGGTTAATTATAACCAAACAGTTCGAATATTCGTCACAACATGTCCCACCTGGCACATATTGAACGGCAGCATAACAAGGTTTTGCTCCAGTCAATGTCGCTTTCACCAAATTTGCTCCGGTCAGCACGAGGCCTTCTGGTTTTGGCTGAAAGCACTCATAATTGAAAATAATGATAAAACAGATTTAATTAGCTTGAAATAATAACTTTTGATTGTTTTTTACCTACCTCTCCGCGGCGGTCATTTCGGTTGCCCACGGCAGAGCGGAGGGACGCATCGTAGCAATCCCTTCTGCTGCAACCGTGTCAGTCGCTGGGGTTCACCGCAGTAACATCAGCACCAGGCAATGTGGCTACCATATCACACCTCAAATGTTTCGCTGATTGGCTTTTCGGGAGTAAAATTTTTGTTTGACTTTTCCCGACCGTGGCTGCAATAATAATAATAATAATAATAAAAATAATAATAATGCCGCCGTTGTGAAAAGTATTGTTTGAACAGCTCAATTCCGGCGGATAATCATCGTCATCATGAACGCAGTAAAGCCGATGGCGGGAGTAGCTCGATCAATCATTTTTCCAACACCGGGATTTCATGCTGAGCGATAAGCTATTGCTTCCACTGCTGTCTGTCAGGTGCCAAAGAGGGCAAATATTTACCGGCGGAATTAACTTTTTCCGTCAGATTGGGTATCCCGTGGTGCAGTGGTGTGAGAACCGACAGACAGTGAGTGGATGGAGGGTTGCTGTATGCTGCTGCGATTGTTCAAATTTTCGGTCGTACTAATTATTGTATTGCTACAAGGGTTCTGTCAATTAATGATAATTAGCAAACATGTGAGTCCTTCGTGAAGTTATGGATAAGGGTTTCTGGTGATATCTTGACTGAACGCTTACACAAAATTTATATAGCTTAAAACTGTAGATGTAGAAGTAGATAAAATTCATAACGGATTCGTGGTGGAAATACGTTCAAATGGCAATATTTTAACCAGAAGATGAGCTTTGTTGAATTATGGTTATATTCAGAAAATCAATTTCTTCTTTCGGCACAGTTTAACAGACAGTAATAATTAAATTGTATTGGATTCAGCACTGCATAATGTTGCCTGAAATAAACATTGCAAAAACTTATATTCAACTAGAATTCGCTCAACTTCTAGATAGGTTCGCGCAAATTGAATCCTTAAAAGCGGGTGACGATAAACAAGGGTATACAAACCAAGGTTGTAAAATTTTCATTCGATAGAGTGTGATATGCTCCCATCGGCCGAATGGCATGCAATGCGAGATACACAGCAAAGTATTAGATGAACAACCATTCACGCAGAGAGAAAAGGAGAGCCGAAAATCACCACGTTGGAGCAGCAGTCTCTCAGAGAATGGATAAGTATGGTCACATCATAAGTTCAATCATATATCATTCTTTTTCACACCATTCCGAAAATGCTGTGAGTCCACACTCGCACGAATCTTTCGTTTGTAGAATCATGAAAATGATTTTCAGGAGAATGAATCGAATTCTTTTCATGCGAATGCCGTTCGTATGCACATTCGTATGCTGTCGTTCAAGGGTACGCGTTAATGTGTGTTTGCTCAGAAGAGTTTGTCTAACAAGGAAGGTTGTAAATTGACATTGCGTTCATTTTCGGATAATCTTATAATAAAACTGAAAAAGATTAAAAGTGTTTTTGCTAGTTAGCAATGGGATAATTGGAACAATGGCCAAGCGGGTGTACCAAAAGGACTTGATTAAAGACGTAGTTGCTGAAGAACAGTTTGCTAGCGGTCCAAAGTTTGTGTGCAAAGCTGGGATAGGTGATGGAAAAAAGTGTGAATGTGCACAAGTGAAGTGCAATGTAGGCAATTTTAAAAGGCATATTTTGAATTTTCATCTGGATGTCGCTCAGCAACTGGGGTTGTGTATCGAAGTTGATAAAAAAACTAAATTTTGTAAGCTGTCGATAAAAACATCTCGAAACAAGAATATCCTCGGCACTCTGCAGATGGCTACTGGCCACAATGTTCCGCTTCGTTTCCCGGAATGGGATGGAACAGTCACTTTGATCGGACCGCTGTGGGATGCGGTGGGGATTAAAATGTCTCGTGTAAAGTTAACCAATTTAGTGAATGAAGCTGCGAACATCGCGCGAAATATTACGCGAGAAGCTTAAAAATCAAATTGTGTCGTTGAAGATAGATTCTACGACGCGTAAGGGTCGCGCAGTGTTCGGTGTGAACTTACAGTACGCTAACGAAGATAGAAATATAAAAATTGTCACTCACCTAAATGGAGAAATATGGAATCAGGAATCAGAATATATTGGCTCAAATGGCACGTTCCCCGTACATAGTCGGGGATTTGTGCCTTGCCGTGTGTTTTCATCATTTCCTGAGCGGAAGGAAAGGACAAGGAGGTGTGGGGAAGTAGACTTGGAAGGGTGGGAAAAACAGCACAAAACAAAAAATAAACAACAGGTAAATTAAACTCACAAGTAGTTCAACTTGCCTGCGAATAAGCCTAAAGCTCTTTACCACATTGGATAAGAAACTTTAGTATGTCTCTGAGTTTCAGTCGACCAAACATGGTTTCGTCTATATAAGGACGGCTGAAGACTCGTAATCGCAATTGCGCTAGCGCTGGGCAGTTGCATATCAGATGATATGAAGTTCCGTAGTCGGATTCACAAAGATCACATGAAAAAGACTCAGCGCGCTGAATAGTTGCCATGTGATAATTGAGTTTGCAGTGGCCGGTTAAAGCCCTGGTCAGCATGCCGCAGTGGAGCTTCGAAAAATGTAAGAGATTTTTCGAAACCACTGGGCATGGTTGTTCTAGAAACGCCTTTGTTTGGCGACACGTTTGTAGATTTCTCCAATAATTGCGGTGCTCGGACGAAGCCCAGGACCGTATTTTTTCCCTTATCCAACTTGTCGAAATTGGCAGCGCGGGCTCAGGACCAATGAAGTCAATCGCTGAACCTGCCCTGGCCAATTCGTCAGCCCATTCATTTCCAGTAATACCGCAATGTCCGGGCACCCAGACAAGGTAGATAGTGTTGACAATGCTTAGTTCTTCGATTTGGGTTCGGCACGCGATCACTAGCTTGGACCGGGATTTGTCTGAGCTAAGGGCCTTGATTGCAGCCTGACTATCGGAGCAGAAGTTTATAACTCTGCCGGACAAACTCAGTTGAAGGGCCGATTGCACCCCGCACATAATCGCAAAGATTTCTGCTTGGAATACAGTACAGTATCTACCTAGTGAGTGAGATTGTTCCAGTCTCATTTCACGACAGTAGACACCAGCACCAGCACGTCCCTCCATCAGAAAACCGTCAGTGTAACAAACCACTTGCGTTTGTTGTTGTCTTTCCATAAAGCCAGACAACCACTCCTCTCGAGAGGGAATCTTAACATGGAATGTCCTGTAAGGAAAACTACAAGTGAGTGTAATATCGCTGGGAGCAAGAATATCTTCACCCCATGTAACCATTTGTGACCACAATCGTGTATGACTGGTAGCAAGATCAACATGATTACTGTTCCAAAGCCCAGTAACCTGCAGTCTGTATGCACATGATAGTGCTTCTTGTTTTAAGTGTATGTGTAATGGTTTGATATTTAGAAGTGCCTCAAGAGCAGCAGTCGGAGTCGTGGTGAAAGCACCAGTCAACGCCATGAGCGCCATTCTTTGCAGATGGTTTAGCTTTGACTGGACTGTCACCACCTCTCCCCTCTGCCACCACACAAGGCATCCGTATGACAGTATTGGACGTACAATTGTCGTGTAAATCCAATAGATGTATTTAGGTTTGAGACCCCAGGTCTTTCCAAAAGTTCGTCTGCACTGCCCGAAGGCCATGCACGCTTTCTTGACTCTGAACTCAATATGAGCAGACCAATTCAGTTTGGAATCCAATATGACTCCAACGTATTTGACTTTATCTGCACACAGCAGCTCAGAATCAAAGAACTGCAAGGGACGAACCCCGGTTGTTATTCGCTTCTTCGTGAAAAGAACCATTGAAGTTTTGCTTGGGTTAACTGATAGTTTAACTTGTCGACACCACTGTTCGACAGCTCTTAATGCCTGTTGCATCAAGTCAAAGATTGTTCCGATGCAAAATCCAGTAATTAGTATTTGGTAATCGTCAGCAAACCCGTAGGTTGGAAATCCAAGCTCATTGAGTTTCTTCAACAAGCCGTCAGCTACTAAGTTCCATAACAAAGGTGACAGAACGCCGCCCTGAGGACAACCGCAAATACTCAACTTCCGTATCTCAGCCTGTCGCAGTGACGAGCAAAGTATGCGGTTACTAAGCATTGCGTTTATCCAACCTGAGATACATGCAGGTATCCCATGACCGCGCGTCGCTTCCAGAATAGACTGGAAGAACACATTGTCAAAAGCACCCTCAATATCTAGGAATACACCCAAGCTAGATTGCTTGAGCGAGAAGGCTTTCTCAATGTTGTAAACAACATCGTGAAGCAGAGTGATCGTGGATTTCCCACACTGATATGCATGTTGCATTTTGTGCAGAGGATATTCAACTAAACTAACGTTCCTGATGTGATGATCGATTATCCGTTCCAAAGCTTTCAGAAGAAAAGAACTTAAGCTGATAGGCCTAAAACTCTTGGCTTCTTCATAGCTTGAGCGCCCCCCTTTGGGAATAAATCTAACAGTTATTTCACGCCATGCTTTCGGGATATACCCGGTAGCAAGACTGGAAAGCAAAATCTTTTTCAAGACATGTTTAAGAATATCAAATCCCTTTTGCAGTAGCACGGGAAGTATCCCATCTTTTCCGGGTGATTTGTATGGAGCAAAGCTGTCAACTGCCCACTTGACCGATTCAGTGGAAACCAATGTGCGTGCTAGCGCCCACGAGGCCGAATCACCAGAATGAGATCTGTGAACATTGATCAACTCCGGATCGATACAACCTGGAAAGTGTGTGTCGAAGAGACAATTAAGAACATCTTTTTCGTCTGTCACATAAACACCATCTCTGGTTTTCAAGGAGTTCATCTGAAAATCATTCGATTTGGAGAGAATTTTATTTAATCTGCTAGCCTCGTTCAGACTAGAGACATTAGTGCATAGGCTTTGCCAGCCAGCCCGTTCTGCAGATCTAAGACATTTCTTATATGCACTACGAGCTGACCTGAAAGCCCTGGAGTCATCACGCTGACGCCGGTTCCAAGCTCTTCTCATAACTTTCTTCATTCTATCAAGCTCAGCCCTCCACCAAGGGGTTCCCCTAGTCGATTTAACAGTACGAAGTGGACAAGCTTCTTCGTAGGATGCTAATATGAATGAGTTTGTCGTATCCACGACGTCATCTAAGTCGTCTAGTTGACTAATTGTTGGAAAATATCCATGAAATTTAGTCGCTAAGTTTTCCAAAAAGAGGTCCCAGTTTGTAGACTTAGGATTACGATATGTCACCACATTGAAGGTGACATCAAAATGCTCGAAAAATATATATTTATGATCGGATAGAGACGGTTCAGTTTCATTTGGAACCTGCCAATTTCCCAGTTCATGCAAAATTCTATCAGAGCAAAGTGTTATGTCTAACACCTCCTCCCTCCCAGACCTCGCAAAAGTTGGTCGGTTTCCCACATTCAGAATATGGAGATTTGTACTACTTATGTACTCCATCAGTTCAGAGCCTCTCAGATTGATGTCTGAGCTGCCCCAAATGATGTGATGAGCATTCGCATCACTGCCGATAATGAGCGGAAGCCCATTTCTGCTACAATATGATACAACGCTTTTGAAATCATCAGAAGGAGATGATTCGTTATGCGGTAGGTATGCTGAACAGTATATATATTTCTTGTCTACGTTTCCGACAGTCAATGTAACTGTGACAACACAGATATCGCGAGTTGTGAGCTCCGATATGAGACACGCGTCAATAGCCTTATTTGCAAGAATGCAAGCACGAGGCATTTCACGTGGGTTAGTCATGCCTGTCTTGTTGTAAGCAATGAAGGCAGTGTTAAGTAACTTTCCAAAATAGAAGTTTCCTTTATGGAAATACGGTTCTTGAACCAATGCTATGGAAGCTTTACCTTCCTGCATGAGTCGAGATAAATTCATAGTTGCTGTACGTTTATGTTGGAGATTGACTTGTGCTATTCTAACCATTGTTGATTAGAGAACTGTACATTTCATCTCCAACACAAATTGCACAACAACTAGAGGACACCAAGCGAGTTGGGATGTTAACGCATTTAGCGAGCCATATCAGGTTTAAATGGGACATGATCATTTGATTCCCACGATTTGCGAAGAAAATAATGGTCCACTGTGTCAGAGATTCGCATAACACAGCAAGGGCAAAACCCAAAATGCTCCGTGCGCGACTGGCATATTTTAGACCCTCCAATCATTAAGTCCTCGGCACGGAACTACACCTTGACTTAGGGTCTCCTACTTTCAGTCGCCTCCTACGACATGGCAGCAGGACTCCAGTGGCTCAATTCTAGGCCGGATACCACACGGCCTCTGGGCAGGTTCATCTGTACACATCGAAATTTGATAATCGAGACTCAACAAAACTTCACCGAACTACCATCAGCCGAGAGTCTCTGCAAACCCCCAGCCAACAAAAATTCGGCAAAATTAAGTGGATCATCGGTGAAAAAAATCGGAGTGTAGAGTGAACGTTCCGCTGCGTAATGCAGCGTACTGGGGAGTTCGCCCGACTCTTCCCAGGCTCCGTTCGCCATTGAGAATGTTTTAAACCCCCTCACAATTTTACCCATAGCACGGGTCGCATGACACTATGGAATTGGGGTTCCCTGTATGGTAGATTTTTACCACTGAAACAGGTAGTCCGTAGTGTAATTCTTAGCCGGTTGAAACAACCACTACCGACACTACATGGCTTATCTAGGCTGTTCGGTGAAAGAAGCTGACATTGAAGAACAGCTTCCATATTCAGATGGGCGAACAGCCGCAGAAGGAAGGAAGGAAGGAAGGATAACGGGAGGAGAGGGATTTGGGCTAAGCGCTTATTTAAAGGCGGCACTGGCTCGCCTTGTCAGGGCTGCTTTAGGGCATGTGGTATTTAGGCCTAGGACGTATAGGGCCCACTACCTCGTCCTACCACACCCGCAGTCAGCCCCCGCTGCTGGTTCGGGTCGCGAATCACAACTAGTTGCTATCGCGATTAAGCATTATCCACCACCTATGACCCGCCCGGTTGCTTGCAGCTTAGCTTCCCACGTAGCGTTCCTCCACCACCACGGGGCCCGGGCTGTGTAAAAATCAAATTGTGTCGTTGAAGATAGATTCTACGACGCGTAAGGGTCGCGCAGTGTTCGGTGTGAACTTACAGTACGCTAACGAAGATAGAAATATAAAAATTGTCACTCACCTAAATGGAGAAATATGAGAAAAAATTCAAATGATGAATGTATTAAAGATCTGTAATGGGTTGTAAATGAAAATCTTTTTCTTCTATCTTCTTCTATATATACAGTATGTAAAATAATTAAAGACACCCTCGTTCTTTTCTATTTAATCCCATTACAATATTTAGACAAAAAATCAGTATCGCTGAAATATTCACTAATTGAACTAACTACTGAATTATATATTGTTTGTATATCTCAAAAAACCTTATTCTGATTTCCAAAACCAAGCACTAGATTCATTTATCAAAAGCAATTCATCGAAAGTTTCCATTTATAAAAAATATATGCGCACAAAAATGTGTGAACGTGAAACTTGCTGGTGTTTTGAAAGAAAACTCAGTTGGGTTAGTTGAAGTTCAAAAAGAAATTTGGTTAACAAGTTCACCGCTTAAATGGCTTAAGTGTGAAAATAATTTGCATCGACATTGTAGGTCCAAATGCACGACTTCAATTAAGAAACAAACCTTCTATAGTGTCTAATATATTTGAAAAGCATAACTTATATTTGGCGTAACCTCTACATTACGTTATCTTCGAAGACGTCACAGTTTAAGGAGGAACTGAGAATGGTATGAAAATGAAAAACGCAAACTGCTTTTTCGCACATGTTTGAACTTTATGAAAATCATTTATCGTATGTAGAATATTTTAAAAGTGCAGCTTATTGAGCTTATTTAATTTGCGGTGTAGAAAAAACTGCTCTTTTCGTTTTTGATTTTAGAACCATTCTCAGTTCAACGCTTTAAATTAATTGCGCGACCTCATTTGAAATCTCTGTGCGCCTGCCCATATTCGATCGCTTTGAATCTTCACAGACAGCCTTTCTACCTAAATAACTTTATTATCTTCAATTTACCATCCTACTGCCACACGCAGCACGGCAGCACATTTACCACCACGCATAAAAAGACTCACCCGAATGGCAAAAATCTCATTCGCGTGAAAATGCTGTATACAGATTCAGTGAGAGCGGCATTCGGAGCAGTTTACTTCATCCATCCAAGAGAATGCTGTGCGAACCATTCTACGCTAGATAGTGCCAGCCTTTGCTCAACAATGCCAATCATCAAGCATTGTATTCATCGCATGAACGCATAGACTTGGATGAACAAATCATTATGGGAATAGGCGTGTGCGTCATCGCAGCAAAAAGCGAATGGCGAAAATATCAACGTTCACTCAGTAATCAGCAAGCTTGATACAAACTTGTTTACACGATTCTGGGAATACAGTTCCTCGCTGGTTGTTTCTTTTTTTTCTGTATGTCTGGAAGTATTTCAGGGTTTGTATGTATGTATAAATGAGTGTGCATGCACATGTGTATGTGTAAAGTGTTTTGTTGAAATTCATGGGAATTCCAAAAAAAAATTTCTTCCATAAATTATAGCCTGCATTAATTGCAATCGATTGATATATGTATAAATATGCATATTTCATCGATTTGAATCGATCGATTCAAAGTTATAGGCTGAATAAATGTTTACCACGCTTTCATTCATTAGCGTTGGATAATGCACCAAAAGCTGCAATAGCCATATTGCTCCCGGTGGATTCGCGGCAACGCATGCTGCTTACGTCTTCAATCCGTTGTTCGAAACACGGAAACACGTGCGCGGCGACGTTCAGCGTGGAATAACTTAAAAATAGCGGGCCATTTTTTTCTCGGCGGCATGCTATGCAGTATTAAAAGTAGGGGAATTGTGGGAAAAACCGACAATCCACAAATTTTCCTAGAAATCAAATTTTTATTCATTTCATAATGACACATTATTATTAGTACGTTTTTGTATGTGCATTTGAAGAAAAATTGGACTTACGTTAGTGCGCCGAATGTCATAAAATAAACAAAACATACGACAGCAGCGTTCATACTTGTCTGGATGTAAAATTTCGTTGGTAGATTTTAAGGTTTTAACCGAACAAAAGCTTTTCAAATCACCCCATTTTTCAGTACCTGTTATTATCGGCCTTTCCTATGATCAACTAGGTGCATTGAAGACGAGTTTGAGAAATTCAATATTTTTAATTGCTTTTATAAAAAAATGTGCGCTGTAGGGGTAAAACCGACACCCTATGGTTAGGGTAAAACCGACACGCTATTAAGATGGTTGTGCATACTAGCGATTCATTTCAAAATACTGGGGATTTTTGTGACACTTCAATTAGCCTATTAGAACACTATAGTATTAGCAGAAATACACAGAAATACTTTTATTGTGTTTATTTCTTGTAAGTCTCTTTAAAAATCAAAAATTGAAATTTTTGCTTATCTGATTCTATCGAAGCTTTTGCTATTTCTGCAAAAAGCTCATCAAACCGAATTTCTAGTGTTCTCTTGGTTTGTCATAGACGAACTTTATCACAATGAGACAATGATATTATGTATACCCCAATAGATCGTTGATGATTAGAGTCCGAAAAATCAAATCTGAAAAAGATAGTATTACTAAGAAGTGTGTGTGTGTCACTTATAAGTGAATGAGTCCAATTAGCAGAACGTAGAACGCTTGCAAATCTTCTCTTACGAAATAAAATGACACTGGAGGTTGCAATGATGTGCGCAATACGCAATACGCAATACTCATATCAATAAATAATTCTATAGCATAAAATACTCTTAGTTATAGTACTACGCTTTCGAACTTTCTTCCCCTCACTACATGATCAAGCAATAAAAAGCACATATTTTCATCATACATACTCACACTTTATTAATCACGCATATATCTCATTTTTAATAAAGATAAAGATTTTAATAAAGTGGAGAGAAAATAAATTAAAGGGGGCAGTGGTGCTAATTTTCATTTTCAAATGCCAACTTTCAGTTCAATCAAACCCAACCATGATTCAAATTCAAAGCCTCCCTCAATCATTCACTTTCAAGTTGGCGGGATTTTCATAACTGAATCGTACGTCTTCATTTCAAATTGATGCTTTTTCATTCACCAACCAAAGCTGTCATCTGCTCTTTAGAGTCCAGTTTAGGTTAAATGTCGTCATGTTTTGCGTTTTCAAGCTTACATGGACAGTAAGAACTATGTTCAGAGTAGTTTTGCTTGAAAAACCTAGTCAATACCCCAGTAAAGATATATTCACAGGGTCAATGAAATTGGAAATGAATGGAAAATGATTGAGCAGGTCGGCTGTTTGAATGAATAATTGAAACGAACAACTGCGAAATTTGCAGCTCTGAAAGGGGGTGTTGATCTTACCCCTATAGGGTGTCGGTTTTACCCGCAGTGTCTACAAAAAGTCACTTTGTTTTCCAAGTTTTACAACCAATAATCTTTAATGAAATTAAATTTTCGAGGCGCTGAAAAAATTAAGTCATCTTTAGAATTTTCGGAAGAAGAATTGTGCATTAAAATTATAATTTTATTGGTTTTGTGGCAACTTAGAAAAAGTGTTAAGCTTAAGGTGTCGGTTTTAACCATAATTCCCCTATATGTGGATTTTTCGAATGAAAAAGAGGACCAGAAGACCATCTTTCAACGTTGTTATAAACAATTCAAGGCAAAACAAACAAACAAAAAATCACTGATCGGAAAAAAATTCTTCTGACAACTTAACTTTCCAAGTGGATCTAATTTTTTTTTTCCAATTCGCCTTGAAATGTGAGCTTGACGGAGCTCTGCGTGTTTTATATTTTGATTGTATATTTATGACATAACATGACCTTTATAATTCAAAACATTCAAATTTATGGAAATGTTGAATATTAAAATAGTTTTTTAACAAGATATAATGAGACATCAGTTAGTAGCGGTGGTCAGCTAGTTTCGTTCGCGTCCCTTATCACATTTGATTTGCCAGATGAACCCCAAATGGCAACCAAATATTGGAGTTTGGAGCTGATGTGTGCAAAATACAATTTCATTAACCAGTTTCTTGATACTACCCACAAAGAAAAAATGAAAAATACATTTGGCTTAAACAAGATTACGATGTATTTTGCTGTCTAATAATGGAATTTTACATGATTTGACATGTGAAATAAAATTTTGTGTCTCTTTTGATGTAGATCTCGGTTGAATGGAGACGTAGAATTGAGAACAAAGCGTATATTTACATGTTCTTGAATGTAAATTCAAGTGAATTATGACGCTCCTTTTATGTGCATCTTGCGAGATGTAAATATTTTTAAGTGTAATAGCTACCCGTAAACTTCTGCTATTTCATGGCCGTGTACTCCTGAAGGAGCACGGAATGATAACCGACGGCGAGGAGAATGCAGAAGAATATACTTCATTCTAAATTTCCTCGCTTTGCGCATAATGCCAATGAGAAGAAAACGCAATCACCTCCGCCTATAACAGTGATGATCTGCGACTTCAAAGCCTTTCGAACTGAGCTTTTGACGTTGCTTCCGGACGTGAAAGACTCTTTTCAGATTGGCCGAAGAGGATAATGTCGAGTTACAGCGGAGGAATTGATTGGTTACAAACCACTACTCCAGTATCTTACGGAGAATAAATTTTATTCATATGATTTCAAGACAAATAGACCATTCAACGCTGTCTTGAAAGGGCTACCACAAGGTCAAAGTTCGGATGAAATATCCAACGAATTGAAAAATTTACTTGGCTTTTCTCCTTCACAAGTTATTCTTATGAAGAGAAAGGCTAGCGACGATAACACGCCAGTACGCTCTGGAATTATCCAGGAGCATTATTTAATTTATTTTAACCGTAATGAGGTTAATAATTTGAAACTATTTGAAAAAGCAGGTTTTATGTTCAACGTGCGAGTAAAGAGGGAACATTATAGGCGACATGGAGGCAGAATTCAAAATCTGACCCAGTGTCGTAGATGCCAAGGCTTTGGGCACGGCACAAAAAAATCTCATTTGGATTCCAAAAGTATGATCTGTGGTGATAAATCGCACACTAATGATACTTGTCCGGTGAAAAAAACCACAAAAAGTTTCAAATGCGCTAATTGTAGCGAAAATCATAAATCGAATTTCTGGGGTTGTCATGTTCGAGAAAAAATTATAAATTCTCGTTCTAGACAACAAAACCAACAAATAAAAAATGTACCTACTTCTTCAGGTACACTCCTAGAAAACACGGCTACCGTTACCACGCCCACAAACTCGTTTGCACCTAACGCTTCCTTTAGTCCAATGGATGTAGGTAGCGTAACGGAAGAAAAATTAAAATACCTGCAAGACTCTATGTTACCTATGATGACTGCCATGTTAAATTCTACCTCCATGTTTGAAGCTTTTCAAGCAGGGTGGGAACTTGCTAACAAAATTGTAATGAATTTAAAGTTTAACAATGACTTTAAATAATCATATAAATTTATTAAATTTGAATGCTCGTTCATTAAAAACGTGCGAAGACAAATTTTTCAACTTCTTGAGGATACATAATGTGCATATAGCCGTTGTGACCGAAACTTTTTTAAAACCAAATATTAAATTGAAGAGTAACTCTAATTTTGTTATTCATCCATTTGATCGAATTGTTGGATTCGGCGGAGGAATCGCAATAGCGGTTAATCGCAGGATCAAACATTCCGTTACGCCGTCTCTTGACACCAAGGTGATCGAGAGTTTGGGTATCGAAGTTGAAACTGATTTTGGTATCATTTTTATTGCTGCAGCCTATTTGCCTTTTCAGTACACTGGCAAGCAAATTAATTTCTTGAGAGGAGACTTACAAAAACTTACAAGAAATGAGTCGAAATTCTTCATAATCGGTGATTTTAACGCCAAATACCGAGCCTGGAATAATGCTCAAAACAATTCCAACGGTAAACTACTTTTTAATGATTGCTCTGCTGGTTATTATTCAATTTTGTTCCCGAATGGTCCTACGTGCTATTCGTCTGTAAGCAATCCATCAACAATTGATTTGGTTTTGACAGATCAAAGACACATTTGTAGCGAATTTATTACACATGCTGACTTTGATTCTGACCATCTTCCAGTAACTTTTTCACTCTAGAGAAGCTGTTTCCAATCCCATTAGCTCAGTGTTCAATTATCACAAAGCGAATTGGGAAAGGTACAAAACTTATATTGAGAATAATTTTAATAATGACCTTGATTTTCAAAATAAAGCTGACATTGATACGGCATTACAAAATTTAAGTATATCTATAGTAGATGCTAGAAATTTATCAGTACCAACAACGCAGAAAAAATTTAATTCTCCTATTATTGACGACGATCTTCAGCTTCTGATTCGCTTGAAGAATATTCGAAGACGTCAATATCAACGTTCTCGTGATCCTGCTATGAAATGTATCTATCAGGATCTACAAAAAGAAATTAAGCATAGATTCACACTCTTAAGAAATGAAAATTTCGCGAAAGAGGTTGAACAAATCAAGCCAAATTCTAAACCTTTCTGGAAACTTTCTAAGGTTCTTAAGAAACCTCAGAAACCAATTCCAGCTTTGAAGGAAGGTGACCACATACTTCTTACAAACGAAGAAAAAGCTCAAAAAAATTGCTCAGCAGTTTGAAAGCGTCCATAATTTTAATCTCAACGTTGTGAGTCCTATTGAAACCGAAGTCTTACAAAAATATGAAAACGTTTCAAATCAAGTATTGTCTCTAGACGATATTGTTGAAACAAACTATGATGAGATCAAATCCATCATGAAAAAGTTAAAAAATATGAAAGCTCCAGGTTATGATGGAATTTTCAACATTCTTCTTAAAAACCTTCCCGAAATCACCATGAGATACTTGGTCAAAATATTCAACAAATGTTTTGAATTAGCATACTTCCCTGAAAGATGGAAAAATGCCAAGATTATTCCTATTTTGAAGCCAGATAAAAACCCAGCAGAAGCATCTAGCTATCGACCAATTAGCTTACTCTCTTCTATTAGTAAATTATTTGAAAAAATCATCCTAACTAGAATGATGTCACATATCAATGAGAATTCTATTTTTCTTCCTGAGCAGTTTGGATTTCGTATTGGACATTCAACTACTCATTAACTTATGAGAATAACTAACATGATAAAGGCAAATGTCTCAGAGGGCTATTCCACTGGAGTTGCTCTTCTAGACATCGAAAAAGCTTTCGACAGTGTTTGGCACAAAGGTTTAATTGCCAAAATGTGGGATTTCAATTTTCCAATTTACATAAATTGTCAATCTAATAAGCTACCCGTTAAAGCAGACGTCCCTCAAGGATTAAGCGTCACACCAATACTATACAATATTTTACCTCTGATCTTCCGAATCTACCTGCAGGCTGTAAAAAGTCACTTTTCTGTGATGATACTAGCATCTCAGCCACTGGTCTTCGTATTATCTGCAGTCGACTGCAACGAAGCTTAAATATTTTCAATGATTACCTGAAAAATGAAAAATTTCCACTAATGCGGCAAAAACACAATTGATTGTGTTTCCGCATAAGCCAAGAGCTTCTTCTCTTAAACCAAATAATAACCATATTATTAAATTTAATGGTTTGAATTTAACGTGGTCAGATCAAGTTAAATACTTGGGTTTGATTTACGATAAAAAAAACTCACTTTTAAGGATCACATTGAAGGAATCCAAACAAAATGCAACAGATATATAAAATGTTTATACCCTCTTATAAATAGGAATTCTAGGCTCTGCCTAAAGAACAAACTATTAATTTATAAACAAATCTTTAGACCGGCAATGCTATATGCAGTGCCAATCTGGGCAAGTTGTTGTGCTACTAGGAAGAAAACGCTTCAAAGGAAACGATTTTGAAGCGTCCTCCCTGGTTTAGCACAAATGAGTTGCACAGGCTCGCAAACATCTTCAATTGCAACGATTAGCTCTCTTTATAGTTTATAAGTTAGTTTATAAGATTTGTTTAGCTCCTTATTCAGAAGACAAGTAGGTTTAAAACATCCTACGGAAAAATAAATACTTAACTGCGAAAGCATATTATAACTTAATAATAATTAACTGAATCATGTAAATAATAGGAATGAAAAGTCACCACTTGTGGCTGAACACCCAATATACTAAATTAGAAATGTAATGCAAACAAAACAAATAGAAAATAATATATAAAAAATATACTTCATTTTGGCCAAATTCAACGAACTTTACAAAGCGCAACTGAGAAAAAATGGCCCGCATTTGTAATTAAGTTATTACCCGCCGAACGCCGCACTGCACAAGTTTCAAACAACGGATTGAGAACGGTAACAGCTTTCGTTGCCGCAAAGCCGATGGGCCTACATAGCCGTTGCAGTTTTTTGAAATTCAGTGGAAATATACCATTGCGTTGAATTCAAAGATATTAGCTGAACAAGTGAAAATTCTTTATTTTTTCATATTTCAAGGATATTAGATACTTGCACTAACATGATAACAAATTCTGTTTTAATTTATTAATGGCCTTCTGACCGGGTACCAATCAGAATGTCAATAGTCTGATTCGACATATCTTATACAACCATACTATAAAGACACGTTTTACCTTCTTGAATATATAATACCTCGTTGCCAATCCTTACGCAATCATGCGATAATGGGATGTCGAAAAAGACGCTTCGTGTTGTTAGATAATGTTGTCTCACGCATAAATTAATGGTTCAAGAGCCTATAAATCACGCCATTTATTTGCATGATTATGTGCATGCTAGCAGACCTCTATTTATGTATAAGTGCTAATTGTTCTTTATAATTAGTTGCAAGTAAAGTACCTGTGAGGCAATTTCGCATAATGAGCTATGTGCGGTGATGCTATCGTTATATCAATGAATCGGTTGGAAACATCAGTGCTTTATTTGCGAAAGAGGATAGTAAATTTGTAGTAATCGATTACAGGGTACGACCATAATTTTCATTTGATGTACACAACACAGGTACACCAGTGAGAGAAATGGTAAAATTAAATCCTAATCAAAATCAAGTTAAATGGCATCATTGTAATTAATAAGGGAAACTTTCTAACATAATGTGAGACATTAAACAATTATAAGTTGTAGGCACCTCATCCGAGCAAAACTATTCCGTTTGCATTTGCGATGTTGGACTCGAAAAATGTACTGTAACGTCACGAAAATAAAAGCTTTAATTGTTTGAGTAATATACTCAGCATGGCCACGTAAAATTATTTTAAATCAATATTTAACCGTTGTGTATCCAACCAAAAACACCTTTAAGAGGCCGACAGGGTACCTGAGTACCCGAAAATTGAAAACTGCATAACAAACCTTTGGATGTCTAAGATTTAGGAATGCATTCACTTTTGTAATCTGTGAAAATGAACCGGATGAATCCACCTAGTTTCCGGTCATCCGTATTGCTGAAGGAATGTTCCAATCCTGGGATATGGCTTGTAAATTTTAATAAAATTCTGACAATTTAGGTATCATTTTTGTAGAATTGTCTCAGAATTTTGTTTCTCATCGTTATGGGACAATATGACGATTTGACTTCTACAGCCCTGGAAACTGCTTCGGAATTACCGTATTGGAGTCAAATCATCAAGTGGTACTAGAACCATGAGTTGCAGTCTTCTGAGGCAATTTTAAGCATCCTGAAACCCAAATTGCTAATATTCTATTACAATCCACAAATAGTATTCGAGTGCTGGAACATACTTCCGGAAATCCGGATTACCAGGAACTAGATGATTTGAATCAGCTCATTTTCACAGATTGAGAAAATTTCTGGATCTAAAATATCTATGCCCGAATCGGATAGAAAATGTCAGTGTCTAGATTTCTGTATCCAGCAGCAGAAAGCGAAAGAAAGCAAACCAAAATTAAATTTAAAATTGGCTTTTCCTTACTCACGGTACCGGCATGTTACAACCTAATTCTCATAGATTTCATAGGTAAAGAACGATGAATATTAGTGTGTTAACTTATTGCTTTGCGGAAACGAAATGAATAATACATCGAATTTCACCAAAATATATTCTCACTGCAGATACGACAGTGAAATCGTGTTGTGATATAAAACAGCCTAAATGTACACAGTACACTGATCTGTTCAATATTGTTCTTTATGAGACGAAGTCGAAACGCACCCATGACTTTATTAAGCTAGGATTTGTGCCCTACACGTACAAAGAGTAGGGTTCGCAGTACCGACCTTTTTTGGCGAGAACCGGTACTACGGTACTGAAGCCCTCAGTACCGGTAGTATCGGTACTCAAATATTTTTTAATAAAAATCGAAAGAAACTTCAAAGTGAAATTGAATGCTCAAACTGATGACCTGATTATTAGATGATTGATTTGTGCTGATCATGTTTATTGTTTTTAATTGCTTCGGAATGGCATGACTCATTTCAGCAGAGGATATTTTTCGTATGCAGCATCATCTTATATTTCGAAATCTAGGCCACTTTGAAATCAATAACTGCTAAGCGGGGAGACTTTCGTCGACTTCATCAGTTGGTAAATGTAATAAACCCTATTAACAACAGTAAATCAAAGGGAGAATGGCAGTAAATCCGAACAGGTTGCTCGCATTTCCTCTCTTGCTTTTCTGTAAATTGGTTTCGATCTGCATACCAAGGCTCCTTGCTTTCCTGTAAACTATAGAGTTTTGCTGAAAATCCGATCACCAATAATTACAATTCGCCCCATTTGAAGCAGTTCACCAAGTCTAAAATTGTTAGCTACTAAATCACTGTTCGTTCTTTAATAAATAAAGGTTTAAGAGCAAACCAAATACAGACATGACTTAGACCACAATCTTATTACGAGCCATCCAATGAATAATGGAAACCAATCAGAATGTCGCTAATAAAAAATGCATAGCAAATTTTTACGTCTCTTACTCTACATGTGAATATTCTGAAATTTAGTACAAGATCGTTAAAATTTAATTTCGACAAAATAGCAGGAATTTAAACATACCGTTAAGTACAACGGGAGATAGTAATGTTTAACTTCTAGAATTATTATGATGATGGCCCAACTCATTACCCCACTAAGGTGTTAGCTCAACGATTTATCTAGAAGGTAATTAATATAAATAAAAATCATCTTGCAGACCGATATTTTGAAACTGATCCCCCTAGATAGTTCACATTATTTTCATATAAAAAAGGGAAATAAAATGCAATTCATGCCCACCGCAATGAATGTAATGTTTGGTTCGTTTGTCTCGTCATTCGTTCTCCCGACACAGCACATTCAGATTCGGATATGTTCTGTTTCAGATGCAAACTGCTAGCTCTGAGAGGGATTATTGAGCAAAAGGACACCAGATATAGATTACGCAGTTCGCTTATGCTTGAAAATGTAGAAGATGCCTACTTCTGTTCAAACTGTCCTCATAATAGCAAATGAATGCTTTGATTGGTGAAGGAATTTATATATCCTCTATACTTAAGCATTCCATTCTGCATGAAATTTCAGGCAGTTGGAAAGTTAATGAATGAGGGAGGTGTTGAATCTAAATGTTAATTTCGGTAAATACAAGTAGAAATAGGTAACTGATTTTGAAATTTCGCAGCGCTGATCCTCACTGCGCGGACAAGAGGCTGAGGAATGTGGCATTGACAATTAAAACGCAAAGCGAAACCGATACAAAGTGTACAATCACACACCGTACCAAGATTCAAAAACACCCGAACTGTCTAAGAGTCGCGGTACGAATGGCAATCGATTAATGATGTCAATGTCGGATGAAAGGTAAAATTATTATTTTTCTATTTAGTCAGTCAGCACTAAAAAAACTTCAAAGTTATTCCACATCAAGTATGGTTTCTCAAAAGATGGAAAATAAGTATCATATTGCATATTACAAAATTTGTTGATAATTGGAATTTTTCGATATAATCAACTAAATCCAAAAAAGAATGATTTTGACAATTTTCGCCAGTAGTATTTATGTGTTGAAACAAAATGTCAATCAAAATCATTCCATTCTTGATTTTTTTAAAAGAAATACTTGTTAAAACCGACAATGATGTCAGTTGAATTTCTATTGTTTGTGTATCGGCTCACGTAGTTGCATCTAGGCTAAAATTAGCTTTACAAACTGAGACAACTACCTACCCGAATAATCGTTATGCCTAGCGTGTATGACCATAGCTGCTGTCTCTACTTTGATGTATCTCAGTAAAGTGTGCATCTTGACTAGTTTGCTGTCTTTTCTTATGATGTGTGTCTTGAATTAAAATCAATAATAATTTACAATAACTGTTCTTTGAGAATTTGGCGAAATTAATTAAAAATGCAGTTACATTTTTTGTGTTTCTGTTGAAATCAACTAATAGGGAAAATAAGAATTGAGTTTGTTATACTTTTTGTAGAATAATTTTCAGTGCAAGAATGCATTCCGCACAATATTTATTTATGAAAAAGTTCACTAATCTCGTGTTCAAATCTAGCCAAGTTCTACTGAAACAGACGATATGCTATACCTTCCCACCGTCAAACATGGACTTCAAGGCACACACTAACAAACCCCACAATTGCTTCGAGGTATAGCATCTGCCAACACAGCCAGTATTCCCATTATTAGATTAACATATCGTTATAAGTTTCCACCGAGTTATGAAGGTTGGGTAGCAGACCCGAATAAATAATATTTCAGTTCCTGTGGCCACACACCAAACAGTACCGAAATCCGGATAGGCTTAGCTCGTCGAAATCGATACCAACTGCCATTATTCAGCAGGAACCCCCAATCTCAAGCCTCGGCGGAATATCCTCAAAATTAATGCCGGATTACCCGAAAAGTGCTTCACACGCGCTTTAATAAATTGAGGCAGCATTTTTGCGCTTCCTCATCCGCGTTCATGCTACAAAGTAAATATATTTATCGTTTAATTTTGTTGATTAAATTTTACCTCTGGCGTTATAACACCACCAACCGCCTTCCAGCCTCTCGTCATCAATCCTACCCAACTATCCGAGCCCGCACCCAAGTTTGTCTCCGTCGACGACGACGACGCCGACGACGGAGGACGAGCAGATTCGGTTTCGTTCCTTTCTTCGTCTCACACCAAGTTGGATCGTAAAATGATGGGAGGCAAAAAGAGCAAAGCTTCTGCTGAGAAAAATTTATCTGATATGACCGGTAAACTTTTAACTGGAGGCGTGCATAAATTCTACTTAAAATTCTCCTCCTGCTGTTCGAAGTTCGGTCCCCTGCTTGCTCGACTGCTGCCAGCCCTGTTCGGCACTAGCAGCAGTATTTACTGCAGCAGATCCTCTCTAGATGCTGGAGACTCGACAAGTGCAAAGCAGTGAAAAAGCTCGCTCCTAGTATGGCAATTGTATTATAGCCCCTTGAAAGCGCCTGTCGAAGAACGTCGGAACGAAACAAAGTTTCTCCTTTCCATCACAACCCGTCGGGCATCCGTTTGCTGTGCAAGAATGTGTACCCGGGGAGAGGGGGATGAAAGAGTTTCCCGAAAAACCATGGCAAGAAACTTGGGTTCCTGCTGGGTCTTGGCCATGCTACTAAAGTGGAAATGTGTGTATTTATAGATATATGTTCAAAGATGCATAAGGCAGAGCAGCAGAAGGAAAGATCTCCAACCAAGTGGAGTTTGGTTCTACTCTGAGAATTGATTTGGCCATAAATTAGATTTCATGTGCGAATAAATGTTTTGATGAGCCTAATGCGATAGTGAAGGTACGTTTTCAGTTTTAAGGCCCCATAGATCGACAGAATATGTTGGATCTAGGATCGGCTGTGCATCCTATTGGAAAGGTCATTTCCAGATAAATTCAGTGCAAAGTGACCGTTATTTCTACAGAGTAGTACTAATCAATTCGTTTGTAACGGAAGCCGTTTGTGTTTCAGGTGAAACTTTGTACCTATCGCCTGTTTGGGACAGTGAAGTATTTTCCACAGAGTTAGTTTCGGTTTCTGATGAGACAAAGTCGAAACGCACCACTGACGCATGCAGATTTTTTTATTGAATAGTTTTTTAAATAAATAATTTTGTGTCAAATTTAAAAGTTCACAATTTTGCGCATTATCAAGATAGCGAAAATGTTCTACAAATTAAATTCAAAAATACTTTCGTTTTTGATTACACGCGTAAAATAGCAAATAGATAGATTTCTGGCTGGTCCGATCCCGGTGTACCTTTATCCTAAACCCAATCAAGACTGTCAATAGTATTTACTGCCTATAGAGATCACTTTCGTACCAAGGTGTCTTCAGCACAATTTCATGAAACTAAATAACATATTTAAATGGGTACACATCTTAATAGCATAGGGGTCCAAAATTCAAATCTAGCAGAGCGTTTACTTTTTAGTTAAACTAAACAATTTAGTCCTAACATGTCCTTGGGAGAGTTTTCTTTTCTTTTCGTATAAAGAACAGTTAGTTTCAAATCAAGTTTTAGGATGTTTCATAGAAAACGAATTTATTCATACTTTTTACGTTCGACTTAACTTTAAGTAGAATTCGGATCCCCCTCCGAATTCAGACTATCATTTTTTTTTTTAATTTTTTACAATAAAATCATGTTTACCTGCGAAATATTTATTGGAAAAACTCCTTAAGAAGCAAAAAATAAATAAATTGGGTTACAAAAACTTAATCTGGCTAGTCACAACTATCGATTGGCGCATCATGTATTTTCTTTGCTGTGGCGAGTGCAATCGTGTGCGTAGCTGCAAGCCGCTGAACGTTGGTTGATGGAATAGCGGGTCATAGCGAAAAAAATGAAACATGTTGTATCTCCTTTCTAAACAAACCCGGAGAGTTAGATTCAGCTGCCAAAATTATGTTTAAAAATAGCGGACCCACGAATATGCACGACAGTTAGAAAGTCTTGTGATTTTCTGAAAAACGGAGGGGTCCGAGTTACCCCCACGGTCTTAATAGCCGACTTTTTTGTCTTCGTCTCTTTTTTTTGTTTCCGTATATTTTGCCTATTTTAGCATTGTTTGGTGTTTTGTCCTTTTCTTGCGGTATTTTCGACTTTTCTGGTCCTTTTTTGACGTTATTCAACCTGCTTTGCCAGTGTTCAATGATATTTTTTTTTCGTTAACATGGCTGTTTACAAACTTTTTAGACATTTTTGGAAAAAATATGGAATTTTTGGTACTTTGAGACTTATATTGTCCGCTTGAAATACAATAATTCTTTCGTTTGAATTCAGAGGTTCCGCTTCAAAGTTTTCTACTGGAATAGTTTCTGGATGCGAATAACTAACTGGTTGACAAGGATGTATCATCGTGCAACTAGAGGCCACATTATATGGCTACCTCTGATGCGGATCTCATATCCCTTACATCCCGCGGTGCCAGCCAGGGTACACCTTAAACCTGGGGCTGAGTCTCCGAGGAAATTCTCACGGGTTCAAACATCATACAGCCCCATAAAGACCATGAAGATGGTCCGCGCCGAATTTTACAACCATCAAAGCACCTTGAAATGGTCTCAAAAACCCATAAATACACCAGAATAGGGTTTTTAAATGGGCGATGGTGTTTTCATGGGTTGATGCCATTCCATCATTTTGCTTAGATTGCTAGTGTATCCGTCATACAAGGTAACGCATATGTTACAGTTAATGCTTATTTTAGGCCACTCAAAATTGTTTCATATTCTCTTCGCGGATGTAATCGATAGTATTCAGTTGTTGCTTCAGTTTGTTTACTACCCTCGATTAATGTTATCGTTACTATTTTGTTCTTTTACTTTTGCTAGTTCTCCTTCTCAGGATTTGAAAAAGAAATTTCAATTGAGTATATTTCCAGACATTTTCTTTTTATTTCAAGTAAAATTATTCCTAAAACGTATTTTTTAGCATCTAAAGAGTCTCCTAGTAGCCGAACGTCCATAGACTACTAAATTCTATAAATTTAATCGAAATCGTATCACTTTTCCCCTTCTCGTAACACATATGTAGCTCACGATAGTATATACGGCCTCCGGCAATAACAAGTGAACTGACTACTCGAAGATTATTTTAAGGCGGACAATTTGTTTCAATCCATCACATACCTATCTATTAACGTAGAAATGTTATGAAAACTTCAAAATAGTTTTTTTTTTAAATTTCCTAATAGGAGCAAATAGAATTATCTTTTTCAGCCCCATATAAGGTGCAAAATTAAGTAAAATATTACGATATTTTTTAAGCTTCCTACAATCAGGCAAGTGAACTGAGTGCACGTCGCTCTGGCAATCCAGCGAAGTCGTCATTTAAGCACTAGCGGCATCATTTACGCAACCTCAGGATGGCTATGTTTTCCAAAATTTAAGGCTTGGTCGTGACAAAATTTAGACACCCAAAACACATAGATCGCTTGAAATATTCAACCAAAAAATGAAATATTTCTCAAAAATTTGGACGCATGTTAGAAAAGTTATTATGTGCAGTTATATAATCAGATCAGATCAGATCAAATATCAGATATATCCAATTTAGCTGCATTATTCCACCATTTTTTGTTTTTCTTTGGTTTTTACCTGGTCTTCGCATTTGGTGGATTTATGCCCTTTTAATAAGTTATTCGCGTTTCTCCATCATGAACAATAATTGATCTTCGAGATTCTTTGAAAAAAATCCAAGTCCTTTACAATAATTTTTTTTTAAATTGGTTTTTAGCGATTTTCGTTCTAGATGCTGATGTTTCATGCTACTTTTAGACATATCGTCGCTGTTGTGCTATCTTATGACAAGCGCTATTTAGCACCAGAGGCGACGCGTGGTTTCACCGTTAACCTGTTCAATGTACCACAAAGTCCCTCAAAACATCACAATCATCTCTAATTCGACTCCATGAGACGTTTTTAGATCAGCTGAATATTTCTTGTTTATCTCTTCTGGCGTTACTCGGGTGGGTTCGACGTCCGACAAAATCGTCGATTCCATCCAACATCTAAAGAATAGGACCAATGAAAGATGTTCGTCGACGGGTTTTCTTTTCGCAAGAGCTGAGCAAAACATATTTGTTGTCTGAGTACACTGAGACTTTCGAACGCTTATCACGAATCTGTTTCATAATTCAAACGAATTGTTCCATAAAATACACGAATGTCTTTATAATATTTACGAGCATCCTTCGCAATATGAACAATTTTTTCTGAAGAATCCCCAGCATAAATATGAACCAAAAATTCATATCGCGAATTTATTCGTATATCTGCTAAAAATAGATTAGATGCTTTAATTTCGTGAACTAACTGAAAACATGGCGACTTGATGAACAAAATTTTTCGCAATTTTAAATATTTTATGTACATTGCACGAAATTCATGGTATAAAACGAAACTACGATGAATTTCGTGAGTAGTTATAAATCATGGTATGATATGAATTAACTTGAAATGTAGAATATTGTGTTCTACACACAAAGAAATATTTGTCCTTCTGTATAATAAAGATTGAAATATTTGTCAACCGGTTTAAAGTCTTCCCTCAACTATTTCAAATGGGATATAAATTTGAATGTTCCTCGTGCAATTCATTGAATCTAGAAAAAAGAAATATGTTTCTCGTGAAATATCGAAGGCATAAGATATTTAACATCAACCCGTTCATTATTCCAATAGAACACGAGATCATTCGAACAATCCCTGGTTTGAGTTTATGTCCATTTTCCACTCTCAGTAGACAAGTTTTCAACAATCAATTTATTTGAGCAAAAGTTATTATTGTTGAACCAACGAAACACATACGCGCCTAAAACCAATATGCCCCAAGTGCAGCAACATTTGTTAGGGCTACCAAGAAAGCGTTCAACCGACTGTTATGAACATACGGCGCTACGCGCTCAAAAATTATAAATCGCTCTCGCTTGCACACAACTCTAACGCCCATATGGACGCTATAGCAATGCACGCTGGTTCAATATTTGACTTGAACCGGTGAACAAGGAAATAGAAAAAGCCGTCGCCCATGGCATTCTCGCTGCTGTTCCGGCCGTCGCTCATGCAGCTGCTCTATCCAGAGCATGTGGTGAGAGTATGAGATGCGTGCATGGCTGAGATTGAACCGTTCATGGACAGAAAGAAAATTTTTGAAATGTACTTGCTTGGTATGCTAGGTTGGTTTTGTCGTTTGGATCAAATTGTCGAACTTCAAGGTTGGAAGATTATTACTTTCATTTAAATTAATTTTAGTGCTGCTGCTATTAATTTTGACTGAAATGGATTTCTGGTCAGTTTTTGTTTATCTGTTCAATGAACAGGTTGAACGTACCGACGCGTCGCCTCTGTTTAGCACATTTCGAGAAAAACGATTTTTAAAGTTTGAGATCGAATATCTTGAAATTTATAAATGGTATAAGCAATTCAAAGAAGACAATTGATGCTTCTACCTATTATGTATTAATCTCTCAAGTATTGGGAAGATCGGTTGACTATGTTGCGAGTTTTTACTATAAATGTAAACAAAAGTCGCGCTCATACGTGTCATATGTGTGTATTAATGACAAAATTTGTATATCGTGTCATAATCGTGCATGGAAAATTTTCCATAGAAATAAATCATCACATATTAACTTTTATTTATATATTTGGCTTCATTTGGTCTATAAACAATTGGTGAGATGTATTTTGAAGGAAATGAGTCAGGGAATCTAGAAAAAATAGTTATTTTTGGTTACAGTGTTGCCAAATATGCTATATTTTTAGTTTAAAACTTAAACTGCATTTTTCTCACTTTTCGTGTAATTTTGTTTTGAAAATGATTATGCCATTGTGTTTCTCAGATAGTTTTACACATAAAAAGATCTTATACATCAAGATAACTTGAGGCAATCCCCAGACACAGTCATTTGAAGCAAAAAACTAAAAAATTCTCAGCATGTTTCTCGCTATATCTCAAGCAGAATATCAAAATTCTGATAACGCCACTTTGTAGAGATTTTTTAGACAAGTTAAGTGACATTTATAACTCAGTTTACCCGTTGGCGTTTGTCATAAGATAGCGTTGACGTTTGTCATAAGATAGCACAACAGCGACGATATTCCGACGATAAAACATTTTCGATTTTTGTATTTTTTTGAATATTATGATATCAATATTTAAACTCTAGACACCCTTAATGATGTCCGATTGAGCTAAAAAATTGCATAGATTCCTTTTTCGATGTAATAAGCATTTGATTCTACGTCGGGTGTTCAATTTGTGCATTCGATTCTATTCATTCGGAAGGTCGGATTAGATAAATTAAAATACAATGAATTTACCGATGCACGTGAATCATCCATTCCCGGCCAGCATAGCATGATGAAAGTCCAAAAGATTGCAATTGTCGTTAATGGTAGAAAACAATATTCGCTGCATTTAGACGAATTAAAGTAGTTTGATTACATGTTACATGTATTTTTCTATTCTACTTCATTGTTTCTTTTGTACATTTATTAGTTTGCTTTTTCATTACTCATGTATACCAATATAGTATCGGTCAATTTATACACTTCTAATGAAGCTATTTGCATCTTTTTTTTTCTTTATTCGACATATTATGATTCGTTTTAGTAATATATCTCTGCTATTCTTGGTAGTTAAGTAAACGTAGCACCTATAAACTTCCAAACCCGGTCTCAAGCATTATCCCATCACTCGCGCGATCATGATGCGGTCACGTCCGGAAACCATTACCCTCTGTCCTAGCAACTCAGGTCCATAGATTCAGTAGGACCAATCAAAAAATAATGCTCATATCCGCTAGACAACACGTTCCATGGCAACTCTAGGAAAATGGATGATCTCACTTTCTTTTAGTGTCTGAGCCGTACACTAAAAATTAAGTATTAGATTCACGGTCCGCGCGCGATCATCCAAGAACACACGCTAATATGCGAAAGGCACTACACGCGACATACAAACGCACACGCGATTGTACACGTTACGTACAAATGCTCGAACCCTTCGCGATGATTCACGTTATCGCCCGCACATATTTGAACCGTGCAATGAATATCTCATTCAGAATCACGTCCCTCTGCAATTGGCCTTAGGCAGTGTTTTAGTACGAGACATTGCCTGTCTCGTCTGCAATTGTAGTGTGTGATTCTGACGTGGATCATTTCCGAGAACCTAGCTCTACAGCTCCAGCAGGACAACTCTCGACAAAAACATATAACATGAAAATTGGAGAGTGTCGGTTGTGGGTCTGGTTTTTCTTTTGTTCATTAAATTCATTAAATTCGAATATTTCCATGCTAAGTTCTACAAACCGTTTGAAAGGTGTGACAAATTCCTAACTTTCCACCGAAGAAATGAGAATAATTAAGTTTGAATCGACACAGTTAGAAGCAATTGTTTTACGATGTTTTTCGGCCAATCAAATGTTTGTCCCCAGCTCTGGTGCACCTAAGAAAATGCACTAGTTGGGCCTACGTAACGCTTTTAGGAGGAGGGGGTACGACAAACTGGAACTTTTTGTGAAAATTTCTCAAGGAATTTGTTATGTAATAGGGGATGGGCGATAGAGAAATTTGTGACAATTTGTTACATGGGGGGATGGGAGAGTCAATTTTGGGAAATTTTTTATGAATGATCCCAATAAAGCGAAAGTACGAAGTAAAACAAATATAGATTCGTAGTACATTCAAGTTAGAATCACATTACACATGTGAAATTAAATAACTGCATGCATTGATCGTATCACAAAGGGTGGATTTTTTAGTCAATTTGCGCGGTATTTCATCCATTTAGATATTACAAACTTATTTTCTTCGGAAATTAATGTTTTCGTATAAAGATAATTAACCTTAGGGTAATTCGCCTCTGTATTGTGTTATGAAAATCTCTATTTTCGGTATTGTGAATCGAACCAAGATGATCTGCGTTGTAACCCGTCAGGGTGATAATTTAGCACTGGGTGGAAATATACCTATTCGTGAGTACTCTCTCCGTAGAGTGTATTGTTCACATAAAATTAGACTTACCGCTGTTCAATATGCTTGTTCACGCACTTCACCACTCTTCTTACTTTCTGGATCTTTTAGAAAGTTTTTGCTGTTGTTTTCACCTGCTTGACCAGGACTTTCTTCTGCTTCCACTGCACTTTCCGCTGGAGATCGCGCGCGAGTTAAACAGGTTGGTAGGGAACTTTGGATATCGCGAAATGAATAGAACTCGAAAACTATTTTTCTGCGACCGACACCACTGATTGCTTTTTACTATCTGTCTTTATTCTATGTTGTTTGTGTACATTTTTCTATGTGTGTTTATGCTGCGGCTGTTTGACAGCTATGTTATAGTTTGCAGAATCCATTTCTGCTTAAGGTTTGCACAGTGGGCTGACTGTGCGAATCGTACGGTATTTTACATTGCATAATATTCTAGGATTAGTTCAATTCTTCTTAGGGCTAGGTAAGTATTTACAGATATTTACATTGTATAAAATTTCATTTTCTTTCAGGTTCGTATTGAAGAATTAGAGGTGAGTATTGAACATTCCGGCCGCCAATGAAATTTTAAGGAATTCAACGGGCATTAGCGGCGGAAGTTCGAGCTTCTTGCGATGACTGACGTTCAACGGGATATGAAGATCTGGATTCGTCTTGTCGGTACAGGCCTCCTTACAGCTTCCAGGATGATTATTCGAGGTGCGTCGGGTCCGACTGCAGGATACTGTCCGGGAGTGGTGTGCTGTAAAGGAGGAACATCTGTACGCGAACTGTTGGTTTAACAAATTAGGATGGGTACTTAACTCGAGTCAAGTCCCAGCCGGGGGTTCTAGGAACCCACACGGCGAGGCTTGGTTCTTTACAGGTGAACCACGAACCGCTCGATACCCCCGAGCTTGGGCCAGGATCTCGTCTGGCGACTCATTTCCCCGAGTAGGGGCCGGGAGCTCGTCCGGCGGCTCTGTACCCTGAGCAAGGGCCGGGATCTCGTCCGGCGGCTCTGTTCCCTGAGCAAGGGCCGGGATCTCGTCCGGCGGCTCGGTTCCCTGAGCAAGGGCCTTCATTTGGCGTTGTTGACGTAGGGCTGCTAGTTGGTGCGGGACTCTGTGCTACGATGGGTGGCGCTACTTCAACTGGAAGTAAGCAGAGCTTCGGGATGGCGCGTTGAACGATGCCGAAGGTCGACTTCACGGTGGCGACACGAACAAGGCCGTCAGGGCCGGGATGAACGCTGAGCACGCGTCCCAGGGGCCATTTCAACGGCGGCGCTCTCTCATCTTTGAGAGCGACGATGGAACCAACGGCTAGATTGTCCATGGCTTCTGTCCAGCGGTAGCGACTTTGCAGGGTGGCGAGATACTCCTTGTGCCAACGACTCCAGAAATGCTGAGTTAGCTGTTGTACTCGTTCCCATCGAGACAACCTGGATTCAGGAACTTCACGGCAATCTGGATCAGGTACCGCATTCAACGGACGACCAATCAGGAAATGTCCTGGAGTCAGAGCCAGCTCATCGGATGGATTGTCCGGCAACGGCGTGATTGGGCGAGAGTTTAGCATTGACTCGACCTGAATCAATGCGGTTTGCAGCTCGGATTCGGTTAGGTGGGCATTTCCGAGGATTTTGCGAAGCAGGGTCTTCACGGATTTCACGCAGGCTTCCCAGATTCCACCGAATGTGGGAGAGCGAGGTGGGATGAAGTGGAACTGTATTCCGTTGTCTGCGCATTCGTTTGCTACGGCATCTTGGTGAACTTGAGTTCGGAAAAGCTTCCGCAGTTCTTCCAGTTCTCGCTGTGCTCCAACAAAGTTCGTGGCGTTATCGCAGTAGATATGCGCAGGCTTTCCTCTACGGCCGACAAATCTTCGCAGGCTCGCAATGAATGTGCTAGTGGTCAGATCCGACACAAGGTCCAAGTGCACGGCTTTGGTAGCCATACATACGTATACGGTGATGTAGGCTTTGACGAATGGCGATCTCTTATTTCGGAGTGACGTTCTCACGTACATTGGCCCAGCCAAGTCAACGCCAACATTCTGAAACGGGTACGCCTGGTTGACCCGAACAGATGGCAGATCCCCCATCAGCTGCTGCAACGGCTTGGGTTTGGCACGTGCGCATACCATGCAGCCGTGAACAATGTTGCGAACCAAGTTCCGTCCGCCGAGGGGCCAAAATCTTTGGCGCAACGAGGATAGTAGTAAGCTGGGACCGGCATGGAGCGTCTTATGGTGTTCTCTCGTGGCGATCATGTCGGTGAGACGATGTTTGGGGAGGACGATCGGGTGTCTTCCGTCGACAGGTATCACTGCATTGTGAAGCCGGCCGCCGACACGAATAATGCCGTCTACGAGTGTCGGGTGCAGATACCGTAGCTTGGATTTACGGTTTACTTTTCCGACGGTTTCAAGTTGGCGTATCTCGTTGGCAAAGTACTGCTGTTGTATGCGACGGACCAGATTGAGCAGAGTGCGATCAATGTCAAGAGCCGTCAACGGGCCGACAAGAATAGGCTGGTGATTCTTACGGTGGAGACAATTAGCGGCGAAACGTCGAAGAAGTGTGCCGATCCGAAGTAGCTGACGAAGACTGGAATAGCGATCGACGATATCTGACGGTTCTACGCTCACGACCGGAAGGGCAATAGTCTGTCGGACCTCCGGTTGGTCTGAGTTTGAGGTCGCTACGACGTACTTCGCTGGCCAAGGAGCGAATATTAGTTTCAGCCACTGCGGTCCGTTCCACCACAGTGCACTGGCAAGGAGTTCATCGAGGTCCATTCCTCGAGAAACGAGATCAGCGGGATTGTCTTCGGATGGGACGTGATTCCAAACGGCGTGAGACGTCAGCTCTTGGATTTCAGCCACTCGGTTGGCTACGAACGTTTTCCATGTCGATGGAGTTGCGGATATCCAGTTCAAGACGATGGAAGAATCGGTCCACAGATATGTGGTTGCGGTGATGTCGATGCTGTCCTGAACTTGTTTCAGAAGTCTGGACAGGAGTTGAGCTGCGCATAGCTCGAGGCGTGGAATGGTTTGAGTCCCCATCGGAGCGACCTTGGACTTAGAAATCACCAAGCGAACTGTACAAGGGCCCTCGGCAGGTATTGACCGGAGATAGATGCATGCACCATATGCAGACTCTGAAGCGTCGCTGAACCCGTGAATCTCCAAGCGGTCGTAACCCGGACGTAACACATGGCGAGAAACTCGAAGGTGGGCAAGTGCTGAAAACTTCTGGTGAAATTCCTGCCATTCGTGAGCGAATCCGTTAGCCACGGGTGTGTCCCAGTCGAGATGGAGCTTCCAAAGACTCTGCAGCATGATTTTCGCCTTTGCAATGGTCGGTCCAATCAAACCTAAGGGGTCGAAAAGACTGCTGATCTGAGAGAGGATCGTTCGTTTGTTCAGAACCGTGCATTCCTTCCAATTCGGCGTCTTGAACGAAAGAAAATCGGTCGACGGTTCCCAGCGGAGGCCAAGCGCAGTCACGGAGGACTCGTGGTCCAAATCGAGTAGTGTTTTCGTCTCTCGGAGCTCCAACGGAATGGTATCAAGAATAGCTTGACAATTCGAAGACCATTGTCGGAGAGGAAGTCCTGCGCAAGCGAGCATTGCAATGAGCTGGTTGCAGGTAACGGCGAGAGATTCAGCCTCGTCAGAACCGGACAGCAAATTGTCGACGTAGAAGTCGTGGCGGACAGCGGGTTCCGCCAGCGGAAAATGTTGCCCTTCATCATCGGCGAGCTTCTGCAGCACCCTAGTTGCCAAAAATGGAGCACTGCTTGTGCCGTATGTGACGGTGCGGAGCTGGTAGCTCTTCAGTGGAGCCTCGGGATCGTCGCGCCAGAGAATTCGCTGCAGCGGTTGGTCGGTGGGATGGACCAAAATCTGCCGGTACATTTTTTCAATGTCCGCAGATATCACGAACTGGTGGATTCGAAAACGGAGGACAATCGTCACGAGAGTGTCCTGGATTGTGGGACCAGGAAGCAGGACGTCGTTCAGCGAGATACCGGACTTCGAGCGGCATGATGCGTCGAATACGGTACGAAGCTTTGTAGTGGTGCTGTCGAGTTTCATCACAGCGTGGTGTGGAAGGTAGTATTTCGGTTGCGCGTCGATTTCATCGGGGCCAATCTCCCGCATATGTCCCAATCTCACGTACTCGTGGATGAACTGCTGATACATCGCCTTCTTATCGGGACTCGCACCGAGTGAGCGTTCTAGAGAGAAGAAGCGGCGGGTGGCGTTGTATTTGTTGTCCTTTAACTGCCAAAGCAGCTCGTCACGCTTGGGAAGCTTGACGACGTAGCGGCCTTCGGAGTTGCGGGTGGTGTTCTTCAAGAAATGTTCCTCACAGTATCGTTCCGACGGAGACCATCCCTTTGCATCGTGGACTTCTTCGAGCTGCCAGAATCGGTTGACCAATTCATCGATTGTGCAGGGATTACTGAACTGGCACTTGCGTGGATCGCTGTGATCGTGGTTTTCCAATAAACACTCTCCGGAGACGACCCAACCGAACTCTGTGTTCTGCAGAAGCGGTAACTCTTCTCCGAGCGATATCCTGCCGTATCGAAGAATTTGGAAGAAATGGGCGGCACCCAGAATCATGTCGATGTCGCCAGTAACAGCGAATGTTGGATCTGCAAGCTCCACGTGCTTTGGAATCGACCAGTGGCGGGCTTCTACCGTCGACTGGGGCAGCTTGACGGTAATGGAAGGCAGAACGAGCATGGAGCATTGTACGGAGAAGGGAGTGACTCGAGAGAAGATGGTTATCGTGGCCTGGTATTCAACCAGCGTTGTAGTGTTTCCGATTCCGCTTATCGGGATAGCATGCGGCAATCGGATGCGAGGAAGCTGCAGTCGTTCGCAAAGAGCCCCAGAAACAAAGTTGCGTTGGGAAGCACAGTCCAGCAAACAACGAGCAGTGACGATGCGACCTCTACCGTTACGGATATTCACTAGCGCAGTCGGAAGGAAAACGGTTCCAGGAATCACTTCACCAGTATGTGATACGAGGGCAGTCTGAGAACTCATGGAAGGCACATGAATGTGGGATAAGTTTGCGATTGAGGTAGAGGTAGACGGTTGCTGGATGGGAACTTGCGAAACAGACTGGGGTGACAGTGAGTTTGGAGCATGCAGCGCAGATGCTGCGGTGAGAGTCGGCTGGAGGGCAACACAGCAAGTTGATCCGGTGGCTTGACCAGAAGC
Organism: Topomyia yanbarensis; assembly: GCF_030247195.1. Classification (NCBI taxonomy): domain Eukaryota; kingdom Metazoa; phylum Arthropoda; class Insecta; order Diptera; family Culicidae; genus Topomyia; species Topomyia yanbarensis. Next base: position 190,139,363 of record NC_080671.1, on the reverse strand, counting down.
GGGATTGTCGTCAGAGGGCTCAGTATGAAGAAGCGTGTGGTGCTTCTTGGTACATGTACGGCATCTTGACCCAGAACAGTTCCGGGCATAATGGGAACTCGATCTCAAACAGTTAATGCAAAGGTTTTTCTGTCTTACCAGGTCGATCCGTTGGCGAAGGTTGAGTTTCCGAAATTCCGGACAGCTGTACAGGTAATGACTCTCACCGCACTTGTCGCACGGCTTCGGCTTGCTGGCGCTGGAAGAGGGTGCACTGGATACTGCAGTTTGCTGTGTAGCTGCGACTGGAAAAGCTGCTAGCTTGGATGTCGGATTTGGCTTGCTGCGAGGAGGAGCGGTGTTCGAAGTGGCTGAAGAAACTGCTTGCAAAACTCGAGCGTAGTTCTGGAGGAAGTTTACCATCGTCACGTATGATGGCATTGAAGTTGACGCACCAGTGCTTGTGTCCTCTGATGTGCCGGCGGTTCCTCCCAGAACCGAAGCGATGTTGTCAGCATCGAGTTTGCTACAGTGGTTCTCCCATTCCCGGAGCGTACAAGGATCGAGGCGTATAGATAGCTGGTAAACCAGGATAGAGCTCCATCGGTCTGCTGGTTCACCCAAGCTCTTCAGAACGGAGATCTGCTGCTCGAAGCGATCGATCAGCGCAAGCAGATCTTCAGCTGATTCCTTGCGCATCGCTGGAGTGTCGAAAAGCGTCCGAATGTGACACTTGATTAACTGCCGGTTGTTCTCAAAACGCAGCCGCAACGTTCGCCAAGCGTCCTTGTAGCCCTGCTCGCTTATTTTGATAGGGTCGAGAATGCGCGCTGCCTCTCCTTGAACGAGGCCCTTCAGATAGTGCATCTTCTCGACCGCACTGATGTCGCTCCGGGAACCTACTGCGGATTCAAATGAATCGCGAAAAACACACCAGTCTTCCAACTTACCGCTAAACTTGGGTAGGTTAAGCTCCGGAAGCCTGATGTTCATTGGTCTCGATGGTGCGGGGTTGGCAGAAGGGGGAGAACGTGTTTTCTTCGCCAGTTTGGCCAAGTAGAAGGACCGAAGAGCATAATAGCGACCGTCGAACAACTGCCGTTCCTTTTTCAGGTCGATTGGCTCCTTATCGGTGGAAAACATCTCCAATTTCACCACCGTCCGGTGAAACTCGTCGTAAAATTTCTCCAACTTTTCCGCCCACGCTTCTACTTGGCCCGCAAACTTACTGTCCTTGTCGAACTCCTTCGCATAATACTCCAACAAAGCCATTGAATCGACAATATTCTGCTTCGTCTGCTCCAACTCACTGAATTTTCTCTCGTCGGCCATTTTCTTCTTCGGTAGCGCCGTATTCCCGTTCACTCACGCACTTTTCAACCTCCAAGAATCCAAAATGCACCCGAACAGTCAATTTGCAAAATAAAAATATCACCGCGAAACTTAAAAACTGTTTTGAAAATATTCCTTCAGAAATCTTTATGTTCCAGCACGGCGCGCACCGTTCAGGCAGTAGGTAAACAATGCACACTACCTACGCTATCGTCAGCTGGCTGTGTCTCGCACGCACTACTCGTTGTAACGATGTAAATATTCTGCGATGGTGGATTCTTGGAGGGAACACTATGCGGTTTTGTTTGCACTACCGCGTAAAATGGCTAGTTTGCCGCTTGGGGACGCTACCGAAAATCACCTTTCGCGCACTTTTTTTGGCTTTACCCGTCTACAGCGGGGCCGTTCTTTGCGATTTTTTCGCCTATTCTGGGCAATTTACAATCACTTTTTGCCTCTTCTGGGCAACTTTCGTTCACTTTTTGCCTATTCTGGGCAGTTTTCTGTTCACTTTTTGCCTATTCTGGGCAGTTTTCTGTTCACTCGCGGGCACTTTTTCTTCAATATCCGGCTCGAAGGACCAAATTTATGTTCACGCACTTCACCACTCTTCTTACTTTCTGGATCTTTTAGAAAGTTTTTGCTGTTGTTTTCACCTGCTTGACCAGGACTTTCTTCTGCTTCCACTGCACTTTCCGCTGGAGATCGCGCGCGAGTTAAACAGGTTGGTAGGGAACTTTGGATATCGCGAAATGAATAGAACTCGAAAACTATTTTTCTGCGACCGACACCACTGATTGCTTTTTACTATCTGTCTTTATTCTATGTTGTTTGTGTACATTTTTCTATGTGTGTTTATGCTGCGGCTGTTTGACAGCTATGTTATAGTTTGCAGAATCCATTTCTGCTTAAGGTTTGCACAGTGGGCTGACTGTGCGAATCGTACGGTATTTTACATTGCATAATATTCTAGGATTAGTTCAATTCTTCTTAGGGCTAGGTAAGTATTTACAGATATTTACATTGTATAAAATTTCATTTTCTTTCAGGTTCGTATTGAAGAATTAGAGGTGAGTATTGAACAATGCTCGTTCATGTTTTTGATGTAAATTTCATTTGTTTTTTCATTCATGAACGTTTTTGTTGACATAGATAGGTTAGATAATTTTTGTTGCATGTTTGTGAATTAATAGTAGGGTTTAGATAGGCTTCAATTTTCCACTTGCTGGCAAAAACGATTGCTGGATACGCTACTCAGCGGGTGACAGCGAGGGTGGTGGTGGAAGGTGGGGTGGCATGTTGACATCGAGCAAGAGGAAGCCATTGGATAAGGGAGTTAGCTTCGAACCACGTTTGTGGGCAGTCGTTTTGTGTCTCGATCGAGATCGATTTTGGAAGATTCACGTCAGTTCGTGTATCTGCCAACATTTCGGCCGGTTCAATTGCTCTTGTGTGGTGCTAGATCGCCGTTTGTGAAAGCTAAGTGTAAAGGAGCTTTCGCTTCCCCGGTTAACCGTAAAGGACCTAGAAGCACCGATCCGACCGGAAGGATAAGCCGAATGAGCCTTGCTCTCCTTTCCAGCTAACTGCCAAGGAGGGCGAAGCAGGTAGGACAACGGATCCACCTGGGAAGGACACTGCGGTGCCTTGCGGGATTCTTTGCGGGGAGCAAACGAATCCGGTGATTCGTCACCATCGTCGCTGGGGAGGTTCCAACAAACGGTTCCAACGCTCACCTCCCTAGCTAATTGCAAAGGACTGCTGCCGGAGCAGCAGACAATAATTCAAGGAGAACTCGTCCGTTGCTGTCCCGGCCGGTCGAACGAGACCTCCCCCCGTTTCCACCCAGCTAGCTAATCGTTAAGGAGTTACTCGCTTCCCTGGCTAACCATAAAGGACCCAGAAGACGCCAAGCCGCTCTCGCAGTGAAGGATCAGCCGAACGAGTCGTCAAGGAGAGCGAAGCAGGTTGGACAGTGGATCCACCTGAGGTAGGTCACTGCGGTGTCTACCGGGGCCATTCACGGGGAGTGAGTGGACCCGGCGACTATTCGCCCCGTCGCGAGGGAGGTTCCAACAAAAGAGCAAAGCTCACCTCCCTAGCTAATTGTCAAGGACCGCGTTGTTGCCCCGGCCAGTTGTCGTTCGAGGAATAGATGTCCAAAACAGTCTCTTCCATCACGAAGCCCAAGCCGAGCATTTTTCTTGGTTCAAGATCATTCGGTTGACTCTACACCAATCTGCAGAAATTACCAGTTGTTGTTCGAGGAATAAATGTCCTCTGTACTCTGGATTCTGTAGTAGACCTTGAGACCATCAGCGAACGTTAGCCTTCCAGGGGCAAAATTTATATCGTTGAAGTACAGTAAAAAAATCAATGGACGAAGATGGTTGCCTTGTGGAATTCCGGATAAGGCGAAGAACTCTTCGGAAACACAATCGCCTATCTTAACGGAAAGACGATGGTTGCTAAGGTTTGATTGGATTCAGTGAATTGCGACGCACTTACACTTGACACTGTGGCACTTCGAATTTTTGTTTCATTCTATGAATTCACCTTGTTTCGATGATTTTACGGTTAAAAATCTATCTGGCAAATTTTAAAAATCAGTTTTCGGCCACCCACAACTATAAAAACTACCGTACGTGTATAAAACGCACAAACAGGGATGGGAATTGTCATTCATTCGCATGATTCTTGGCGAATCCGTTTATTGCTTTGACAGCAGCCAGTCGTTCATTCACGATCCGATGAAAACTCTCCAAATGAACACAACTGCACGTAGGTAGAGATGAACTTCCGAAGAAGTGAGCCAGGTAAAAGAATGACACGTACTATGTTGAATGAAGAAGATTGTGGTTCTTTATTCGCGGATTAAATCCGCAGATTGTATTTTAAACATTCACAAGTGAATCAACTTTTAGTTCACAAATGAATGTGAGATTGTATTCTCCATTTGGGTTAGGTCAACTTTATACTGCAAATTTATAATTGAAAATTGTATACACTCAAGTTTTTTTTTACGCGGTTTTTTTGCGCGGTATTTTTTTACGCGGTTTTTTTTTACGCGGATTTTGAAATTTACGCGGTTTTCATTTACGCGGATTTTGAAATTTACGCGGTTTTCATTTACGCGGATTTTGAAATTTACGCGGTTTTCATTTACGCGGTTTTTGAAATTTACGCGGTTTTCATTTACGCGGATTTTGAAATTTACGCGGTATCCATCAATGAGGTTCCCTTTATCGCGGATTCTTAAATTTAAGTGGTCTTCATTTACGCGGATTTTGAAATTTACGCGGTTTTCATTTACGCGGATTTCGAAATTTACGCGGTTTTCATTTACGCGGATTTTGAAATTTACGCGGTTTTCATTTACGCGGATTTTGAAATTTACGCGGTTTTCATTTACGCGGATTTTGAAATTTACGCGGTTTTCATTTACGCGGTTTTCATTTACGCGGTCTGTATCCCCCGCGTAAAAAAAAACCTGAGTGTAATTAACAATTTCGTATTTTTCAAACAATCCATGTTACGGCTCCGCGGTTCGGTTTTCTCGTTTGGCGGTGCTGGTAAATTAATTACTGCGTAGGCAGCAGGGTGCATTTTAAAAATGTTCCTTTTGGAATTTTCGAGTATCAGCGGTGCTTGCTTACATTCACAATTCTCATCTGCTTTGCAGTGGAATTTTCTGCCCTCCTCCTGGATAACTTGCAAAAGAATCGTTTTTGGGTACAGCATCGTTTCATTTTTTTTCACCAGCACATTGCAAGCTACTTACTTGACAATTAGAGATCACCAAGTGAAAATTTCACAGGCCTATAAACAAGAACGACAAGTTTTTTTTTATTAGAACGATCTGGTGAATGTTTTGAAATGAGACTTTGTGAGTGAAAGAATGAATTCATTTGCGATCCTTTCTGCTTTCATTCAAAACACTATATATGTGATGGAGAATGAATCATTTGGGTGAACACTAACATTGCCGTGCGCTGTCATTTTTTCAGTTTTTTGTTTTGTTTCTCGCTTTCGCATGAACGCGTAACTCTACACAAGAAGGGTTGCCGAGGTCGGGTTTCACAGTAGGAGCATGTTGACGGATGATATGAAATTGATCGTTTCGTGAAATGATTTTTTCCATGCCTGCGTACAAACGCGTTATCTCCATTTGCTAATATTAATCAGCTCCTTGAGGTTTGGTCATTTTAATCACCTTGAAAAGTATCTCTCTAATACAATTTCAAAGACTCCATAATTCCTAAATGGCTATTTTCTGACAACAGCCCTGATGATAGAGAGTTCTAAATATCTGTAATTAGTTGTCCATAAAAGGGTTACAGGAAATTTAATTAACAACATTATCGGACCGAAATTCATCAAATAGAGCACAATCCTCCGCATCATATTGTAGAACAGTTCGAATTGCCATAAACTGGCAGCTAGTAGTAGTTCTGGAAAAGCATCAGCGACCCATTCGGAAAGATTTCCACTTGATTGACTGGAAACCAATTTGAAGATCAACAGTCAGCTGTTATCGTTACCATATTCGACAAACTACAATTGTTTACCTTCCCTGTCAGGCTGACTGGCAGTCGTGTAGTGTTTATGCTAGAAGCTCGCTTCCTAAACCAACCCTATATTGTCTAATTGAATTTCAAATTGTGAAACGGCTTGAAAATATTGATGCCAACCTGTAAACACCCGGCGTTGTTGGTTTTGCTAAGTGGATTGGTGTCACATTGCCTCCCGGCTTGTTTCCTAAGAAAACATTGTGACAGGTGTACCTGAAATCCGCCTCCACTAGCTTGAAAACTTTGATCACCTAAAGGTGAATCTTGTGAAGAAAAGGAATGTTTATTTAGTTTGTTTTTCTTTTTTTAATAAATGAACCAATTTCTAATCACCAGATTCCATTCTGAATTTCCTGCAAGCCATGCTGTTATACTATCGCATGGCGAATTGCTTGGTTCCTTAAGCATGATAAATGTATCTTTTATTACTAGAGCAACCGTTTCCTGAATGCTCTTAGTATAATCTGTTGGCTTCTTTGGGCAGGTCGACAGAAAATGGGAGCAAAGCGCAAAGAAATGCAAATTTTATGCACTTTCCCCGTTGCGGTATATTAACTTGCCCTGGTTGTATAACGAAGGAATTCTGATTTTTGTGCTTTTGCCCGCGCTTTGAACGTATGCTTTCACTGTTTACCGCTAGTCGGGCGCTAAGTCTCTGGTTTTACCATTTACCGGCAGCTTTGCGAGGTTCGGAGTTAGTATTAAAGATGATAGAACCAGAAGAGTGAGAAACGGTTGAAAAGATATACAATATACACACAAACATGTATATACCTACATACGAACCGAGGAACTTTTTGCACCAGGTTTTGTGTTCTACACAACCCGCTTGATCATACCATCAACAGGGGAGGGAATCTAGAGCTTCAGTTGAATATTAAACTCACGCTTGTATTAAATTATCATCCCTCGCGCTTCGCCCGTACAACAGGCGAAGCGATTTAGGCTTATCCCATCGCTGCGACGGCATCAGGACCGACAATAAAGTCGTGTAAAGTTTGCAGATTTATTAGCGAAAATGATTGCCTGTATTACAAGGGAGATGTTTTTTAATATCGTGTGCACCACGGTTGCCGAGCATTTTTTCTAGCGAAATTTGGTATTGAAATTAATGAAAGAGAAAATTTATGAGGCTCGGATTATTTTTGGGTGTTTCATGGTTAAATAGAATATGCCCCTTTTTGGAGTTTTTAGCAGCTGGCACCACACGTGATGCAATATGTCCATAAATATGATAAGAAGTCGTTCGTGGTTTCGTCTTAACCAAATATTAACTCCCGAAACAATCCGGACTGTATTATGTAGGTTGAAAAAAAATAGTTTTTTTTGGAAAGATTTTATTACGAGCTCAAATACCCTGTTTGAAATGAACCTCATCACCAACACATTAGGATCTAATGTACTTTCTCCGTGGAGCATAGCGAAATAGTAGGAACGTGACTGAGAGCTGCTTTCTCCAGTCCGCAATCGAGTGTGCAGTAGAACACCTTTCCGGCAATTTACTGGCTGAATAGTCAAAACCCGTACCTTCAATGTTTGATTCTTGCATGCTCGAGAATCAATCTTTCATTTCAGTTTCATCCTATTCTCGTACCGCCGACTAGCAAAAAACCATGCGCTTCCCGCCAGCTTCACTTTCTTCGCTCTGCTCGAAAAAAGGTTATTCCGAAAATGTATATCATGACTAATGAGTCGGTTTTGCCATATCCATTACCTTCACTTGAATTAGTAATGGATACTGTTTTTGCGGGCTACTTCAAGTTTTAGGCTATCTGAACGGTCATGGTGGTTGGCCGAAGGAGAAAAGAAAAAAACAGTAAGAATGGCCAATGACTTGGGTCCAGATGGAAGGATTTATATTTTGGGAATCGGGTCGGTGTACTTGGGTGGAATATGTTGGTATTGGAAATCGATTGCTCCTTTCAAGTTGGGGTTTCGACTGGCGTTAAAACGCCTATGCTGGGGTGGTTAAAATACTTGTACCTTCCAAGAGGATCGCTTGCCGAAAAATGGCTCAAATAATCAAAGCGAGAGTGTAAGAGCTGGGAATTGTTTTATTTATTCCGCAATCGTACGCACGTATCGAAGTAGAACACTTTGAAGCTCGGACTGTTAAAGCTACGAGCCGACCGGCGGTAAGTATATTTTCTAACGTCGAGTTTTCTTTCATGACTGCCGCAGAAGGTCTATCGATTCAAAGTCAATCCTTTTTCTTCATCGATGTAGTCAAATAAGAATAGCTGAGGAAGAGATTGAGCAAAAAATACGGTATTCCCAGAAGGTTTTCACTTACCAATGCGGCACCGTAACGGAAAGGTTGTATCTGTGCCTTTGTAATGATGCTAGATGAAAGTTTTCTAGTGGGCAGATTGAATCTGAGGGTTTGGGGTGAACAGGAAGTACATGCAGGAAACATTTCTTCATAACACGGCATCAAAAGAATATGGGAAAATCAGGTAACTCATGTTTGAGCGGCTGTTTATTATTCAATCAATAACATTATGCTTTGAGTTCTGTTATGCCCATTTATGGTTATGACTATACAATTTTATAGATGATGTAAAACTCTCAACTATGACTACCGGATTCTATTGGTACATTATATGACAGTATTATGATACCAAAGGCATGCTAATTTACAGAAAAAAGTCTCTTGAAATCTCAGTAAACAGTAAAATTTCCAGCTTCGGCTCATGGCTATGCATCAGCATATTACCGTTTATCCATCGGGCATAACCGATGGATGAATGGAAGTGCCCTGTCGTTTTGTACGCAGTAGCAATAATCTAGGTCCTGACCACAGGTTCAAGATACTTGAAGGATACCAATCGTGCCTGTTTTCCGTGAGTATTTGGAAATTCTGTCTCAGCTATTGAAATGTCGTTGAAAGCTGAACCCCACACTGCTAGCTTCATCCGAAATGACGAACGCAAAGTTATTGAAAAACAACAATCGGTACTTGTTTCCTGTAAGACAGAATGAATCCACAGCCCAGTTTCTCTTTGAAGTTTATAGTTTTGCACAGTTTCTCTTTGAAGTTTATAGTTTGTATCCCATAAACAAATTTGAACACTCACATAGAAAATCCCGAACATCCGACATCGTTGAAAATCACAAATTCAATCATCTTCAGAAGAGCACTAAAAATGTGCATGAATTCGATGCCATTGAACCACAATATCGAAATTGGTATCGAAATTACTTAATTAGTAGGCAATCTACCTGTGAAAAAAGTGAAATTTTTATCATAACAGGCGGAACAGTGGGACGAGCCCGGACTTAAATCCAATTATGAAGGTCACGCGATATGTTCATAAATATTTTTCTTGCGTTGGCTTATGTGCCGTAGACAATTTGGCAAGATTTTAGGCTATTTGGATGAAGAATGAATTTTTCACAGCTTTTAGGAGGGCGAAACTCCAGTGTTTTTCGCATAATTTGCGCACAGGAACATTATCCGGTTATTTTAATTTTTCGAAGAAACAGTTGTTCTTATGGCATAGATTGCTTTAGCAAAATTATTAATTTGATTAAATTACATCGTAAAATTACCACAAATGAGCTTCTAGTCTATTTATTCATTGTGTAAATAGCTGTTTGTCGTGATAATTAACAAAGTACGATCTTCTAAAGCCATAACAATCACGACGCCAACCAATGCCCGCTATCGCACTATACTCATTCGACATCTTTTAATTTTCTCTTTCACATGGGCCCATGGTGCTTTTACAAAAACTTGCGATAAGCAATCAAAATTTTAAAAAAAACTGCAAATGGAGACGCGTGGTCATTATTGATATTAAATTTCAATAATTATTTCAAAGCTAGATACACTGAAATATATTATCGTAAACATTTACTCAATTCTTGTAACCAAAAAAAAATCTGTTTGAAGCAGTCACAAGGGCAAAAAGTGAAATTATTTTTGCCTATCAATTTACATCAAAAATAAATTCAACGTTCCAAAGTTATTCAAAATCATCTTATTTGAATCGTTAAAATAAAACAATCATTTTAAAGCACCCTAATGAGATGGAAAGTAGCTCTTTTGAGTATCAAACATAAATGAGGCGTACCAAAATTGACAAAAAAAAATTAAGAACCTAAATCAAAATAATTATTAGCGAGTAACGAGTGGTTTTTTTGTAATATGTTTCAATATCAAAAAGGAATGGAGTCTACAAACCGTTAACAAATATTAAATGCTGCAACAAAATAATTATATTTGAGCCACCCTAACGAGAAGGGATTTTTGTAATGCGTTTTAATATAAAAAACAATACACGCACGATCATTACAATTCAACATTTTTATGAACGATTACATCAAAATAATTATTTTTGAGCCACCCTAATGAGTGAGAATTTCTTTTTTGACATGTTTTAATATCAATTGGGTAACTTATAAAACCAATCGTTTGCCTAAAGTTTACCGACTGAGAAAGCCGTAAACACCTGTTAAAATTTGAATACCAAGAACGAATCTAGTGCACACTTACTTTATAAATAATTTATGAACCGTTGCGACAAAAAAAAAACTATTTTGAGCCACCCTGATGAGCAGTAAATGTTTATTTTTGAAGTATTTTGATATCAAAAACGAATTGAACGTACCAAAATCACATAAAACCGTTCTATTTTAAATGATACGATAAAGTTTTGACTTTAGTCCACCTTTTGCTTTAAGCCTGGGCTGGATGGTAAAATTTACAAAACTTCGAAAAAACATATTTTTGAAACAGCACAATGAAAATCCCACAATAACCAGAATTAGCTCTTTGTTACTATTCTGAGAGCGTGCTGAAATGGTATGAGCATAACTCGATGAATTTCCTCCTCGCATTCATGAACTGAACGTTCCACTACTGTAGCATTTAAAAAAAATCGAAATTTCTTTTATTGGTCCAAATGACCCTAAAGCAGGTCTTGAAAATGGTACAACAAAAAACCGCAGGCGACAACAATTGCTAAATATTCTAATTTTCAATTCTGCCGCAACGGCTCTTATGTAAACCCCGAGCGCACTGAAAACTTTAACTTGCGTGCTTCTCGAAACCAAATTTTTGGAAATGGCCGGAAAGGTAACTCGAACAAATGATTTTCTATAGCTTTGAATTTTTTTCAGTATATTCAGAATTGATTTCTCCAGTGACGAACGTAGGATTGTATTTTTTTAATGATTAGTTTTTTTACCAAGAATGATGCGTGGATTTTTATGACTTTTTAGCATTTTTTACTAAAAAGAGCGCCATTTCGCGAAAAATCACGATATAAAAAAAGCTCCTACGTACGTCGCTTGCTATTGTTATAAGGAATCGAAAAAACTTTCGTTTTAAGCTCTAGGTTAAAAATTATGGGAGATTGGCCTCTGGTCATAGACCCTTTCCAAAAAATGCTGCACGGGAAAATGCTGCACAGCCGCTATCTTGTGACAAAATCACTTGAAAAAAATATGTTTTGTGCTTCACAACTAGTACTATAAATCCCATTTTACAAGATTCCGATTCACCTCTTTATTGCGTCTAGAAAAAATCCCAAAATATGTCTATATTTTCGTGTTCTACAAAAATGTGCGAAAAATTAGACGAACACGGTAAAGCGTGCAGTAATATCTTCTGGGATGTTTTATGATGATCACAGACCTTCATCGTGGTCATATACAGTTATGGTGATTAATCTTCCTTGAAGTGAGGTATTTGTTGCATTTTTTTTAAACTGCGAAAAACAAGATGAAGTCTTTAGAAATGTTGAAGAACGTATTTTTGCGAATATCTTTACTGAAGGTCAAAAATCTCTATTCAAAGTATACTCGAAGTTATAGACCGTTACTAGTGAATGGCCCCTTATAAACTTTTACAATACTTCTTAAATATCGAAGATAAAACTTCAGTATGTTCCAAATAGTTATTTGTCTTGTCAAGATACGTAACTTTCCAGAAGAGATCATTGGCCTATCTTTTGGACTAAGCAATTATTGAAAAAATCGGGCAACCAGCGTAGTTGCAATGAGAAAAACTATATTCTATAAAACTCAATGGATTTCACTTGTCTCTCGTTGTGTCCGGTAGACTATTGTTTTTTCAAAAAATGTCCAATATCTTCGAAAATACTCGAGATAGGTAAAACTATGCGTTAATAAAATTTGTGTATTTTGATGGTTGGAAGAATTTCATGAAATATATTAAACTCGAAGGAATGATAATTGAAAAAAAATCCTAAAAGAATAGTATTGAGGCTCATCCATTTAAAGAAGATTCATAGTGTGTTCAACAAAGATATTCACGAAAGCAATCGCAACAACTTTTCCAAAGACATTAGATCACTTCTACTAGCAAATCAAAATAATTTAAAAAATATTCTTTTAGGAGGATTAATTATTACGGAATATACCCAACTTGTCAAGATGATATATAAAAATTTATACTAACAAGCAATAATGATGATGATATAAAAGATGTTGTCTTTTGTGTCTTCAGCAAAGTTGTTGGCAAATTTTCGAAGCAATTAAAACTTGGGTTATAAATCTGACGTAGAATGACCCATACGTTTTTGCTTGAATTTGCAAGCCAACCTTGGTCTTGTGATTAAGAAAGTAAAGCGTTGATCGCGCAAGCAACTCATCAGGAAAAATTCTTAGTGCTCAGTAGGATCGTTGCACTGAGAGGTGCGCGGAATCAAATTGCATCGCAAGGAAAGGTTCGTCAAAATTCACCCATTCAAACAATCGTTTTCAAACTTTCAGGAAGTAAAATAAAACATATTATTAAACTTTTTCCATGTCGTTTTATTTTATTTTTTTTTAATTTTGATTATAAAGGTTTGAACCTTTGGGTCATTCGCCTCTTTTTGAGTTAGAGAAATCTCATTTTGGAAAAATCTCTAACCCTGCGTACAAAGCAATCGATTTACCTACTACGCTATGCCTCAGCTACGTTGATTCCATAGCGACGTACCTTCCTCTTAACACTCCCTTAAGATCTTATACACAGTTTGAGCTAACTTGTTATTGTGTGTGGAAATCTATTTTTTCCACATTTCTGCTTCCAATTTCACTTTCTTAGGAAGCTTTCGGAGTGGCTGCTTCATGATGGCCCAGCATATTCCCATTAACCGCAATTTCGGTACGTACGACAACATTGTACCACCTCAGAGCAATTTTCTAACAATGACACGATGCGCAGCGTTTCCTAATAAACAAAAACGTGATCGAAATTGTCTTAACCACGATATAACGATTTTCGAGCTATAGTGTCTTCAGCATTTTTTGTCTATAAAGTATTCCCCATTTTATTGAAATATTAGACGGCGCCGGTGGTTGAGTGGTAAGCGTAACTACCACTCATTTCAATTTGCCTGGGTTCAATTCCAGCCGAGGTCGTTGAGATTTTTCTGAGGTGAAAAAATCTGTGATCACGTCTTCCTTCGGAAGGGAAGTAAAGTCGTTGGTCCCCGTTCTATGAGTTTGGTGGATCGATATCTAGTCCAGATAGTGAAGTCTCACCTCTCTGGCGTCGGTAAAGAAGAAGTGATCCAACTTCTATACTCTTACTAACAAAAATATCCTCCTCCTGTGATACTTTTGTAGTGCGCAATAGTATATATGGCCTCTAGCAAAAGCAAGTATCGGACTAACCATTCCTTCCCTTTCCTTCTGCGATCTGCGTTCGGGCCTGGCCGGCACCGGTGTTGATCAATACTTTAGAATTACCAGGAGTTGCACATTGAAAGATGTTTCGCTACTCCCAAGCATAATTATCTACTTATTCTCTGTGCAACTTCAGCTAGTCCAGATCGATAACGGAGTAGCAGCCAGGGGTGGTCGCACAAGCTCAAGCTCAAAATATTCCCCATTTTATTAAAATATTAGTTTGAGAAGCTGAGAAGCAAATTTTTGTTTGGTCATTCATGAAAATAAAAAAAACTGTGTTCAGCAAAGTTATAGGGAATATAATAAGAAACAATTTTGCTAAAGCGACCATGTAGTTTTCTATGATACACCATTGAAAATAACTTTTATCAAAATTACTTTTCTGTGTGATTTTTTAGAATTCAAAAATATTTTGTCCTGCAATTTTTGTCCTTTTCCACCTGTGGCCGCATAGTGGACGCCAACACTAACTTTTCATAGAAAAGAGATAGGATATCGAGATGTTCGGAAGAATTATTGCAAAATGCCTATTCTACAACTTTGTCGAAAACACCTAATTACTATCTCTCTCCGTTGAAAAGATAGTTTTGGCGCCCACTATATAGTAACATGTGTAACTAAAATGTTCTAACCAAAACATGACTAGTATTATTCACTCTAATTCTTCTGAACATGCTATTGAGCTAAACCTAACTATTATTTCACAAAAATATTTAGATTATGCAAATCGAGTACCGTAAACCGGGGTGACTTTGATCATCGGGGTGACTTTGATCACTCGAGACTTTTTTATAGATCGCTTATTAAACCAGAATAGTCTACCGAATCATTCTAATTTGAAATGATTTTTACTCTAAACTTTTAAAATACTGATTTGTTATACTTTTTGAGTATAGTGTTCGGTTTTTGGGTACAAAAACTACCAAAAACCTAAATTTGACTTTACCTGATTTTTACGAAGCTTCGTAAAGTGTCTATTTTTTATAAAACAAATAAATCTCAGATTTGAGCAAGAGTAATAAATTACAAGCGAGTTTTTATTTTCTTTTAGATTGGGATATGCTAAATTTAGTTTTAAGAGTTTGTTAATTTTTAATACATTTTTTGTGAAACTAGTTGGCAATTATTTCAAATTATTTTAAGCTAAAATTGGCAACATTTTTTTTATTGTTCAATATTCCAACATGTTAATGGATTAAACTTTTTGTACATTGATAAAACACTGAAACAAAACAATTTTAGCAGTATTAAAGGTTTTCAGAATCTTTTATTCTAGTTGGACACAAATTATACGAATTTTGGTTACTCAAATTGTACAGTACATTAAAATACTTTGTATAATACTAATTAACATCTATTTAACAATGAGTATCTTTCCAGAATTAGATTAAACAAACATTTTAATGAAAAACATTGACATCAATAACTTAATGTGGGTGAACATGCAGGTTATCAAAGTCACCCCGGAACACGAAAACGGACTTCAACTTGAAATCATTTTTGAAAAAATAGCTGTAAGCGGACAATTTTAGGTAATTCCACCCAATTTTGTTCTCCATACATCAGTACATGGTTTAAAAATATTATACTTGAAAAAAATGTGTTGCGTCTAAAAATATGCAATGATTACTTCGAAAAGTGATCAATGTCACCCCGGTTTACGGTACTGATAAAGAACCATGCACTGCTAGGCCCCATACAAAACTGACTCAGACATCACTTCGCCAAAAGCGTAATAACTTCTTTTTACAAAATCGGATTGACTACCAGACTTCGACAAAGTTGTAGACATCTCAATTATCTTTCTTATTTTGACTTACAGCGATAATACGATGCATACAGTGCCACCTAGCGGCGAAAAAGCGAGCTAGTGGGTTTTCTCCATGCGAATTGTCGAAAAATCCCATACAAATTTTAGGCACGTTGGTCCGGTAGCTAGACTTGTCCGATTTGCTTCAAATTTGGTGCAAGTACTCCTGGAGGGACTAGGAATCGACTCAGTGGTGGCCCGATTGAATTTTCGAAAATTCCAATATTTTTCTGGACAGTCTAATGAACACTTTTGCGCGTGAAGGGTACAAAACGTATAACTAAATTAGCTGTGGAAAAGGGTTTCGACTTTTTTCGAATTCTTCTATTCTACACCGCTCAGTAAGTGAGCTTTAAAAAGCGGTGGGTCTTTTATATATTTACAAAAATAATAATAAGAACAAACATTTAATGTGTTCCATTGAATCTTTCGCACGCAATTCACCAACAGAATCGTTTCAAACGCGGAACAAATTTCAGCAAAACAGTGAG
Organism: Topomyia yanbarensis; assembly: GCF_030247195.1. Classification (NCBI taxonomy): domain Eukaryota; kingdom Metazoa; phylum Arthropoda; class Insecta; order Diptera; family Culicidae; genus Topomyia; species Topomyia yanbarensis. The sequence continues at coordinate 190,123,533 of NC_080671.1, read as the reverse complement.
TTGCATAAATATGCGAACAATAGCCTAGGTGAGACGTATAACATAGGACATACCACAACATTATACTTAACCTTCTGGAAGTCGCATTAGTGCACTGAGATCACGCTGCTCTGAAGATCTAGCGAAATCGTCTTAGCGCACCAGCGGCTACTCGTTCAGTGGCAGCGATGCCACATGTTTTTGTGAAATGTCTGTAGAAGAATAATGAAAATGTCTGTAAAAGTCTGTAGACGGTTGTTTAAACTTTATTTACACTACGTTATTAGTTTAAAAGTAGCTTGAAATTTGTAAACTATTGTGAAGGAATCACTCGTATTCGGATAAAATTATTCAAGTGCAATTTTGTTAAATACTATTACTCTTTTAAAAGTCTGTAGATTTCTGATTACGTCTGTAGGAGACCATCAAAAGTCTGTAAAATACAGACATGTCTGTAAATCTGGAATCGCTGTTCAGTGGGCCATTTGCGCGACTTTCGGAGTGTTAACAAGAAAACACAAAGTTGTTAATCCTTGATAAAGGTGAAATAAATCCATTAAAACGCTGGAAGTGAAAGCAATATTGTTGTTTTCGCTGTCTACCTTACGACTGATTAGCCAAAAACTTCTCATAATAGAAGCTCTACAGTCAACAAGACATTCATAGTAGAAACTATATGACAAATAACTATTGTTTTCAGCTATACTCCAAGTTACAAGCAGGCACAAAGAATAAGCAATTTACCTGGACCGGACAAAAAACAATACGGTGCTTACGTATTTTAGCCATATTATGCAAGCTACCATGAAATAGTTTCAATATGTTTCATTCGTTGCTACGAAACAGTATAATAGCAAAGCTGGCGTGAGAAATATGAAATACTCATGTTAGAGCGAAACAAAAACACCCAACACTCCAATTTTCAACCCACCCTTTTCAGTCGATACCGTAGAACTGAAACACTGCTCTAACGAGTTCAATGGGGTAGAGTAAGAGCAAGGGTCATGGCTAAAATGGGCTCAACCACCCTATATGCCACGCACTACGTTTTCGTCGAATTGCAAACACAATTCACTAGACTGAAAAATAACGAATTTCCGTTCAACAACAACGCCGCTGCCCACGATAAGAAAACATTTTTCGATCTGTAGGCCCGCTGCGTTTGGCTGGATGACAGTGACCAGCGAAAAAAAAATATTTCCATTGATATTAGGTTGGCACATAAAATATTTTCTCGTATGAACAGAAAAGTATTACTTTAATAGCATGAAACAATTACAACAAGGATTTAACTTTCTATAAAAGTTAAGTACTAAAAATTATACTGAAAATTTATTTTGAAATTTCTCGTAAACTGCTATGCAATACTGGGAAATTGCCACCAACCTGAAGAGCTAAATTTCCACACCACCCTATTATGTACTGTCATCATCACTGTCGATGTGGTGCACTATGTCGGATCTCGGACGCTCGCGGACAACATCATCAATGTTCTAATTTTGCGCATGGTAGCGTAAATTGTACCCACCAGAGCGAAAGACGGGTCCGTTCGTTCTTCATTGTTCTATGCGCGCGCCGGTACCAAACGAATCCAACCTGTTGTTGTTATCCTGAACGATTGCTCTTCCAGCAAACCCACAGATCACAGAGATTGTGGGGGATGAAGAAATCGACTAGCAACGTGATGCTGCAAAAACAGCACGGGATATCCGATCATTTCGAGCGGGTGTCCGTTTCACAACCTACCTTCAAAATATTTTTTCAGTGCTTGTGAAATGTGCGCATTTTTCATAACATCATTGCTAATCGATAAATTTTGCTGAAACCATTTTGATACAGAACTTCATCAGCTAGGGCCATTTAGCATACTTTCTGTGAGTTACGAAAATTGCGAAACTCGTAAAACTATTTCGTTATAGCCGCCCGGATTGAATTCTGTTATCAGAGTTTCATTTTATCAATTACCGTCGAAGTCTACGGACAAATTGAGACCTATGAAAATAAAGGTAGCGCTCGGTGTCAGCCAGCAGCATGCCACATTCCTACTAAACAATGCATCACTTTCCCGAAAAGTTTGGCAGTGAGAGCACTGCTATACCTCTCGCAGCACTGATGCGGCTAAAGACCTAGTGGCAGGTGGTAAAAATTTTAACTCCCACTAAATTAACAGGCATCTTTCCAGGCGAGCTTGAAACATTGAACAGATAATAATTTGCGAGGTAGAGGGGGAATTGAATTTCGAACGCCCGTGGGATCCGATATTCGGCAGCTGGTCAATGCGGGGATCGCCGGTTTGAATAAATGATCCCGTTTCCGATTCGCGCAAAAGGCATGGACTGATTTAATGAATTTTATGGAAGTTCATGAAAACTAGAACAGAACAACGAGCTAGCGCTAGGTAGTGCTGTGAGCGTGCCAATGGCGAAATCGGATTCTCGGACGAGTCTTTTGCCTATTTTGATAGTTACTACTATAGTTATTCAATGTGTTTAGTAATTTAGTATCAATATGATTGCATCGGTCCTAAGAAACAGTACAATAACAAAGCTTGAGTGGAACTTATGAAACACTTATCGAACTACAACTATGAGTAGAGCGTCACCAATTTCACCATACAGTTTGTTTCAATGTTTCAGACGCTGCTATAACTAACATAGCGGAAATAGGCTCAACACCTTATGACTGGATGGTGGCGCGAGTAGTTTGGTCTGAAAGCAGGAAACATTTGCTAAATGGTAGTACATGGATGGTGGTGAGGTTAGGTATTTATTGGATGCTTGATTAATGAGAAAATGTGGCACGGACACTCGTTTTCCGGTCGGAATGCTGCTCAATAAAGTTATATAATGCTCATCGTCTACCTTTGTGCTGCCGAACGTGTGTCTGGCACATGATTTGAGTTTTCAAAATTATTTCCAGCGTCCGGAATCGGGGAAGGTGTAAGACGTACGCTCTGGGCTAGGTCGCACCGCGTCGTTTTCCTGGGACAAGCATTAAATGGTTCGTAATTAATCAAAAAAATATTTTTCTCGGATATGTACTGGTTATTTTGTCCCGCAGCGCGTATACCCTGCACCCTTTCACTGAACTCCCCCGACAGGAATAATTACGTTGATTTATTTTGCCTTGTGGTTTTATTTTTACATTGGGTATGAACATGTTTTTACGCTGGGCATTCTTCAAAGTTTATAAATAAGGAAAATATGTCATTCGATAAAGTCTCAGTGAATTGTGCGAAACACGTTTACAGACCTCGCAAATTTCGTATTGCAATGTTAATTCACAGTACTGTTGGGAGAGAAGATGAGATGTAGAGAGTGTTCAATTCCCAAATTAGATGGAAGTTGTTTTGATGTTATTTACGAATAAATATTCAACGAATATTTTCGCACTCTAAACACGTTGCACGTCAGCGATGAAACTATGAAACTACGAAAAGTGTTGTACGTTTAGCAAATATTTCTATACAAGATAAGAATTGAGAGGAGAGTTGTTTATCGCATTCACGAAATACACTTCTCGAGAGATCGTCATATCGATATAGCGAGTATCTTTCCCAATTATATTACGAATCTTGTGGTAAATATGGAGAAACTTGTTTGCGCGAGTCATACGAACAGCCACGTAAAATATTAAGGTTGTTTCGTAATATGTACGAAATATTAGTAAATTTCAATAAAACCATAGAAGTAGTAAGAAATTAAGAGCTTTTATTTATTCAGCTATTATCCTTGTATTCAACGTATACATATTTCCAATGAAGTTCAAAAAGCTATTTACCATAATTTGTACCCTGACTTCATTTAAACCGATTCATGTATAAATAAATAGGCTAAACAAATGTACAACAGACAAGAATTTTTAATGAACAGGTCCACTGGAAAACAGACAGGGAAAGAATGACCGGTACGGTGAGAATGAAGAAACAGTGAAAGTTCACCTTTTTTATTGGAAACACCGAGAAAAGATATGTCCTCAAGCAGGAATCGAACCTGCGATCTTCCAGGCTCTAGTTGGGTGCGTTAACCACCCATACCATATACCATCTGCTCTTTGCTAGCATAGGCCATTTGAATTTCGGTTGAGAGCAACGCAAGACAATCGTTCGTCCCTTTGCCTTTACGAAAACCATATTTTGTATCTAACAGTAAGCCATTTGCTTCAACCCATTTGTCGAGGCAAAACAAGATAATTTTCTCCAACAACTTTCGGATACAGGACAGCATTGCAATCGGTCCATACGAATTGTGGTCGGAGGCTGGTTTCCCTGTTTTTTGGATGGCGATGACCTTAACTTGCCTTCAGTCTTGAGAGACAATATTACCCTCAAGAAACTTATTAAATAAATTCAACAAGCGCCTTTTTGCAGTGTCAGGCAGATTCTTCAGCAAGTTGAATTTGATTCTGTCTAACCCTGGGGCGTTATTGTTGCACGATAAGAGAGCAAGTGAGAACTCCACCATCGAAAACGGTGTTTCGTTCGCGGTATCGTGAGAGGGCGCGACGTGGTAGATCTTCTGTGCCGGGGCGGAATCCGGACAAACCTTCTTGGTGAAATCGAATATTCAACGATTTGAATATTGCACGCTCTCGTTAGTACTGTTTCGGTTTCGCAAACACCGGGCTGTGCCCCAAAGAGTGCTCATCAATGTTTCTCTCGTTAGTCCGTCAACGAGCCTGCGCCAGTAACTACGACGTTCGTTGGCTTTCATAAAACTCTTCATTCGCGTTTCTAACGCGTTTTTGATGTTCCGAAAAGTGCTGGGACCTTCTCTCGTAACGTTGCGCGGTGGAATGTTTTAGTTTATCCCCGCGTAGTTTTTTACGCGGGAAATACCGAGATCTCAGGCAGAATCTCTGTACAGTAAGGACACTCTTCAGCATTCTTATGCACGAATCATCCACATGATTCTCGCCGCATTTTTCACAGCGGGTCTTATTGCTACAATGGGTCGCTGTGTGACCCAATTGTTTACGCTTAGTGCAATTCATGACCCGCGATAAAGCTGTACCAGAGTAGGTCACCCGATAACAGTTTGATTAGGGGTACGTTTTTGAACTATCCCCCGCAACTACTACTGAGTGCAAATGTATTTTCACCGGCTGCGGTAAACGGTTTCTGAAACGACCAACCCCGTACTGCAACAGATCCTCGCATGTCAAGCTCTCATCGGTGGCCACGCCTTCCGTCTCTACCTCTACCGCTGGAAAATACACGTTGTAATCCCACGCAAAGTGCTCACAGCAAGCAATGTCGTTTGCCTTGGTTTGAGTTGGCTAGAAACACCCTTATCTTGTCCGAGCGGACCTTTAAAATTTCGGTCTCAGCCGAGAACCGTTCCGTCAGGTCCTTAGAAATCTGAAGAAGATTCAGCGATTTAGTCTTGGGCCGAAAGAGGACCACAAATGGATCAGTTGAGAGTTCTGGGTAGCATTTGAACCGGGCGGAGCCTTAGAAGTTGAACCCGATTCAACCTCCGTTTGACCATCCGGAGAGTCAATCATCGAAAACGTCAACGCACGGGGTCAGCGCCCGCGCAGATAAAAGAAAGCAATAAATGTGTCGAGAAATATAAAAACCACTTAGCTTTAAATTGGATTCCAACGACGAACCGTTCCAGCTTATATAGCTGGCTATTGTTTAATCCACACACGCGAACAAAAGACTTCTGAATTTATCCTTGAGAATAAGGCACAAAACAACACCGAGCGTCTAATCGTACACCGAACAGAAGCAGAAATACAACCGAACTGATTGAGGGTATGTCGACAACTGATATTTTGACTCTATATTAGGGTGTCCCAAAATGACATCATGTTGAAAAAGTCATTGGGCTCACTTCTTAAATGAAAGGTTAGGGTGTTAGTATCACTTTCTTCTTCGAAGTGAATTTGCTAAAACGCTTCCTACTGGTGGCGAATTTTGATTTTTTGAAAAATTTGGAAAAAAATTCAAATTTATGCCAGTTGAAGTGGTCCTGAACTGTCTTAGATTTTTGTCAGCATTTTTTATTTTTCTGGAGATCCAAATGGAGAAGTTTGGATAGTTAGTTTGCACAAATTTTGAATTGTAAGAGCGGCAGAGTCTATATTTATTCAACTTCTATATAATAATTCCACATTTGAACAATATTGTGTCTGAACTTCATTGTAAAATAATAAAAATTGAACGAGGAACGGTGAATCTCCGGAGGAACCTCGTCTAAAACTTGTTTGTGGTGTACATCATAAGTCAACATCTACTGGACCAATCGTTTTGAAATTTCGCACAGTTCTTCAAATTATTCCTCATGTAACTATGTTTGCTCATTTTTGAATTTGTATTATGAAAAGAAACGATTAACATATTATTTTTAAAATAATAATTATGAAAATTTTGCAAAAAGCTGCTGTAGTTAGTTGGGATTTTGAGTCATGAAGTACACCGTATTTTTTCTGCGTACCTCCTACCTGGTGTCACTCATCCAATTTCCAATATTTGCAACGAAAAATCAAGATAATGTTGTTCAAATGTTAAATAATTGTACGAACATTGACTGAAATGAAGCATCCTCAAATTTTTGAAGGATTATATTTCTTTCCACGAAAATACCTTACGCGTATTTAAGTATTGCAGCATTCCTGCCCTTTAAAATGATGCCATGAATGTGTTGCATATTCAGTATAGGTGCTGCAATAGTTATTTAAGCGTTTCCAAATATTTGACGGGTTGTGTGAGCTTCTTAGTAAATAATTACATGAATAAGGGAACATCTGTCCTTTCTCATTGCTTTTAGTCCTACGTCATGGGATATTTTCCCTTTCAGGAAACTATGAAAATAATGTCCAAAAATATTATTTCAATGACGCAAGCTCCGCCACTACAATGGTGTTTCAGGTAGTTATTCTCCTATAAACACATTTCTGTGGTCAGAAATTACTTCGATAGCCTGTTGTTTGGGACCACCTTCCATCCATTAACCAAATGGGATCAAAAGAAAAACCACTTGATGGGCAGCGGGCGGAAAGTTTTTGATGAAGTGTATAACCCGGGTGGTAAAAGCATTTCACTTCCACTCATTCGGCCAGTCAGTCAGGCAGTGTGGTTCAGAAGTTTAGCCATTAACATGATCGTCGAGGGGAGAATCTATAAAGTAATAATTCGAACACTTTGCCGCTAGGCAAAAGTTCATAAATAATGGACTGGAGAATTTAGGGAACGAATTGCCCACATCTACCAAACCAAAAAAAAAACATACCATCCAGCCAGCAAGAATATCCTCCGGCCTAGGAATGCCGAAGAAAGCTCCACACGAAGTGCTTTAGATTAGACATCAGAGCACGATGTATGCGATGTTCGGCCCTTCCTAACGAGATTCTATAAAAATAGCAATTTCAGTTTATGTTTCTATTTATAGCAGATGGAGTTTTCCCCCTATCTCGGCTCCATCATAGTCGCACGTCAAGGTGTAGCAATCATGTGGAATCGAAACGTGGAATAAAAACTGCCGCCTTTATTGTTTCTTTTTAGCTTCCGGGCACTGGCTCTGTAAAGTACCCCTGAATGGGTGTATTTTAAATATGTATCGCATCTGCATTGTAGGGGAAACAAAACTCGGAAAGTATCATCCACCATGTAATCTATCTGAGCATTTACCCTCGATGGGGCACAGCAAATCCCATAATCTCAGAATGATTCTTGTCGACGATGGCAGAAATTGTCTGCCGCTCGGACAAAGTGTCCAAGTTTCATGTCAGGAGATCAAACCGGGACAGTCAGAGCAGTAGTTGGTTGTATCCACACGGAACAACAAAGCCACTAACGAGACCCACATCAGCCTGTATTGGAATCTGGGGGGAAATAAAACCAAATGGACTGACCCCTGCGGGTGGACTAGCTATGGGATACAACAGGACGAGAAAATCGTTCGCACAGCGACGAGACCGTGCCGGTGAGGAATTGTTCCACCAAGAGTGAAGTGAACTAAATCGGTACCGGACGGCGAAGACGGAGGAAATGGTTTCGGTTTGTGTAGCGAGTAATTGTCGGCTTTGGATAACGATTCCGGTTCGGTCCTTGAAGGCATCATTGGAGAATGGAGAAAAAATAAATTGCCGATATATCTGCATGTAGCTTGGCTGGTGGTTGTGGCCGTCAGGGATGAACTGAGAATAAGAAATTTATGGCGCGGTTAGATCATATACCCGGAGGAGTTTTGATAAGCTCTCTGAAAAAGTGTACTACCCATGTTGGACTGTCAAATTTGTAAATAAATACGACAAATAACTGTACATTCGCCACAAGCTATATCAAAGGAAGGTTTTGTAGTTTAAATCCGATTGTCACACCACGTTGGAGTAAAATTCAACCATGACATGAATCGCATTCCCACACGCTGGCTGAAAGAAATTGGATTCGATAAACAGTAAACCAATTGAAATAACATTCGTTGCCTTTGATCATTGACCCATGCTGTTTGCCCCGGCGATTCCAATCAACTACAATGGGCTGATGACATAGATAACAATAGTATAACTAGAAAGCTTATTGTAGACCAGCCATATTCCGAGAATACCTATTAGCACAGCTGTTTCTGCGTTTCGTGGATAAGCATACTAAAAAGTGGGAAAAAGTACACTTCCTAACAGTAAACTTTCATTGTAGCCAATGGCAAAGTTATTCAAAGCTGCCTTTCGCTCATGCTTTTTCCGACCTTTACTACCAAACCCCCAATGGCTTCGATGGGTTAAGCATATTTTTTCGATTGTTCACGCCGCCAGCTCGGAAGATCATAAAATTTCATTCAGGATGAAAGTTCGTAACCATAAAACACACATGCCACAGAAACCGATGGAATGGTACACTTTCCCAGGAGATCACCTTCCCTCCGGCTCCCGCAAGGATCAATTCATTCGAGAGTAAAATGGTCATCAGTCACATTATCGTCGCCATCATCAGGCCGGCGCACATACACATTGTCGAAGCCGTTTGTAGTTTACGGGATGACACTGCGGAACAGATCCGGACGACGCAAGAGTCGTTTTTCCTCTACTCATATTTCTCGCAGGTCCCGTGATTTTGCTTCTATTCTTCGGCGTTGCGGAAGTTTTGTTGCTCACTTTGCAAGTTTTATTTACCGAGCATTCTTCGGGTGGACTACAAATGAGCTTTGTTACGAGCTAGCTAGTCTGCTACATTTGAACCATACCACCACCACCGCCCCCCCTGATGCCAAGCGAGAAACGTTTCGATATGTTTTACCCTCTGCGGATTAAGTTTTTGTCCGTCCGTTTGGCCAGCGGTCCCGGGATTTGTACTGATAAGTTTTGTCAACTTGCTGTTGCAAGTTCGTCCACTTCGCCCGGGGATGGTAATAAAGTTGTTAGATGAACAGAACACAGATTTTCAGCGGAATATTTTTGAAGCGATGCCAATGTGCAAAGGCTGAATTATTCATGAGGGAGTACTCGTAAATTACAGTACCTTGTCTTGTGGGATCGTTCGTATTCTAATAATCCGAATTAAATGCATACTTCTCGAGTATTAGTTTTGAATTGCTTGATTTTTTTATTCAGATCGTTTATTTGATAGGCAAATGCGTTAGCTTGGCGGTACCAAATTCTTTTGTTTTTTACAATTCAAATGCTTAAAACTAGGAGGTTACAATGATTTTTTTTTATATTGAGAGGAAGAGTTCTACAGCTATCTTAAGACTAGAATTACAGTTCTGTATGCAAGACTGGGGGCAAAATTAAAAGTAAATATATAGTTTGGTATATAAAGAGGTGAACAAATATTTATGAGAAATTTAACAGATATCTTAAAACTAGGAATACAATTCTATTTACAAGATGGGGGACAATAGTTTTAATGAAGAATAAAATGAACAGCTATCTTAAAACTAGAAATACAGAATACAAATTTAATTTTTTTGAAGGAGACTTATGCTTGGTTAAGATATTCAAAAGAGAGATTATTTCCATCATCGGTGTAGCAGCAGTTGTATCAAGGACAGGGGAGAGAAGGCGTATATGATGACATGGAGAGAAGAGCAGAACTTGTAACTTTCGGGCAAACGGGAGATCAGCGACACAGTGCCTTGTTAGTAGGTCATCGAGTACCGGGTTGGCGGATGGTATTTTTCAGACCCGCGGGGAAATTATCAGACCATCGAGTCGCTCTCGCTTCAGCTTCCTTCTATGCAAGGCGATGGCGGTCGCATAGTGGCACTCTGGCACTGGTCGGGTCTACAAGGAAGGTTAGGGAGCTTCTGGAAATGAGAAATAAAGGAGAGGGGATAAATTAGGATGTTTATCGTTTTTTTTTTGAAAGATGTAAATAAGGGATATATAGGGGAGATCTTGATTTGCCAGCATATCCAGAACTGGGACATTGAGTACCTTGGGCCCGAAGGGAATTCTTTAACTGAGACCTGGCGTCACAATACCCGGCGCATACCCAGACAACGTGATCGATGTCGTGATAACCTTCAGTACAAGCGCACCGACTACTCTCTGTGAGCCCAATACGCCGCAAATGCGCATCCAATGTGTAGTGATTGGACATAAGCCGGGACATTACACGTATGAAATCCCGACCCACATCCATCCCCATGAACCAAGGCTTCGTTGATACCTTCGGGAAATAGAATGTAACCATCGTCAACGTTCTCCATTGCTCCACGAGTTTTGCCAACTGTCGAGTGTCCTCTGATGACAAATACTGAAAAATTCCTTGAAGCAAATTGGTCTTTCGTATATGTCACATTCTAAAGCGCCCACCTTTGCTAAAGAGTCGGCCTTTTCATTACCCGGGATAGAGCAATGAGAGGGGACCCAAACAAAGGTAATCTGGTAAGATTTTTTAGATAACTTAGACTCCCGTATCTTCCCCAGAAAATACGGGAATTGCTTGTTAGGCTTCATCGCACGAAGAGCCTCGATAGAGCTGAGGCTGTCCGAAATGATGAAGTAGTGATCTGTGGGCAAATTGTCGATGATCCCAAGGGCATAGTGAATAGCGGCTAATTCGGCGACATAAACTAAAGCAGGATCATTGAGCTTGAATGAAGCGGTGACATTATCATTGAAGATACCGAAGCCAGTGGACCCAGCGAGGTTTGATCCGTCGATGTAGAACATTTTGTCGCAGTCGACTTCTCGGAATTTATTATAAAATATAATGAAGCGGTGACATTATCATTGAAGATACCGAAGCCAGTGGACCCAGCGAGGTTTGATCCGTCGGTGTAGAACATTTTGTCGCAGTCGACTTCTCGGAATTTATTATAAAATATATTTGGGATCACTTGTGGGCGTATATGATCCGGGATTCCACGGGTCTCTTCCTTCATGGATGTGTCGAAGAATACAGTTGAACCAGAAGTATCAAAGAAAGGGACACGGTCAGGATTATATGAAGAAGGATTGATGCTCTGTGCCATGTAGTCGAAGTACAAGGACATAAAACGGGTTTGAGAATTAAGCTTGACGAGGCTCTCGCAGTTTTCAATCACCAACGGGTTCAAGATGTCGCATCGGATGAGCAATCGATATGAGAGTTCCCATAATCGATTTTTCAGCGGTAGAACGCCCGCCAGCACTTCGAGACTCATCGTATGGGTCGAGTGCATGCAACCTAAGGCAATGCGCAAGCAACGATACTGGATTCTTTCCAGTTTGATGAAGTAGATGTTCGCAGTGGAGCGGAAACAGAAACATCCGTACTCCATCACCGACAATATCGTTGTTTGGTATAACCTGATCAAGTCTCCTGGGAGAACACCCCACCATGTTCCAGTTATTGTCCGGAGAAAATTGATCCTTTGTTGGCAATTCTGTTTCAGATACCTAATGTGACATCCCCAGGTACCTTTAGAGTTGAACCAGACCCCGAGATATTTAAATGTGAGAACCTGATTGATCGTTACACCCATTAATAGAAGCTGGAGTTGCGCCGGCTCACGCTTTCTAGAAAAGACAACCAACTCAGTTTTCTCCATGGAGAACTCGATATCCAGCTGGAGAGCCCAAGCAGACAAATTGTCCAAAGTATCTTCCAGTGGTCTTTGCAAATCGGCAGCATTGGACCCTCTAACAGAGACCACCCCATCGTCTGCAAGTTGCCTTAGCCTGCATGAATTGGCAAGACAATCGTCAATGTCATACACGTAAAAATTGTAGAGTAGGGGACTTAGACCTGAGCCCTGGGGAAGACCCATGTAGCTAAATCGCGATGTTGTTAAATCGCCATGCGAAAAGTGCATGTGCTTTTCAGACAACAGGTTTAGCAAAAAGTTATTTAAAATAGGTGAAAGACCATGCTGGTGCAGCTTCTCTGACAGAATGTTGATAGAAACTGAGTCAAAAGCCCCCTTAATATCCAAGAAGACTGATGCCATCTGCTCTTTGTTAGCATAGGCCATTTGGATTTCTGTAGAAAGCAAAGCAAGGCAATGTTTCGTCCCTTTGCCTTTGTGGAAGCCAATTTGTGTATCTGACAGTAAGCCATTTGTTTCGACCCAGTTGTCGAGCCGAAACAGGATCATTTTCTCGATCAACTTCCGAATACAGGACAGCATTGCAATCGGTCGATACGAGTTGTGGTCGGAGGCTGGTTTTCCTGTTTTTTGGATGGCGATGATCTTCACTTGCCTCCAGTCATGAGGGACAATAAGTTCAACAAGCGCCTTTTTGCAGTGTCAGGCAGATTCTTCAGCAAATTGAATTTGATTCTGTCTGACCCTGGGGCGTTATTGTTGCATGACAAGAGAGCAAGTGAGAATTCCACCATCGAAAACGGTGTTTCGTTCGCGGTATCGTAAGAAGACGCGATGCGGTACGTTTTCTGTGCCGGGACAGAGTCCGGACAGATCTTCTTGGCGAAAACGAATATCCAGCGGTTTGAATATTTCACGTTCTCTTTGGTACCCCAAATAGTGCTCATCGCTGTTTCTCTCGTTAACCCGTCGACGAACCGGTGCCAATAACTGCGTTTTTTGACTTTCATTAGACTCTTCATTAGCCTTTCTAACGACGCGTACTGTTGATAGCTAGCGGGTAACCCGTCTTTCCGGAAGGCCTTATAGGCAGTGGACTTCTCCGCGTACAACTCTGAGCACTCTTTGTCCCACCACAGTGTGGGAGACCGTCCTTGGGTATTCGCGCCGGGTACTGGTTTAGTCTGTGTTTGATTCGCGTTGTCGAGATTCAAGCCAGCCAAAAACCTGTACTCTTCCTCCGGAGGAAGTTCTTGAGTGGATTCGATTTTAACGGATATCGCGGTCGCGTAACTCTTCCAATAATTGTTCCGTGTGAGGTCATACGAGACATTGATTGTTTCTGATGGTCTTGAACCGTTAGCAATTGAAATCACGATTGGCAAATGATCGCTAACGTGGGGATCAGGGATAGTTGTTTGATTTGTATATTACACTGGGGATATTTGGTATTGGCAATGTTTTAGGATTATCTAATTTAGTATCGAGTTGTATACCTCATACAACGCTGCCTTAGTTCAAAAGAATGAGTATGTTTCACAAATCATTGATAATCCATTTATATTCGATATTACATTTTATCTTCTGTGTACAATTGTCTCACTACATACATACATACAATTGCATCACAAGTCAAAGATTCATCATAACGCAACCATTCAACCGATCGTTTTCATTAAAATATAGATAAAGATAAAAGATAAAACATATTATTGAACTTTTTCCATGTTCCTATTATCAATTTCATAGTCATATTCAAATGCTCTTGGAAAAGCGGCCATCTTGAAAAACGAAAAAAGCAATTTTTTCTCACACCATTAGATAAATCTTCATGAAAATAAATCAGTAATACTCCAGAACATCTTTCGAGTGATGGCACGACGCTAAATCCGACCAGGATGCTTCTGGGGGCATTCGTTCAAATACAGCTGCCCATTAGCTGTTCCAGTTGTTACGAACGGAGGGGAACCGCTTTCCACTCGATCAAATCGCCTGCCAAACCATGTTTTTTTGGCAAACAAAGACATCTTCTGCTTTCTAATTTCATTAGGGACGTTTAACTTAAGACGAACAGTGAAGAATAGTACCTCAGGAAGCTGCTGGAAGTCTGCTTTCACATAAATCTCGTCATCCATTTCGAAACAGTGCAGTTTCCTCAACAGCTAAGTATAGCGCTTCCACGCACATTCGTTGTGCCGTTTCAAAACACGGTCAACCTTAGATTGCACAGTTCCTAGCTTCTTTCTAATGTAACGGTGAGAGAAATCTGAATTTTCTAGACCCGAGCGCAAATTTTTTACGCTGCTGATTTTCTTCCGTTCCCATTTTCGCAACGGTTGCACAACTGTTAGTGAAGCTTACGCAATGTTAAGAATAAACGTTTTACTATTTTCACCCAAAATTTCAATAGAAGATACCTAATAGAAGCAATTTAATTCCACACACCGTTTACTGTATCGTCGCTGTTGTGCTATCTTATGACAAGCGCCATTTAGCACATTTCGAGAAAAACGATTATTAAAGTTTGAGATTGAATATCTTGTAACTCATAAATGGTAGAACCAATTCAGAGAAGACAATTGATGCTTCTATCTATTCTGTATTAATCTCCCAAATATTACGGAGATCGGTGAACTATATTGCGAGTTTTTACTAAAAATGTAAACAAAAGTCGCACTCAGACGTTTCATAGGTGTGTATTGATGACAAAATTTGTATGGCGTGTCATAATCGTGCATGGAAAATTTTCCATAGAAAAAAAGTTTCAATTTTCAACTTTTATTCATATCTTTGGTTTCAGTTAGTCTATAAACAATCGATTAGATGCATTTTGAAGAAAATGAATCAGGGAAACTAGAAAAAATTGTAAGTTTTGGTTTCAGTGTTGCCAAATATGCTATATTTCCAGTTTAAAACTTAAACTATGTTTTTCTCGGAACTCGTATTTTTATTTTCAAAAATTTTATACCATTGTGCTCCTCAGACATATTTACATATAAAAACACCTAAAAGTTCAATATAACTTGAGCCAATCTCAAGATACAGAGATTTGAAGCAAAAAACTTATAATTTCTCATTATGTTTTTCGCTATATCTTAGTAACCAAGTAAAATTTCAAAATTCTGAAAACGCCACTTTGTAGAGATTTTGCAGACAAGTAATGTAGCATATCTAACTCAGTTTGCGCCAAAATGGCGTTTGTCATAAGATAGCACAACAGCGACGGTATGACATAAGTAATGAAACTGAGTAACGCCGACATCCACATGCATAAGCTCCATTTTCATCTTCAGAAAATATTTCACCTCATGAAAACTCGGCCGAATAGCACATACATTTAAGTCAACCACCGCAGTATTTGATCAGAGCAGCGCTTTTTCGTAAACTTCACTTGTGACGGCAACAAAAAATACGAGGTTTTCTTTTATTCTTGAGACAATGCACACTTCCAAGTAGCAAATCGCAACTAGTTTAAATCGTCCAACTATGTTGTAACAAGAGAACAATAGAGTACTTTTTGTTGCAGAGGTTGAACATAGATAACATCAAGATTATTTCATAACATTTTTTGTCACCAAATAGTAATTTATGTTGGCAGACAGAACATGTTCATTATTGTTCCGAACTGGTTGCTGATGCCGCAGAGTTTGTTTAAATTTTGCTGCGGATTTGTTTTAGTGATTTATTTTGATAATTGCGCACTTGTCAAACACCGATATTCTTACTGAAAACATTTTAGTTTACAAAGTCGTGTTCGTGCTATCCATATGTATCCGGCACATATCAACATTACGCCTTTCAGCACAAACAACACTGAATCTACAAATTCACAACAAATACGTAGCATAACGATAAATAAGTTGATTTTTTGTTGCCATTACATTGCGAAAATTCATCGATGACACTTCATGCGCTACACTCTATATTATAGAGGCATTCACCTGTACAGTGGCGCCAACTTCGGTGTATCGGAAAATATAAACAAAAGGCAAAGATTTTTAACGAAATAATTAAATCTCTTTCGCACAGAATATATTATTGATATATTATTGATATATTTGTATATATATTTTGAAACTAAGAAGCTCCCTATTTTTTAATGGTTGCAGCTCTCATGAAAAAATATATCCTTGAACAGTGACTTCGAATTTCGATATTTTACATAAAAATGACTTCTATACGATGCTCATTATTGGGTAAATGGATATGGAAAACAAACAAAACTGTTCTGTCGGTACGATAGGCGGCCTGGGGAGATGCTAGAAACTCCATTGCATCCTAAAAAGTGACAGTGGTTTTCTTCAAAATTGATGTTGAGAACTGATTGTTTCCAAATGTCGAACAAGATTTGAAACATCTTTAGTTTTAACAAGCTGGAGCAATAAGTCATACGGCCGCTGTAATCATCGTTTTATTGAAAACGACGGTTGAAAGATGAATTATATCAAAAAAGGGTAATATCGCTCGACCGCCTCGACCTATGACACCATTCGAATTTATGAGGTTATGTAAGTCTCTTGTCTTTTTAACAAACCATTAATAACTGATGAGCTGGATGCTATAATTGAACGCTTTATTCACATTCTCCAGTTGTTCTCGAGAAACTGACTAAAAAGATGAACTAGGGAAAGTTTGGTGGACCGAACTGTCATTTGTAATGATTCAGGCCATAATGAAATAAAAATGATGAACGGATGCCAATTCAGTTGTCACATAATCCAAGATAGAAGAAACGCTTCAAGCACCCTTAATCGATAAATGTATTACTATTATAGCATAAGGAGAAAATATTACAGCAATCAAATAATCTCAGTTCCCATTTTATTGGAAAGATATCAAAGCTGTGAGTAAATTTCCTTTTGAATTTGACATCTCGTGGTTCACTAGTGGTACATATGTGTACTATTTGTTGTGTTATTTCCAACTTATAACCAGCTCTTCTTCCTATCCATTGATTCATTATAAGATACGTAAGTATAAATACATATGATTTACTATTGATTTAAAATAGCTCTAATTTTATAGGAAATTATTTATTTTTGTTTCTCATAATAATATTTTTCTATGCTTGGCATGCGGTAAAAGAAAGAATTTCTTTAAAAAATTTCCCGTTAAAATCGTACATGTTACATGTTTACATTTTTCCGATATACTCAACATGTTATAGTTGGCGCCACCGTACAGTTCAAAGCCTGTATAACATCAAGTGTAGCGCATGAAGTGTCACCAGTGAATTTTTGCAACGTAATGAAAACAAAAATACAACTTAATTATTTTTTTGTTGAACTTTAGTTATGAATTGGTTAATCCAGAGTTGCGAATGCCTTTCACTAATACGTGTGAGTTAGTGTTTCAAGGTATAGTGATATGTGCCTGATACATACGTATGACAAAAATACGACTTTGTAACTAAAACGTTTTTCACCTAGAATGGTATAGTACAGGGTCGTCATATTAAGGAGAGGTATATTTTGTGTGCTGGAAATTGCTCGATAAATACAAACCTCATCGTGAAAAAAAATTTGGTTACAAATTAAAATCTCTGCTCATTGACACAAATTTGTTTGAAAAGCGAGCGTCGTTGTATTGAACAAAATTACATCCTTAATTCGGCCCTGGATGACTTGAAATCCATGTTATTTATATGCATCATTTTCTAATGTATTAGAAATAAAATCGCAACCGACTTGCAAACCTTTCTACCATTAAGGCGATTTATGTCACTAATTTGTGGTTATTGTGTATTTTCCTTGAATAATATTGCATTTCAAATATGTTTTGGTTTTCCTCATAAAAAATTGTTTTTAAAAACTATTGCGAATTTGGTTTCACCAAGAGCGCGTGAAATAATAAGCAGTAGATTAAAATATCATTCGATAGGCTCTGATCCGCAGTAAAATTTGATGATGTATTGGTAATTTTTGATATGAAGAATGACACTACTGTTCGTATTTAAATCATCAACGTACATTTGGACTTGGTTGTCATTTTCATTTCCACTTGTAACATAATCTTAAAATATTTGTATGAAAATATAGGGTAGACGAGCCCTTATTCATCTCATTAGTCAGGATGTCACACTATTTCGTTGATAACTCGACTTAGAGCGAAAGGATTGTGCTCAAATAGGTATCATCATCTTTGCTTCGTTTCTAAGAAGCAGTACAGTTAAAAATTTTGCCTGGAAAATGTAAAATGCTCACGCTTGAGCGAAGCGAAAAGTTGACTACAACGTACCCTTATTCATCTCACCATTTGAGCTAATGCGTTGAATAGAGATAGCAGATACTGCTCTAACTAATGTGTTCAAATGGGTGGGATGAATAGAGGTGCTAAGATGAATTAGGGAGCAGTAACCCTATTACTTTTCAGTTGCGATTGACAAGTCAGATGATCGGCAAAAAACTATGATTAAGTAATCTTGTTGCGACATACATTCAACATGTTGACAACAGTATGATTTCATTTAGCTATTCTCGCATCGTTATTGCAACGAAAACCAACTGGTTATGAAATAATTACTGAAACAAAAATTGCTACTTGGGCTAGATCAAGAGTCTGCTAGTTGTCGCTTACTTTACGCAGTGTTCTAAAATGCCGTTTTCGTGCTCAAAATTACTAGCGTCTTAACCATCCACTTTAGAAGTATACTTTGTTCAGAGAAATTAGTGCTTTTATGATAGCGCATGAATACTCTATTAATTCACTAATAAGTGAAATACACGAAATTACTGAATATATTGTATATCTAGCATCACTACTTCTCATGTTATGGATCATTTCATACGTAAGACCCCTTAAAATGAGTTTTTACCTTTCTCATAGAAAAGATATGCAATGGAGGCTCTGAAAACCGACTTTTCAAACGGGGCCTGAAGGGCCGAATCCCATATCACCATTCGACTCAGTTCGTCTATATGTGCGTGTATTACAGTGGGACAAAAATTAGCTTCCTTGTCCGAGCAACTTTTTGGTACCATTTGGGTCCTAGTGGTGTGTTATTTTTTTTCTATTATAGAGGTTTGAACCTTAAGGTCATTCGCCTCTTCGGGTTAGAAAATCTCGTATGAAATTTCTAACCCTATGTGCGGGGTCGGGAGTCGAACCCAGGTGCGCCGCGTACAAGGCAATCGATTTACCAACTACGCTACGACCACCCCCAATATTGTGTAAATTCTTAGTGCGATCAATGAAACCATATTTTTGCGCCCACTATTTAACCTTTCGGCAGACGCGTTAGTGCACTGAGTGCACGCTACTCTGAAAAGCTAACGAAATCGTCTTAGAGCATCAGCGGCTGCTCGTTCAGTGGGACATAAGCGCGACTTCCGGAGGGTTAAAGTTTACATGGGATTTCGTTTGGGGAAAGTAGCTTTCATAAAATATTTCCTCCTATTTCCTATTTTTTAGGAGCCCATGGCCTCCCAAAAATAAATTATTTTGTGGTTTTTATAGGAGATTTTAGAGAGAAACATAGTCTCTTTTTTAGAGAGAAACATACTCGGAATCCGTTAAAAAGCCTCGTAAAAACAGCGCAAAGAAAAACCGCGTAAAAAACCTGAGTGTAATTGTTTTTTTTATTTTTTTTAACTTAGTCGATTTGGCACAATTTTCCTTTTGTCATACTAAAAGACTATGCCAATACTCTGAAAACCATCAGCCTAATCTCGGTATTTTCACTATGGTAGGTTTTCTGGATTACAACAGGGGCAAAACTAGGAGTCTTCGGCGGGAGTACCCCCTTTCAAAGTAAACTTTTTTAGGGATGAGAAAATATCGAGTTATCTTCCCCTGATATCGTTAACAAAATATTATTTGGAATAACAGATGAACATGCATGTTTGTAAAAAAAATTAGGTAACTTCAAATTCATCGTTTTGCTGGTGATGAAAAGTTTGGTTTAGATCATCGGTTACCGGTTAATTTATCGGCGAAAGCACGGAGTAATGTGACAAGATAAAACTTTTGTCCAGGAACCTGCCTAAAACTCAACTTGACATAGATTTCGTCGTCCATGAAACAAATCGTGTGTTCCATGTACATAGTTTTAACAAATAATTTCAGATTTTAATGTTGCCATTGATGTGTGACAGTTTATAAAAAATATTGTATCTAGTGTAGAACATGTTATCTGAAGAATAGAAGGTGGTTTAGCATTGATAAATGCCTTTGCAACACAATAATAACGGAAATTTTCATAGTGGTTCTACAAAGTACAACGGGTGTACCCCATTAGACAAAAAGATGTTTGGCATAATGAACGTTCGGCGTAATGGAACGTAATAGAGGTTAGGCATAACTCAATTTTTCGACGACGATGACGTTGGGTAGTAAGAGCGTGAATGTTTACACTTCTTTTGATCTTGTAGAAATGCGCTGCAAGCTGACCAAACAAACATTTCATCTTGGTGTAAACTTGATGAAATTTTTGTTCAAATAACAGAAGGGAATGCTTAGCATGGGGTCATTTGTATTGAGGTATAGATAATACACATATACTTTGATGAATGGTTTGCATACATGCATGGTGCAATTTGATTATTGGATAAGAAAATATTTGACTTGAAGAACCACTCATAAAATGAGTAATTTTATTATTATTCATTCAACGAACAAATATAGCTACCTCTACAATGATTTCTTCCCATATTATTCTATTCAATTACTATATTTTGCATCACAGTAAAATTGACGTAAACTATTTGATGCGAGAGATGAATTTCCCATATACTGTGACGAGTTGCCGGACAAAAACGTAACATCCAGCGCGAACGTAATCCGTAGTCCAATACATAGCGTATCCAGAACTTTACAAATTTTCATAAGTTCCGAAAATGAATTGTTGTTCGTAGCCGAACCAGCTTAAAGTTGAAGTCAATTATGCCTATCGTCTATTAGACCCAAAGTACATTATGCCAACCATGCACTATGCCTAACATGTTTTATTCCTAACGTACTTATACCTAACGCCGCACAGCCGAGCACAACGGCGCGGGTGCTCGAGGGTTGAAACTAAAAAAATTAACTGGCTCTAAACAATCGTGTTGCCGATCAAGCAATTCACATAAATTAGATGATTCCCAAACCCTGTCAGTAATTATAGTTTGCCACAATCCTTGAGCTATTCAATATGCCGATCTTTAGGCACGAGCACGAACTCCTAATGACCAGCAATTTTACTAATTTCCGTACAACAAGTCACTGCTCGTCGGCGTAAAATGCGTTGTGCAAGCAGTAAAACTCGAATATTACCGGTTGATCGTAATTACTCCAACTCAAACCAACAGTATCGCGTAATTACTGAATGGCGTGGTCACATTTGCCAACTTATTGCTCTGCTGGCTACCTAATTGGACGTCGTCTGTGATGCACCAGCATCATCATTAACCAACCCTCAAAAGCATTGCCATCCGCAATCTACGCGTCATAGTGCTAGTAGCTTTCCACCATAGTGACTAATTTATGGTTTTGGCACTGTGAATGAAATATACCGTAGGAAATATCTTTAAATTCTTTCTTGAATGATACCAGCAGCACTTTACCCTCGTTTATGAAACTGCTCTAGCATGACATTCATTCAACCATTCACTGCAGCTGCATTTCTGATAGCGCAAATGCTTTTCACTCCATGTAAAATCTTGCTCGGTTCTGCCCGGAAGAAGGATCTGAAAAAATCAAAGAGAAATATATCCTACCAGCTGCGCTTTTCTTGAACTCTCCCGGGCAGATCATCTTGATTTAGAGCCGGAGCAAGATTTATTGGAGCCCAGCACTCCTCCATATTGGGCGACGTACGGCATAAAGTGGACTAGACCATAAATTCCCCCGGACTGGTCGGTACCACCACCGCACCACCACGGTGCCGCTTCATCGTTGGTCGTCACAATCACGAAACGGTGTGCTACTTTACCACACAGGTCACCGGAAAGCTCAATTTCGGCTTAAATGGCAAAGTTCAAATCTCATGAGCCTTGCGGTCGACGTAGATGCACTGTGTTTGAAGCGGACGAAGGCATGACCATCAAGGCAACCGTCAGTGACTGCACTGCTATTTTTTTTTCTTTCGAACGGCGAGCAATTCCGTAAAAGCCGTATGTAATGAATGGAGCCAAAAAAGCATATTCCAGATAAAACTGGGTGGACACGATTGGGTTCATAGAAGGTGCCGTACATCTCAATGTACAAAGATAATTACGTACGACCTGTGAAAACTGATCACCATGGGAGAGACTATTTCTACTTTTCGATTAAATTTCTGCTCGCACGTCGAACAAACTGCTACAAACTACCAACGTCGGCTGAAGTTGATGGAATGTCCGCACCGCATGCTGGAGGCATACCGATAGCAGTACGGATTTATCCTCGAAAGTGAATGTACATATTCAAAAACTTTTGTCAGGGGATTTGTATGCGAAACACTTTTGCTGCACACTTCTGGCATCCTATTAAACGAAGACACAACGCCAGTCACCGGCAGATGGATGGTCCCTCCGAGTCCCAGCTCCGCATTCGGCTACAGAAACGGATTATAAGAGCATCCCGTTCGTAAAAGACGGACCAAGACCTGACGGACCAGCATATACTTTAATATACGTAGCACGAAGCTACGTACGTACATCAATAGAGCAAGTAAACGACGTCAGGGGGATTCATTATGGAAATTGTTCGACTTTTGAGACCTGTTCTCCGGTGCCGGGTAAAACTACACAAAATCTACATGCCTTCAGATTTTCAAGCACACACCCACACATATTTGGTGTGATCTCTCCTGGACCATGACTATAAGTAACAGCGTTGTCATAATGTACTGTAAACAGAGTCATCGGCAAAAATCAACTTTGCAACGATGAATCCTCCGGCTCCCAGTTCGTGTTCATCATACTAAGTTTGCCAGATTGGTTCGAAATTTTGTGGCAATACACTGAAAAAGGATAGTTTACCTTTCGTTGATGGAATGTTGCCATAAATATGTACCTACCATAAATAACTACCAGTTTGGTAATTCAATAACCCATTTTTAGCATCGCACAAATATTATTAGTTTAAAGGCATTCCTCTACTATCGGCATTCTGTACTCGGTTAATGTTTATTATGCTGTGGATTTAAGGGGTTATATACAAAGTTGTGGCGAAAAATCGAAATGAGTTCGTCATTTTTTTAAAGCGTTTTGCGTGAATTTTATTTGAAAAAGCGAAAGACAGATCGTTGGTAGCACTATCGAAGATAGAAAAAAACAAATTATATTTAAAAAAAATATTCAAGGTTGACGGAGTTATGGTCGATTCCTCGAAAAGTGTTTTTTGGCAGACGGTTACGGTGAACGCTCTCCAAACCGAACCACTCAACTGAAATCCAAAAACGAAAAAGGTTATTGAAGGAAAATGTATTTTGGTGTACTTGAACGGATAGATTTCCCAATAAAAAAGTTTTTCTGATACGTTTTTATGCGGAGTTTTCATGTTATTCGCTTTCTTGATGCAGGGTTTCAAAATTATGCGGTTTTTTAGACTCTGCGTATCCACCGCATAAAAAACTTCAGTGTATAATTTTACATTATACATAGTCAACAGTTAAACTAACGGGTTAAAAAAAAGATTTTCGAATTTATCCACGATCCGACGCATTCAGAGTATGTTTCCAATGTTCGATATTCTTTCACAAGTTTTGTTTTTTCCATCTACTAATTCCGCCCAGATGTTACATATCGTCGCTGTTGTGCTTTCTTATGACAAGCGCCATTTTGCATATTTCGAGAAAAACGATTTTTAAAGTTTGAGATTGAATATCTTGACACTTATAAATGACATAAACAATTCCAAAAAGACAATTGATGCTTCTATCTATTCTGTATTAATCTCTCAAATATTACAAAAATCGGTTGACTATGTTGCGAGTTTTTACTATAAATGTAAACAAAAACCGCAATCACATGTCATAGGTGTGTATTGATGACAAAATTTGTATGGCGTGGCATAATCGCGTATGTAAAATTTTCCATAGAAAAAAATCATCAATTATTAACTTTTATTCATATCTTTGGCTTCATTTGGTCTATAAACAATCGGTGATGTGCATTTTGAAGGAAATGAATCTGAGATTCTAGAAAAAATAGCTATTTTTGGTTACAGTGTTGCCAAATATGCTATATTTCCAGCTTAAAACTTAAATTGCATTTTGCTCACAATTCGTACGTTTTTTTTTTTTGAAAATGATTATGCCATTGTGTTTCTCAGATAGTTTTACATATAAAAACATCTTGTACATCAAAATAATTTGAGCCAATCCTTAGACACAGTCATTTGAAGCAAAAAATTAAAAAATTCTCAGCACGTTGCTGGCATTATCTCAGTAACCAAGCAGAATGTCAAAATTCAGTAAACGCCACTTTGTAGAGATTTTTTAGACAAGTAATGTGGCATATCTAACTCAGTTTACCCCAAAATGGCGTTTGTCATAAGATAGCACAACAGCGACGATATGACCTAATAAAATCCAAAACCATACGATACGAAGATTTTCGATTCCCAATTTAGTGTAACTCGAAAAGGAACGAATTTTTATGGTTATCGTGTTGCACTACTTTGTATAACAAAATCTTAGCTTCTTTTCATATCTCCTTTTCTTTTTGTATATATTTTGACCAACTGAATACGAAAATTCAATGCCAAAAGTTTTCTATTTCTTTTGAATGAGTTTTCAAAAATATAAACGATTTTCGAGGTTGAAGTCTTTGAGTCTACCCTAAATTTTGAATGATCGATTTGGCCAATAGTTAGCGAACCTTAAAGTTGAAGATTTTGTTTTCAATTTATGCGTTTAAGATTCATCCAGTAGTTCGACGACGCGAATTTTGTTAGAAAAGGCAGAATATTGCCTTTTTCATTGTAGGGCATGTGTTGGAGCGAGAAAAATGAACCATTATTAATGAGAATACTTTTTTCTAAAAGTTTTTTGCACGGCTCAATGCATTAGCACAACTGAGTCGTGGATCTTTTGAGCTTTTACAATAAGTATAAATAAAAAAAATACAAAGAATGTCTGTCTGCCAAATCCTGTTGACGCAGTTTGCTGCTGCGTGTTGGCGGTGAAGCTTTTCCTTGGCGGTGAAGTATTAGTTGCCTTATCCATCGCAGTTTAGGGGTCATTTAGCCTGCCTTATCTCGCGTTTACACGGTGCTACAGTGGTTTTGTACTTTTCAAGTGACCTAGTATAGGTTGTACAATGTGAATCTCACAAAATGGAACATAGAACAATGTTTGAAAATACCTTCAAAATCTTGATTTATGGCAAAAAAAAAACTATTTTTGGGGACTTTCGGTAATAAAAAAATGTCTGCGCGTCTGCGTCATTTTCCAACCGATTGAATATATACGTAATGGAGCAAAAACAAATCTATTTTTTGAAAATTTTATATGAGACTGTCCCCTTAAAAGTTCATGCTAACAAGTTTCTAATGTGAAAAAAACTAATTACTCTGCCATTTTTCAACCGATTTTGATCATAATAGGTCGTTGGATGCGGAATTATGTTCTCTCTAAATTTCAATTTAATCAAAGACGCTTCCTTATAAAAATGTAAAGCAATGTTCATATTTTTAATGAAAAAAAACGCAAAATAATGGTTACTTTCATATTGTTGTCCCAACACCGCATAGAACATAGCATACCGTTGGAATGATAATTTCTTCTTCTTTCCAAAACACTTAGAGAATTTAAAATCTATGGAAAATGACAGCATAGAATTTTTTTTCGCGCTAAAAGTCCTGCAAAATAGTTTTCTTGCAATTAATCAAGATTTTGAGAGTATTTTGAATTGATCAAACGTGGTTTTGTGTTGTATTTGACGAGATCTACAACCTTTAACAGATTTTCAGTCACTGGGAGCCACACATATGAGCGTTCGAAGAGCAGACGTCCAGCCATTTCCACGTCGAGGAGCGCCGCGGCGAACACTATAACCATTAAAAAAATTGTTTGACACAAGATATTCAGTAAGGTTTGTAAAGCTTAGTCTTGTAATTCGCTCTCTTTTCATCAAAATAATAGGGAGAAATTCTTTTAAATTGTAGCTAACAACTGACTGGGCCGCTAGCTAGACACTAGATCCAAAAAATCCAAATTCTAGAGGTTCAATACTAACAATTAAGCGAATGAAAAATCTACAAGGGGCAGCCCTATGGGGTTGCACGAACTGTAGACGTAGGACTATACTACTTAATGTAAAATATTTATTTTCTTAGTACTTAGTGTGTGGGAAAAAACACCCGGAGCGGTGAAGAAAAATCAAATTTTAGGCAATATAATCACATCTCATGTATAGAACAAGCTTTCTAGTTGCTCTCAAACAGATCCTAAAAGTTCAAACACCCATGGATAACCCCAAGTTTGTAGATGTGTTTCGATGCCACCGGATTGTAAAATGGTTAATATTACGCCTTGAAAATTCAATTCTTCCGTGACAATTTTGTTTGCCTGCAAAATGCCCTGTGTGTATGCAAAGCTCATGATTTGTTGGGATATTAGCATTGATCGGAAAATGCTTTCCAACGCTGCGCATTGCATACATACAGGACATTTTGCAGGTCACCAGAAGCTGTTCATTTTACCACCGCCACATGTTCATTTTATCCACTCGCTATAAACATGTCTCATTTTTGGACATGTTTAGAAATCAAGAATCATGTTTGAAAAAATGTGTTTATGACGAAGTATTTTTACCAGATATGTACAAAACATGTCTAACAAGAAACATAAGGTGATTGTAATATCTTATTCACTTATTAGTTATAAAATAATGACTTTGCTTAACGTGTTCATTTTACCGCCAGTTCCCCTACCTACCAACACATTCGCACCAAACATTGAACCCAAGCGTACAATTCAAAATGAGTCAACGCTGATGATGATGGGTACAGCGAAAGAGACAACTAGTACCACAACGACCCAATTAGCGCATTTCACCAAAATTCCACGCGGCTTTTCTCGATTGATTTTGCATAGCGAAGGGCTGAATGATAACACATTTTGTTCCAAAAAACAGCCCTGCGTTATGCAACACTTTGTGCAGGTTGATTATACCAGTTACAAGTAGGGCCAAATTCACCAAGTTTCGTAAAATTCCTTTTAAATTACAGAACTGATAAAATTGCTTAGATGAGCTAAACTAATTAATCACAATTTTTAAAAACTGTCCTTGCGTTTAAACCAAAATGGGAAGCTTATTACTACCACTGCATTACTTAATTTCAAGCGCAAATAGCAAATACATGTGCTAGTTAAACCAAAAATTTACTGGCAAAATTACAGCGGCATTTAGGAAGCAGTTGGAGCGGTCACCTGTTGGACGACACATGGTAGCGTCCCTCCACATCCAGTGTAACGGACTTTTAGCTCAGCTACACTGGCTGTAAAAAACACAGCGCAGTGATCTGCTTCACCAGCCGTTCAACAGGGAACTGAGTGTGTCTGGCCAAGTCCGTTCTTTAAATAGTCGATGATGACGTCATTCATAGAAGCGTTGCGAGCTAGGTACACCAATCCGTCGTACAGGGCTTGGGAAGCGCTATCTTCTATGTGTAAATGCGCGATATTTTAACAAGGTTGTATATTATTTAATTTTTAAATGCTATGATATCAAAAATCTTTGGGTTTATCTATTGGAATCTATTCTTAGAAGTATTTCGGGGGATTTGTGCAAAAAATTTGAATATTTATCGTGAGATGGCTGAATTATATGCGTTTAAAATTGGACCACTTTTCGTTACATACCATTTTTGTAGAATTTACAGAGTGCACCCCCATATCGAAAACAAAGACGTAGTCCTACGTCAAAAAGGTCGAACATGCATGTCTTCAACAAAATAGTTTCTAATTTCATTCTCAAAAACTTTATTGAAAATGCTAAGCCTCCAAATAATGTTTTGGAAGAGTTGATTCTTCATTATTACTTTGAGGCAGATTTATTAGCAAAATATTTTTTTATATTGTATTATTAAGCCTCTTCAAAGATGCTAAATATCCAAACGGTTCCGATATTATGTGATCTTGACCGTAAACAGTGTTCTTGTCTTCTTTGGTTCAATATTCTTGACCTAAAAAAACCTCAACTCGAGAACGTGACCTTGTATACAAAATACGCCATTCGATTCAGCACTCTAATGTACACTATAAATAGCTTTGTAATAATACAAAAATTCTTGAAATGCTCATAAAAAAAGATTCTGATACTAGAGATAACCGGTAAACGCCATTTTGCATCATTTTCTTTCTTGTTTCCGGAAAAATAAACACCAATATCAACCCACACTTTTAAGAAATTTTTGTATTTTTTTTAAACTTACCAGGTTGAAAAATAATTAAAGAAATAATATAATCAACAAGCAGTTGTAGACTTAAAAATCTTAATCTAAAATTTGACATACGGCATTCGTTAATAACCATTTTAAGGAGTTTCGATGCACTGGCTTTTGCCGGCGATGCTAGAGTAGCGTTATTAAAATGATTTTCCTAATGAGTGGTAAATTATTAAAATTTGCTGTACCAAATCATCTACGTAATCCGATATTAATCATTTGACGATTACTATTTAATTAAAAAAAACTTTTCATGTGCCCGCAATAAAGCCACCTTACTTAACTCACACCAAGTAATTATCGTCCCTAATATCCGTAAAAAAGTGCAACAAACCATCGCTTCCGCTAACGATCATCATTAATGTTAATTTCATCATCGCAGACCGCATCAATTCAGAATATTTTCCGTGTGAGAAGCACCAAACCCCCACCCCACTCCCCTAAAGTCGGAGGAACAACTGAAGTTTTCAATTTATTCCACTCAGCTACTTCTGAAGCTTCCGAAAGATTGCGTGCAAGGGAGGTGTGGATCAGAAGCTGGTACTCCACAAGTCCACATCCAACGCATATATGTGTTTATGGAGAAAAAAGAGCTTCCACAGTGGAAGGATAGTTTTCACGTCAGCAAAGCCTTTTTGAAACTAATGAGTTTTTCAAATTAATCTAACACCAGCATTGCTGTCGGTCGTTTCGAACAGTTGCTGGGCAGAACCAAATCCGCTTTGGGTTGGTAACCATTCGTTGAACTACTCATAGAAGTCAGAAGTGTTTCAGAAATTGGTTTCTCGGCTTAGCTAATGAAGACACCTCGCAAGTTTCGTCCAAAGTTAGGTAATTACGATGTTAAATGTTACGTCCGATAAAACGTAACACGGATATTTATATTGATCGGTGGGTTGACTGGCTGGCTGCTTGGCAGGCTGCGGTTGACGTTACATTTTCCAGGGTGAGGAAGTGGGCGCCTGCAGCCATCATCGTTTTGATTACTCATCTTGTTTATACAACCCTCGCGTGACCTCTCGCGACGGCACGAAGGAGGTGATTGTGTACGAAATAAAGCCCCGTACCAAACGGAGTCACAGCTTGTTTCGTGGTAGAGCCCTTCCTACATTGTTACAGTAATGGAATTACTGGAACAATATGGCGGAGTCATGTTTTCAGTGAAGGCTACTCGGGCTACAGCTCAAAACGCGATGTTGAGGTTTGTTGCTTTATAAATTTATTAGTGCTTCATCCCGCCATTTAGTGGAACGGGAGGGGATAGCCGCTGACCTTGTCTAGCCCCGTAGATAGTGACAGGCAAGATTTAATGGCAGGATGATCACGACATTAATTATTTTTTATTGACAGAATGGTTGAAACAACATCAACATGCTCTCGTTCCTTAGTGTGTTTTTGTTTTTCACACTCATCAGCTGTGTAAATGTTTGAAAGTTCATCACAAATGGCGGATTATCTTTTTCTTATCCTTTCTCCAATCCGCCTTTTTTGTTAAATAACAAAGAAAATTATACTTTTTGTATACTGTATACACCCTGAATGACCCCAAAACAATATAGTTCCGTTGGAAATTGAGTAATAAAATGCTTCCTCTACGATTTAAATACATATATGCTTCCATTACCACACCTCTTTATTGTATATAATGAAAAAATAAAAATCCGCTATCAATTTTGCACATTTAACTTATTTGTCCATAAAAAGTAACTTCTTCGTTCAGGTACTACTAGGGCCGGCATTTTTTTATTTCTCAATTAGTAAGCTTCCAACCGTGTCGATGAAGCATTCGGGCAAATTGTACTGGAAAATCAAATTCGCCATTGCCACAGAAGGAAACCCCACACAACGTCACAGGAAACTAGCTAAATTTCACCAGCTACAGCATAAACGAAAACCAAAAACTAGATTGAGATGAGACCTGACAGGCAGAATCATACCTCTCCCCGTAAAATGAACATTAAAAATTCATGTAACGTAATTTTGGTTAATTATACAGCCCCGGACAGTTAATTGGAAACCGGTCTACGCGCCCTTCCCTCCAGTCAGTAAAAAGCGTAATTTGAATATAAATTGTTTAGCATCCAGCCCTGGCAAATTAATCCATTGTCGGATTGTGCCGGGACTGACCGAGTACTACTCCTATGTAGTGTTGGTTGATTAAAAGCTTTAAACAAGTTCCAACTACAATTCTAGAACTGGTTTGCCTAATATCTAATCTTTATAAATCAGAAAAATCCAACCCTCAATTCAGTTCCACAAGGAATTCTTTCGTCGGTACTTCTCGGAAAATAGCCACAAAATTTTGCCTCTAGCAAGTGACGGTTTAATTGTGCGAGAAATTGCGCAATCGAAACTCAAAACTGCTGCCCGCGGGTATTGATTTCCCCCCTCTACTCCTCCAACTCAACGAGCTTCGCGTCGAACGAAAATCCTTAACCGAGCTGTTTTTCGTCAACCTTTGCAGATGGGAATTTCTCCGACTTTCCCTTTATTTATCTGACACGTAAGTCTAGTAGAGCTACTATTTCACGCAACCATTGGACTCGTTCCATTGTGTATTTATGAAATGAAAATATGTTTATCCCCCAAACAGCTAATAATTGTTTCTACTGTTCTTTTATGTTTCACTACAGATCCACCAGAGATTATCAGGAAACCATCGAACCAGGGCGTCCGAGTCGGAGGTGTGGCGACGTTCTTCTGCGGTGCCAGAGGTGATCCCCAGCCGAACATTGTATGGCGGAAAAATGGAAAGAAAATTATGGGTGAGTGTGTAAATTGTTCACTTTTTTGGGAACCTATGAGGATGTTTAATCTAGACTCATTATTAGAATTTATCGATGGCTTGACGTATACAATGTGGCAGCGCAGGAGAAATTGAATTATTACATTTTTTATTCAGTTTATTTATTTGACCCGGTACTTTGCTTGACGGTGTCAATTTCTTTGTTTTGCAATTTAACGGGTGTTCAATAAAAAATGAGAATGATTTCAATACCTTTCTGTAATTTAAGCAAAGAGCATACATTTTTTCTCTCCAAGAGAATTGCTCTCTGGACTCCCTAGAAATGGGTGGCATGTTTCTTTTCGCTCGGGTACTGTCAATTCAATCGAAGATGGCGTCAAAACAGTAAGCACTCCGCGAGCGTCTTGTACGGTTTTACGAAACGCATGGTCATCGTGGAAAAAAGTTTACGATAGACCACTTTCGATACGAAAACGTGCCCGTAAGTACAATTTACCGGATCCTGGCATCCCTAAGCGTAGAGCGGAAGGCCGGTAGGGGCCGTCCTACGGAGATAACGACGAAGAAGCGTTTAGAAAGCTGTTTGACACCATGGACGGAACGAGTTTGCGTGACGCTGCACAGAGGAGTAACTGCCCAAAATTATTTACTGCTGTTATTGCTGTTATTATGCGGGAAAGCGAACTTAAAATAGACAATAACTAGTTTTTAGAACAATTTGGCATCTATCCACCTACCAGTGCAGAGGTCAATTTTCTATATCCTTTCGAATAGTAGTAATTTCGAGGAGATCTTTGTGAATACATTTGTTTTACTAGTTGCATAAACAGATAATCAGTGGAAAAAGGAGAGTGTAAAGGACGCCAGTATTCAAAAAGATACATTTTTCCAAACATAGTATTTGGTCCTACAGCATTTCGGTGAACCTCAAATTAGTAAAAATTCAATATTTTCAAATCGTTTAGAATTTATGAATGGGACAAGCAAGGAGGAAGATGGAGGACATCATCTGCCGGAAGAAGACTCGGTCCCCCGAGTACACGGACGAGCAGATAGCTATCGTAAAATCGCAGTGCCGGTGGATGACAAAAAAAAACTACCGCGGGACGGCGTTCGTGCTGGACGACGAAAGTTACTTTCCGCACATTCCAGGAAATGACAGCTACTATTCCAGCGACAAGTCGGCCACAACCCCCGAAGTAAAATATAAGTTTAAGCATTAATTTTAAAAAAAGTTATGCTGTACATCGCCATATCGGACGAAGGGGTTTTAAAGCCGTAGTTCAAGCCGAACAGTCTGACCAGCAATCAACAAGTGTGGTACACTGGGAGTGTCTTGAGAAAATTCTTCTGCCGTTCCTAAAGGAGCATCATGCAGATGGGAAGCACGTCTTCTGACCGGACAAGGCGTCTTCCCATTACGCCAAGAAGACGTTGGAGTATCTTGAGCAGAAAAAGATACCGTACATGCCGAAAGAAAGGAACCCGACCAACTTGCCCCAGTGCCGTCCCATTGAGGATTTTTTCGGCTCCCTCAGTGCCCTAGTGTACAAAAATAATTGGCGGGCTAAGGATACAAAGCAGTTGACCACCAGGATTCGGAATTGTATCCGGAAGATGAACGTCAGTGCCGTCCAGCGCTTAGGCTTGCGGAAGGCGTAAACCTTCAGTATCATCATCTTCGCAATGCATTAATAATATCTTTCAACACGTTAACGTAAGCCATACGTTTCGTTTCGCAAAACAATTGAAAGCACGTGGTTGAAAGTGACAACATTGGAATTATGATTCCCATGTATATAGAAAACGACTATATCGAGGTAAGGCTAGATGACCTATCGCCTCGTACCCCTCTTGAGCTAATTTCAAAATAT